>NW_027328721.1:30971514-31279918 GCF_048564905.1 Vicugna pacos | reverse complement strand
ATGGTTCCGGAATCCTGAGCGTGGGGAGGTTCCACCAACGGTCGGCAGCGCGTGGGTTCTAACGGAATGCCTAAGCTCGTCTCCCCTGAATGTTTTACTATGTCTCTGTGCCAGGGAATGCAAGGGGTGATTGCAGGATATCCCAGTGACCGAGGCGGCCTCCCCAATATAAGGGAAGGTATTTCCCGGACTTCCCCGTACAGGGAACACCTGTGACTGAAGAGAGCTGCGTGGAGTTGTCTCTCGAGCTCCCCCACGCTCTGACAATGGTTCCGGAATCCTGAGCGTGGGGAGGATCCACCAACTGTCGACAGCGCGTGGGTTCTAACGGAATGTTAAGCTCGTCTCCCCTGAGGTTTTTCCTAATGTCTCTGTGACAGGGAATGCTAGGGGTGATTGCAGGATATCCCAGTGACCGAGGCTGCCTCCACAAGGTCAGGGAAGGTATTTCCCGGACTTCCCCGAACAGGGATCACCTGTGACTGAAGAGAGCTGCGTGGTGTTGTCCCTCGAGCTCCCCCAAGCACTGAAAATTTTTCCGGAATCCTGAGCGTGGGGAGGTTCCACCAACGGTCGGCAGCGCGTGGGTTCTAACGGAATGCTAAGCTCGTCTCCCCTGAGGTTTTTCCTAATGTCTCTGGGCCAGGGAATGCTAGGGTTGATTGCAGGATATCCCAGTGACCGAGTCTGCCTCCCCAAGGTCAGGGAAGTTATTTCCCGGACTTCTCAGAACAGGGAACACCTGTGACTGAAGAGAGTTGCGTGGAGTTGTCTCTCGAACTCCCCCACGCTCAGACAAAGTTTCCTGAATCCTGAGCGTGGGGAGGTTCCACCAACGGTCGGCAGAGTGTGGGTTCTAACGGAAAGCCTAAGCTCGTCTCCCCTGAGGGTTTTCCTAATGTCTCTGTGCCAGGGAATGCTAGGGGTGATTGCAGGATATCCCAGTGACCGAGGCTGCCTCCCCAAGGTCAGGGAAGGTATTTCCCGGACTTCCCCGAACAGGGAACATCTGTGACTGAAGAGAGCTGCGTGGAGTTGTCTCCCGAGCTCCCCCACGCACTGACAATTGTTCCGGAATCCTGAGCGTGGGGAGGTTCCACCAACGGTCGGCAGCGCGTGGGATCTAACGGAATGCCTAAGCTCGTCTCCCCTGAGGGTTTTCCTAATGTCTCTGTACCAGGGAATGCTAGGGGTAATTGCAGGATATCCCAGTGACCGAGGCTGCCTCCCCAAGGTCAGGAAAGTTATTTCCTGGACTTCCCCGAACGGGGAACTCCTGTGACTGAAGAGAGCTGCGTGGAGTTGTCTCTCGAGCTACACCACGCACTGACAATGGTTCCGGAATCCTGAGCGTGGGGAGGTTCCACCAACGGTCGGCAGCGCGTGGGTTCTAACGGAATGCCTAAGTTCGTCTCCCCTGAGGGTTTTCCTAATGTCTCTGTGCCAGGGAATGCTAGGGGTGATTGCAGGATATCCCAGTGACCGAGGCTGCCTCCCCAAGGTCAGGGAAGGTTTTTCCCGGACTTCCCCAAACAGGGAACACCTGTGACTGAAGAGAGCTGCGTGGAGTTGTCTCCCGAGCTCCCCCACGCTCTGAAAATGGTTCCGGAATCCTGAGCGTGGGGAAGTTCCAAAAAGGTCGGCAGCGCGTGGGTTCTAACGGAATGCCTAAGCTCGTCTCCCCTGAGGGTTTTCCTAATATCTCTGTGCCAGGGAATGCTAGGGGTGATTGCAGGATATCCCAGTGACCGAGGCTGCCTCCCCAAGGTCAGGGAAGTTATTTCTCGGACTTCCCCGAACAGGGAACACCTGTGACTGAAGAGAGCTGCGTGGAGTTGTCTCCCGAAATCCCTCACGCACTGACAATGGTTCCGGAATCCTGAGCGTGGGGAGGTTCCACCAACGGTCGGCAGCGCGTGGGTCCTAACGGAATGCCTAAGCTCGTCTCCCCTGAGGTTTTTCCAAATGTCTCTGTGTCAGGGAATGCTAGGGGTGATTGCAGGATATCCCAGTGACCGAGGCTGCCTCCCCAAGGTCAGCGAAGTTATTTCCTGGACTTCCCCGAACAGGGAACACCTGTGACAGAAGAGAGCTGCGTGGAGTTGTCTCTCGAGGTCCCCCACGCTCTGACAATGGTTCCGGAATCCTGAGCGTTGGGAGGTTCCACCAACGGTCGTCAGCGCGTGGGTTCTAACGGAATGCATAAGCTCGTCTCCCCTGAGGTTTTTCCTAATGTCTCTGTGCCAGGGAATGCTAGGGGTGATTGCAGGATATCCCAGTGACCGAGGCTGCCTCCCCAAGGTCAGGGAAGGTATTTCCCGGACTTCCCCGAACAGGGAACTCCTGTGACTGAAGAGAGCTGCGTGGAGTTGTCTCTCGAGCTACCCCACGCACTGACAATGGATCGGGAATCCTGAGCGTGGGGAGGTTCCACCAACGGTCGGCAGCGCGTGGGTTCTGACGGAATGCCTAAGCTCGTCTCCCCTGAGGGTTTTCCTAATGTCTCTGTGCCAGGGAATGCTAGGGGTGATTGCAGGATATCCCAGTGACCGAGGCTGCCTCCCCAAGTTCAGGGAAGGTATTTCCCGGACTTCCCCGTACAGGGAACACCTGTGACTGAAGAGAGCTGCGTGGAGTTGTCTCTTGAGCTCCCTCACGCTCTCAGAATGGTTCCGGAATCCTGAGCGTGGGGAGGTTCCACCAACGGTCGGCAGCACGTGGGTTCTAACGAAATGCATAAGCTCTTCTCCCCTGAGGGTTTTCCTAATGTCTCTGTGCCAGGGAATGCTAGGGGTGATTGCAGGATATCCCAGTGAACGAGGCTGCCTCCCCAAGTTCAGTTAAGGTATTTCCTGGACTTCCCCGAACAGGGAACACCTGTGACTGAAGAGAGCTGCGTGGAGTTGTCTCTCGAGCTCCCCCACGCTCTCAGAATTTTTCCGGAATCCTGAGCGTAGGGAGGTTCCACCAACGGTCGGCAGCGCGTGGGTTCTAACGGAATGCCTAAGCTCGTCTCCCCTAAGTGTTTTCATAATGTCTCTGTGCCAGGGAATGCTAGGGGTGATTGCAGGATATCCCAGTGACCGAGGCTGCCTCCCCAAGGTCAGGGAAGGTATTTCCCGGACTTCCCCGAACAGAGAACACCTGTGACTGAAGAGAGCTGCGTGGAGTTGTCTCTCGAGCTCCCCCACGCACTGACAATGGTTCCGGAATCCTGAGCGTGGGGAGGTTCCACCAACGGTCGGCAGCGCGTGGGTTCTAACGGAATGCATAAGCTCGTCTCCCCTGAGGGTTTTACTAATGTCTCTGTGCCATTGAATGCTAGGGGTGACTACAGGATATCCCAGTGACCGAGGCTGCCTCCCCAAAATCAGGGAAGGTATTTCCCGGACTTCCCCGAACAGGGTAATCCTGTGACTGAAGAGAACTGCGTGGAGTTGTCTCTCGAGCTACCCCACGCACTGACAATGGTTCCGGAATCATGAGCGTGGGGAGGTTCCAGCAACGGTCGGCGGCGCGTGGGTTCTAACGGAATACCTAAGCTCGTCTCCCCTGAATGTTTTCCTATGTCTCTGTGCCAGGGAATGCAAGGGGTGATTGCAGGATATCCCAGTGACCGAGGCGGCCTCCCCAATATAAGGGAAGGTATTTCCCGGAATTCCCCGTAAAGGGAACACCTGTGACTGAAGAGAGCTGCGTGGAGTTGTCTCTCGAGCTCCCCCACGCTCTGACAATGGTTCCGGAATCCTGAGCGTGGGGAGGATCCACCAACTCTCGACAGCGCGTGGGTTCTAACGGAATGTTAAGCTCGTCTCCCCTGAGGTTTTTCCTAATGTCTCTGTGACAGGGAATGCTAGGGGTGATTGCAGGATATCCCAGTGACCGAGGCTGCCTCCACAAGGTCAGGGAAGGTATTTCCCGGACTTCCCCGAACAGGGATCACCTGTGACTGAAGAGAGCTGCGTGGAGTTGTCTCTCGAGCTCCCCCAAGCACTGAAAATTTTTCCGGAATCCTGAGCGTGGGGAGGTTCCACCAACGGTCGGCAGCGCGTGGGTTCTAACGGAATGCTAAGCTCGTCTCCCCTGAGGTTTTTCCTAATGTCTCTGGGCCAGGGAATGCTAGGGTTGATTGCAGGATATCCCAGTGACCGAGTCTGCCTCCCCAAGGTCAGGGAAGTTATTTCCCGGACTTCTCAGAACAGGGAACACCTGTGACTGAAGAGAGTTGCGTGGAGTTGTCTCTCGAGCTCCCCCACGCTCAGACAATGGTTCCGGAATCCTGAGCGTGGGGAGGTTCCACCAACGGTCGGCAGAGCGTGGGTTCTAACGGAATGCCTAAGCTCGTCTCCCCTGAGGGTTTTCCTAATGTCTCTGTGGCAGGGAATGCTAGGGGTGATTGCAGGATATCCCAGTGACCGAGGCTGCCTCCCCAAGGTCAGGGAAGGTACTTCCCGGACTTCCCCGAACAGGGAACATCTGTGACTGAAGAGAGCTGCGTGGAGTTGTCTCCCGAGCTCCCCCACGCACTGACAATTGTTCCGGAATCCTGAGCGTGGGGAGGTTCCACCAACGGTCGGCAGCGCGTGGGTTCTAACGGAATGCCTAAGCTCGTCTCCCCTGAGGGTTTTCCTAATGTCTCTGTGCCAGGGAATGCTAGGGGTAATTGCAGGATATCCCAGTGACCGAGGCTGCCTCCCCAAGGTCAGGAAAGTTATTTCCTGGACTTCCCCGAACAGGGAACTCCTGTGACTGAAGAGAGCTGCGTGGAATTGTCTCTCGAGCTCCCCCACGCACTGACTATGGTTCCGGAATCCAGAGCGTGGGGAGTTTCCACCAACGGTCGGCAGCGCGTGGTTTCTAACAAAATGCCTAAGCTCATCTCCCCTGAGGGTTTTCCTAATGTCTCTGTGCCTTGGAATGCTAGGGGTGTTTGCAGGATATCCCAGTGACAGAAGCTGCCTCCCCAAGTTCAGGGAAGGTATTTCTCGGACATCCCCGGACAGGGACTCCTGTGACTGAAGAGAGCTGCGTGGAGTTGTCTCTCGAGCTCCGCCACATACTGACAATGGTTCCGGAATCCTGAGCGTGGGGAGGTTCCACCAACTGTCGTCAGTGAGTGAGTTCTAACGGAATGCCTAAGCTAGTCTCCCCTGAGTGTTTTCCTAATGTCTCTGTGCCGGGGTATGCTAGGGGGGTTTGCAGGATAACCCAGTGATAGGGGCTGCCTCCCCAAAGTCAGGGAAGTTATTTCTCGGACTTCCCCGAACAGGGAACACCTGTGACTGAACAGAGCTGCTTGGAGTTGTCTCTCTAGCTCCCCCACGCACTGACAATGTTTCTGGAATCCTGAGCGTGGGGAGGTTCCAGAAACGGTCGGCAGCGCGTGGGTTCAAACGAAAAGCTTAAGCTCGTCTTCCCTGAGGATTTTCCTAATGTCTCTGTGCCAGGGAATGCTAGGGGTGATTGCATGATATCCCAGTGACAGAGGCTGCCTCCCAAAGGTCAGGGATGTTTTTTCTCGGTCTTCCCCGAAAAGGGAACACCTGTGACTGAAGAGAGTTGCGTGGAGTTGTCTCTCGAGCTCCCACACGCACTGACAATGTTTCCGGAATCCTGAGCATGCCGAGGTTCCACCAACGGTCGGCAGCACGTGCGTTCAAGCGAAATGCCTAAGCTCGTCTCCCCTGAAGGTTTTCCTAATATCTCTGTACCAGTGAATGCTAGAGGGGTTTACAGGACATCCCAGTGACAGAGGCTGCCTCCCCAAGTTGACGGAAAGTTTTTCTCAGACTTCCCCGTACAGGGAACACCTGTGACTGAAGAAAGCTGCGGGGAGTTGTCTCTCGAGTTCCCCCACGCACTGACAATGCTTCCGGAATCCTGAGCGTGGGGAGTTTCCACCAACGGTCGGCAGCCCGTGGGTTCTAACGGAATGCCTAAGCTCGTCTCCCCTGAATGTTTTCCTAATTTCTATGTGCCACGGAATGCTAGGGTGGTTTGCACGATATCCCAATGAGAGAGCCTGCTTCCCGAAATTCAGGGAAGGAATTTCTCGGACTTTACCGTACAGGGAACACCTGTGACTGAAGAGAGCTGCGTGGAGTTGTCTCTCGGGCTCCCCCATGCACTGACAATGTTTCCGGAATCCTGAGCGTGGAGAGGTTTCACCAACGGTCGGCAGCACGTGGGTTCTAACGGAATGCCAAATCTCGTCTCGCCTGAGGGTTTTCCTAATGTCTCTGTGCCAGGGAATGCTAAGGGGGTTTGGAGGATATCCCAGTGAGAGAGTCTGCGTCCCCAAGTTCAGGGAAGGTTTTTCTCGGACTTTCCCGTACAGGGAAAACCTGTGACTGAAGACAGCTGTGAGTATTTGTCTCTCGGGCTCCCCCAGGCACTGACAATTGTTCCGGAATCCTGAGGGTGGAGAGGTTCCACCAACGGTCTGCAGCACGTGGTTACAAAGGAATGCTTAAGCTCGTCTCCCCTGAGTGTTTTCCTAATGTCTCTGTGCCAGGGAATGCTAGGGGTGTTTGCAGGATATCCCAGTGACAGAGGCTGAATCCCCAAGATCAGGGCAGGTATTTCTCGGACTTCCCCAAACACGGAACACCTGTGACTGAAGACAGCTGCATGGAGTTGTCTCTCTAGCTCCGCCACGCAATGACAATTTTTCTGGAATCCTGATGTGGGGAGGTTCCAGCAAAGGTCGGCAGTGCGTGGGTTCTAACGGAATGCCTAAGCTCGTCTCCCCTGAGGTTTTTCCTAATGTCTTTGTGCCAGGGAATGCTAGGGGTGATTGCCGGATATCCCAGTGACTGAGGCTGCCTCACCAAGGTCAGGGAAGGTTTTTCTCGGACTTCCCCGAACAGGGAAAACCTGTGACTGAAGAGAGCTGCGTGGAGTTGTTTCCCGAGCTCCCCCACGCACTGACAATGTTTTCGGAATCCTGAGCGTGGGGAGGTTCCACCAACGGTCGGCAGCGCGTGGGTTCTAACGGAATGCTTAACATCGTTTCCCCTGAGTCTTTTCCTAATATCTCTGTGGCAGGGAATGCTAGGGGTGATTGCAGGATATCACAGTGATAGAGGCTGCCTCCCCAAAGTCAGGGAATGTATTTCTCGGACTTCCCCGAACAGAGAACACCTGTGACTGAAGAGAGCTGCGTGTAGTTGTCTCTCGTGCTCCCTCACGCACTGACAATGGTTCCGGAATCCTGAGCTTGGGGAGGTTCCACCAACGGTCGGCAGCGCGTGGGTTCTAACGGAATGCCTAAGCTCGACTCCCCTGAGAGTTTTACTTATGTCTGTGTGCCAGGGAATGCTAGGGGGTTTTGCAGGATATCCCAGTGACAGAGCCTGCCTCCCCAAGTTCAGGGAAGTTATTTCTCGGACTTCCCCCAATACGGAACACCTGGGACTGAAGAGAGCTGCGTGGAATTGTCTCTCGAGCTCCCCCACGCACTGACAATGGTTTCGGAATCCTGAGCGTGGGGAGGTTCCACCAACGGTCGGCAGCACGTGGGTTCTAACGGAATGCCTAAGCTCGTCTCCCCTGAGTGTTTTCCTAATTTTTCTGTGCCAGGGAATGCTAGGGGGATTTGCAGGATATCCCAGTGACAGAGACTGCCTCCCCAAGGTCAGGGAAGTTATTTCTCGGACTTCCCCGAACATGGAAATCATGTGAATGAAGAGAGCTGCGTGGAGATGTCTCTCGAGCTCCCCCACGCACTGACAATGGTTCCGGAATCCTGAGCTTGGGGAGGTTCCACCAACTGTCGTCAACTCGTGGGTTCTAACGGAATGCTTAAGCTCGTCTCCCCTGAGGGTTTTCCTAATTTTTCAGTTCCAGGGAATGCTAGGGGTGTTTGCAGTATTTCCCAGTGACATAGGCGGCCTCCCCAAGGTAAGGGAAGTTATTTCTCGGACTTCCCCGAACAGGGAATACCTGTGACTGAAGACAGCTGCGTGGAGTTTCTCTCGAGATCCCCCACGCACTGACAATGATTCCGGAAACCTGAGCGTGGGCAGGTTCCACCAACGTTCGTCAGTGAGTGAGTTAAAACGGAATGCCTAAGCTCGTCTCCCCTGAGGGTTTTCCTAATGTCTCTGTGCCAGTGAATTCTAGGGGGGTTTGCAGGATGACATAGTGACAGGGGCTGCCACCACAAGGTCAGGGAATTTATTTCTCGGACTTCCCCGAACAGGGAACACCTGTGACTGAACAGAGCTGCGTGGAGTTGTCTCTCTAGCTCCCCCACGCAATGACAATGTTTCTGGAATCCTAAGCGTGGGGAGGTTCCAGAAACGGTCGGCAGCGCGTGGGTTCAAACGAAAAGCTTAAGCTCGTCTTCCCTGGGGATTTTCCTAATGTCTCTGTGCCAGGGAATGCTAGTGGTGATTGCATGATATCCCAGTGACAGAGGCTGCCTCCCAAAGGTCAGGGAAGTTTTTTCTCGGTCTTCCCCGAAAAGGGAACACCTGTGACTGAAGAGAGCTGCGTGGAGTTGTCTCTCGAGCTCCCACACGCACTGACAATGTTTCCGGAATCCTGAGCATGCCGAGGTTCCACCAACGGTCGGCAGCACGTGCGTTCATGCGAAATGCCTAAGCTCGTCTCCCCTGAAAGTTTTCCTAATATCTCTGTACCAGTGAATGCTAGAGGGGTTTGCAGGACATCCCAGTGACAGAGCCTGCCTCCCCAACTTGACGGAAAGTTTCTCCCAGACTTCCCCGTACAGGGAACACCTGTGACTGAAGAAAGCTGCGGGGAGTTGTCTCTCGAGTTCCCCCACGCACTGACAATGCTTCCGGAATCCTGAGCGTGGGGAGTTTCCACCAACGGTCGGCAGCCCGTGGGTTCTAACGGAATGCCTAAGCTCGTCTCCCCTGAATGTTTTCCTAATTTCTATGTGCCACGGAATGCTGGGGGGGTTTGCAGGATATCCCAATGAGAGAGCCTGCTTCCCGAAATTCAGGGAAGGAATTTCTCGGACTTTACCGTACAGGGAACACCTGTGACTGAAGAGAGCTGCGTGGAGTTGTCTCTCGCGCTCACCCATGCACTGACAATGTTTCCGGAATCCTGAGGGTGGAGAGGTTCCACCAACGGTCGGCAGCACGTGGTTACAAAGGAATGCTTAAGCTCGTCTCCCCTGAGTGTTTTCCTAATGTCTCTGTGCCAGGGAATGCTAGGGGTGTTTGCAGGATATCCCAGTGACAGAGGCTGAATCCCCAAGATCAGGGCAGTTATTTCTCGGACTTCCCCAAACACGGAACACCTGTGACTGAAGACAGCTGCATGGAGTTGTCTCTCTAGCTCCGCCACGCAATGACAATTTTTCTGGAATCCTGATGTGGGGAGGTTCCAGCAAAGGTCGGCAGTGCGTGGGTTCTAACGGAATGCCTAAGCTCGTCTCCCCTGAGGTTTTTCCTAATGTCTTTGTGCCAGGGAATGCTAGGGGTGATTGCCGGATATCCCAGTGACTGAGGCTGCCTCACCAAGGTCAGGGAAGGTTTTTCTCGGACTTCCCCGAACAGGGAAAACCTGTGACTGAAGAGAGCTGCGTGGAGTTGTTTCCCGAGCTCCCCCACGCACTGACAATGTTTTCGGAATCCTGAGCGTGGGGAGGTTCCACCAACGGTCGGCAGCGCGTGGGTTCTAACGGAATGCTTAACATCGTTTCCCCTGAGTCTTTTCCTAATATCTCTGTGGCAGGGAATGCTAGGGGTGATTGCAGGATATCACAGTGATAGAGGCTGCCTCCCCAAAGTCAGGGAATGTATTTCACGGACTTCCCCGAACAGAGAACACCTGTGACTGAAGAGAGCTGCGTGTAGTTGTCTCTCGTGCTCCCTCACGCACTGACAATGGTTCCGGAATCCTGAGCTTGGGGAGGTTCCACCAACGGTCGGCAGCGCGTGGGTTCTAACGGAATGCCTAAGCTCGACTCCCCTGAGAGTTTTACTTATGTCTGTGTGCCAGGGAATGCTAGGGGGTTTTGCAGGATATCCCAGTGACCGAGGCTGACTCCCCAAGTCAGGGAAGGTACTTCCCGGACTTCCCCGAACAGGGAACATCTGTGACTGAAGAGAGCTGCGTGGAGTTGTCTCCCGAGCTCCCCCACGCACTGACAATTGTTCCGGAATCCTGAGCGTGGGGAGGTTCCACCAACGGTCGGCAGCGCGTGGGTTCTAACGGAATGCCTAAGCTCGTCTCCCCTGAGGGTTTTCCTAATGTCTCTGTGCCAGGGAATGCTAGGGGTAATTGCAGGATATCCCAGTGACCGAGGCTGCCTCCCCAAGGTCAGGAAAGTTATTTCCTGGACTTCCCCGAACAGGGAACTCCTGTGACTGAAGAGAGCTGCGTGGAATTGTCTCTCGAGCTCCCCCACGCACTGACTATGGTTCCGGAATCCAGAGCGTGGGGAGTTTCCACCAACGGTCGGCAGCGCGTGGTTTCTAACAAAATGCCTAAGCTCATCTCCCCTGAGGGTTTTCCTAATGTCTCTGTGCCTTGGAATGCTAGGGGTGTTTGCAGGATATCCCAGTGACAGAAGCTGCCTCCCCAAGTTCAGGGAAGGTATTTCTCGGACATCCCCGGACAGGGACTCCTGTGACTGAAGAGAGCTGCGTGGAGTTGTCTCTCGAGCTCCGCCACATACTGACATTGGTTCCGGAATCCTGAGCGTGGGGAGGTTCCACCAACGGTCGTCAGTGAGTGAGTTCTAACGGAATGCCTAAGCTAGTCTCCCCTGAGTGTTTTCCTAATGTCTCTGTGCCGGGGTATGCTAGGGGGGTTTGCAGGATAACCCAGTGATAGGGGCTGCCTCCCCAAAGTCAGGGAAGTTATTTCTCGGACTTCCCCGAACAGGGAACACCTGTGACTGAACAGAGCTGCATGGAGTTGTCTCTCTAGCTCCCCCACGCACTGACAATGTTTCTGGAATCCTGAGCGTGGGGAGGTTCCAGAAACGGTCGGCAGCACGTGGGTTCAAACGAAAAGCTTAAGCTCGTCTTCCCTGAGGATTTTCCTAATGTCTCTGTGCCAGGGAATGCTAGGGGTGATTGCATGATATCCCAGTGACAGAGGCTGCCTCCCAAAGGTCAGGGAAGTTTTTTCTCGGTCTTCCCCGAAAAGGGAACACCTGTGACTGAAGAGAGTTGCGTGGAGTTGTCTCTCGAGCTCCCACACGCACTGACAATGTTTCCGGAATCCTGAGCATGCCGAGGTTCCACCAACGGTCGGCAGCACGTGCGTTCAAGCGAAATGCCTAAGCTCGTCTCCCCTGAAGGTTTTCCTAATATCTCTGTACCAGTGAATGCTAGAGGGGTTTGCAGGACATCCCAGTGACAGAGGCTGCCTCCCCAAGTTGACGGAAAGTTTTTCTCAGACTTCCCCGTACAGGGAACACCTGTGACTGAAGAAAGCTGCGGGGAATTGTCTCTCGAGTTCCCCCAAGCACTGACAATGCTTCCGGAATCCTGAGCGTGGGGAGTTTCCACCAACGGTCGGCAGCCCGTGGGTTCTAACGGAATGCCTAAGCTCGTCTCCCCTGAATGTTTTCCTAATTTCTATGTGCCACGGAATGCTAGGGGGGTTTGCACGATATCCCAATGAGAGAGCCTGCTTCCCGAAATTCAGGGAAGGAATTTCTCGGACTTTACCGTACAGGGAACACCTGTGACTGAAGAGAGCTGCGTGGAGTTGTCTCTCGCGCTCCCCCATGCACTGACAATGTTTCCGGAATCCTGAGCGTGGAGAGGTTCCACCAACGGTCGGCAGCACGTGGGTTCTAACGGAATGCCAAATCTCGTCTCACCTGAGGGTTTTCCTAATATCTCTGTGCCAGGGAATGCTAAGGGGGTTTGGAGGATATCCCAGTGAGAGAGTCTGCGTCCCCAAGTTCAGGGAAGGTTTTTCTCGGACTTTCCCGTACAGGGAAAACCTGTGACTGAAGACAGCTGTGAGTATTTGTCTCTCGGGCTCCCCCAGGCACTGACAATTGTTCCGGAATCCTGAGGGTGGAGAGGTTCCACCAACGGTCGGCAGCACGTGGTTACAAAGGAATGCTTAAGCTCGTCTCCCCTGAGTGTTTTCCTAATGTCTCTGTGCCAGGGAATGCTAGGGGTGTTTGCAGGATATCCCAGTGACAGAGGCTGAATCCCCAAGATCAGGGCAGTTATTTCTCGGACTTCCCCAAACACGGAACACCTGTGACTGAAGACAGCTGCATGGAGTTGTCTCTCTAGCTCCGCCACGCAATGACAATTTTTCTGGAATCCTGATGTGGGGAGGTTCCAGCAAAGGTCGGCAGTGCGTGGGTTCTAACGGAATGCCTAAGCTCGTCTCCCCTGAGGTTTTTCCTAATGTCTTTGTGCCAGGGAATGCTAGGGGTGATTGCCGGATATCCCAGTGACTGAGGCTGCCTCACCAAGGTCAGGGAAAGTTTTTCTCGGACTTCCCCGAACAGGGAAAACCTGTGACTGAAGAGAGCTGCGTGGAGTTGTTTCCCGAGCTCCCCCACGCACTGACAATGTTTTCGGAATCCTGAGCGTGGGGAGGTTCCACCAACGGTCGGCAGCGCGTGGGTTCTAACGGAATGCTTAACATCGTTTCCCCTGAGTCTTTTCCTAATATCTCTGTGGCAGGGAATGCTAGGGGTGATTGCAGGATATCACAGTGATAGAGGCTGCCTCCCCAAAGTCAGGGAATGTATTTCTCGGACTTCCCCGAACAGAGAACACCTGTGACTGAAGAGAGCTGCGTGTAGTTGTCTCTCGTGCTCCCTCACGCACTGACAATGGTTCCGGAATCCTGAGCTTGGGGAGGTTCCACCAACGGTCGGCAGCGCGTGGGTTCTAACGGAATGCCTAAGCTCGACTCCCCTGAGAGTTTTACTTATGTCTGTGTGCCAGGGAATGCTAGGGGGTTTTGCAGGATATCCCAGTGACAGAGCCTGCCTCCCCAAGTTCAGGGAAGTTATTTCTCGGACTTCCCCCAATACGGAACACCTGGGACTGAAGAGAGCTGCGTGGAGTTGTCTCTCGAGCTCCCCCACGCACTGACAATGGTTTTGGAATCCTGAGCGTGGGGAGGTTCCACCAACGGTCGGCAGCACGTGGGTTCAAACGGAATGCCTAAGCTCGTCTCCCCTGAGTGTTTTCCTAATTTTTCTGTGCCAGGGAATGCTAGGGGGATTTGCAGGATATCCCAGTGATAGAGACTGCCTCCCCAAGGTCAGGGAAGTTATTTCTCGGACTTCCCCGAACATGGAAATCATGTGAATGAAGAGAGCTGCGTGGAGATGTCTCTCGAGCTCCCCCACGCACTGACAATGGTTCCGGAATCCTGAGCTTGGGGAGGTTCCACCAACTGTCGTCAACTCGTGGGTTCTAACGGAATGCTTAAGCTCGTCTCCCCTGAGGGTTTTCCTAATTTTTCAGTTCCAGGGAATGCTAGGGGTGTTTGCAGTATTTCCCAGTGACATAGGCGGCCTCCCCAAGGTAAGGGAAGTTATTTCTCGGACTTCCCCGAACAGGGAATACCTGTGACTGAAGACAGCTGCGTGGAGTTTCTCTCGAGATCCCCCACGCACTGACAATGATTCCGGAAACCTGAGCGTGGGCAGGTTCCACCAACGTTCGTCAGTGAGTGAGTTAAAACGGAATGCCTAAGCTCGTCTCCCCTGAGGGTTTTCCTAATGTCTCTGTGCCAGTGAATTCTAGGGGGGTTTGCAGGATGACCCAGTGACAGGGGCTGCCACCACAAGGTCAGGGAAGTTATTTCTCGGACTTCCCCGAACAGGGAACACCTGTGACTGAACAGAGCTGCGTGGAGTTGTCTCTCTAGCTCCCCCACGCACTGACAATGTTTCTGGAATCCTGAGCGTGGGGAGGTTCCAGAAACGGTCGGCAGCGCGTGGGTTCAAACGAAAAGCTTAAGCTCGTCTTCCCTGGGGATTTTCCTAATGTCTCTGTGCCAGGGAATGCTAGTGGTGATTGCATGATATCCCAGTGACAGAGGCTGCCTCCCAAAGGTCAGGGAAGTTTTTTCTCGGTCTTCCCCGAAAAGGGAACACCTGTGACTGAAGAGAGCTGCGTGGAGTTGTCTCTCGAGCTCCCACACGCACTGACAATGTTTCCGGAATCCTGAGCATGCCGAGGTTCCACCAACGGTCGGCAGCACGTGCGTTCATGCGAAATGCCTAAGCTCGTCTCCCCTGAAAATTTTCCTAATATCTCTGTACCAGTGAATGCTAGAGGGGTTTGCAGGACATCCCAGTGACAGAGGCTGCCTCCCCAACTTGACGGAAAGTTTCTCCCAGACTTCCCCGTACAGGGAACACCTGTGACTGAAGAAAGCTGCGGGGAGTTGTCTCTCGAGTTCCCCCACGCACTGACAATGCTTCCGGAATCCTGAGCGTGGGGAGTTTCCACCAACGGTCGGCAGCCCGTGGGTTCTAACGGAATGCCTAAGCTCGTCTCCCCTGAATGTTTTCCTAATTTCTATGTGCCACGGAATGCTGGGGGGGTTTGCAGGATATCCCAATGAGAGAGCCTGCTTCCCGAAATTCAGGGAAGGAATTTCTCGGACTTTACCGTACAGGGAACACCTGTGACTGAAGAGAGCTGCGTGGAGTTGTCTCTCGCGCTCACCCATGCACTGACAATGTTTCCGGAATCCTGAGGGTGGAGAGGTTCCACCAACGGTCGGCAGCACGTGGTTACAAAGGAATGCTTAAGCTCGTCTCGCCTGAGGGTTTTCCTAATGTCTCTGTGCCAGGGAATGCTAGGGGTGTTTGCAGGATATCCCAGTGACAGAGGCTGAATCCCCAAGATCAGGGCAGTTATTTCTCGGACTTCCCCAAACACGGAACACCTGTGACTGAAGACAGCTGCATGGAGTTGTCTCTCTAGCTCCGCCACGCAATGAAAATTTTTCTGGAATCCTGATGTGGGGAGGTTCCAGCAAAGGTCGGCAGTGCGTGGGTTCTAACGGAATGCCTAAGCTCGTCTCCCCTGAGGTTTTTCCTAATGTCTTTGTGCCAGGGAATGCTAGGGGTGATTGCCGGATATCCCAGTGACTGAGGCTGCCTCACCAAGGTCAGGGAAGGTTTTTCTCGGACTTCCCCGAACAGGGAAAACCTGTGACTGAAGAGAGCTGCGTGGAGTTGTTTCCCGAGCTCCCCCACGCACTGACAATGTTTTCGGAATCCTGAGCGTGGGGAGGTTCCACCAACGGTCGGCAGCGCGTGGGTTCTAACGGAATGCTTAACATCGTTTCCCCTGAGTCTTTTCCTAATATCTCTGTGGCAGGGAATGCTAGGGGTGATTGCAGGATATCACAGTGATAGAGGCTGCCTCCCCAAAGTCAGGGAATGTATTTCTCGGACTTCCCCGAACAGAGAACACCTGTGACTGAGGAGAGCTGCGTGTAGTTGTCTCTCGTGCTCCCTCACGCACTGACAATTGTTCCGGAATCCTGAGCTTGGGGAGGTTCCACCAACGGTCGGCAGCGCGTGGGTTCTAACGGAATGCCTAAGCTCGACTCCCCTGAGAGTTTTACTTATGTCTGTGTGCCAGGGAATGCTAGGGGGTTTTGCAGGATATAGCAGTGACAGAGCCTGCCTCCCCAAGTTCAGGGAAGTTATTTCTCGGACTTCCCCCAATACGGAACACCTGGGACTGAAGAGAGCTGCGTGGAGTTGTCTCTCGAGCTCCCCCACGCACTGACAATGGTTTCGGAATCCTGAGCGTGGGGAGGTTCCACCAACGGTCGGCAGCACGTGGGTTCTAACGGAATGCCTAAGCTCGTCTCCCCTGAGTGTTTTCCTAATTTTTTTGTGCCAGGGAATGCTAGGGGGATTTGCAGGATATCCCAGTGACAGAGACTGCCTCCCCAAGGTCAGGGAAGTTATTTCTCGGACTTCCCCGAACATGGAAATCATGTGAATGAGGAGAGCTGCGTGGAGTTGTCTCTCGAGCTCCCCCACGCACTGACAATGGTTCCGGAATCCTAAGCTTGGGGAGGTTCCACCAACTGTCGTCAACTCGTGGGTTCTCACGGAATGGTTAAGCTCGTCTCCCCTGAGGGTTTTCCTAATTTTTCAGTTCCAGGGAATGCTAGGGGTGTTTGCAGTATATCCCAGTAACATAGGCGGCCTCCCCAAGGTAAGGGAAGTTATTTCTCGGACTTCCCCGAACAGGGAATACCTGTGACTGAAGACAGCTGCGTGGAGTTTTCTCTCGAGATCCCCCACGCACTGACAATGATTCCTGAATCCTGAGCGTGGGCAGGTTCCACCAACGTTCGTCAGTGAGTGAGTTCTAACGGAATGCCTAAGCTCGTCTCCCCTGAGGGTTTTCCTAATGTCTCTGTGCCAGTGAATTCTAGGGGGGTTTGCAGGATGACCCAGTGACAGGGGCTGCCACCACAAGGTCAGGGAATGTATTTCTCGTACTTCCCCGTACAGGGAACACCTGTGACTGATGAGACCTGGGTGTAGTTGTCTCTCTAGCTCCCCAGCGCACTGACAATTTTTCTGGAATCCTGAGTGTGGGGAAGTTCCACAATTGGTCGGCAGCGCGTGGGTTCTAACGGAATGCTTTATCTCATCTTCCCTGAGGGTTTTCCTAATGTCTCTGTGCCAGGGAATTCTAGGGGTGATTGCATGATATCCCAGTGACAGAGGCTGCCTCCCCAAGGTCAGGGAAGTTATTTCTCGGACTTCCCCGAACAGGGAACACCTGTGACTGAAGAGAGCTGAGGGGAATTGTCTCTCGAGTTCCCCCACGCACTGACATTGGTTCCGGAATCCTGAGCGTGTGGAGTTTCCACCAACGGTCGGCAGCGCGTGGGTTCTAACGGAATGCCTAAGCTAGTCTCCCCTGAGGGTGTTCCTAATTTCTATGTGCCACGGAATGCTAGGGGGGTTTGCAGGATATCCCAGTGAGAGAGCCTGCTTCCCGAAGTTCAGGGAAGGAATTTCTCGGACTTTCCCGTACAGGGAACACCTGTGACTGAAGAGAGCTGCGTGGAGTTGTCTCTCGAGATCCCCCACGCACTGACAATGGTTCCGGAATCCTGAGTGTTGGGAGGTTCCACCAACTTTCGTCAGCGCGTGCGTTCAAGCGGAATGCCTAAGCTCGTCTCCCCTGTGGGTTTCCTAATATCTCTATGCCAGTGAAAGCTAGAGGAGTTTGCAGGACATCCCAGTGACAGAGGCTGCCTCCCAAAGGTCAGGGAATTTATTTCTCGGACTTCCTCGAATATGGATAACATGTGAATGAAGAGAGCTGCGTGGAGTTGTCTCCCGAGCTCCCCCACGCACTGACAATGGTTCCGGAATCCTGAACGTGGGGAGGTTCCACCAACGGTCGGCAGCGCGTGGGTTCTAACGAAATGCCTAAGCTCGACTCCCCTGAGGATTTTCCTAATGTCTCTGTGCCAGGGAATGCTAGGGGTGATTGCAGGATATCCCAGTGACCGAGGCTGCCTCTCCAAGGTCAGGGAAGGTATTTCCCGGACTTCCCCGAACAGGGAACACCTGTGACTGAAGAGAGCTGCGTGGAGTTTTCTCTCGAGCTCCCCCACGCTCTGACAATGGTTCCGGAATCTTGAGCGTGGGGAGGTTCCACCAACGTTCGGCAGCGCGTGAGTTCTAACGGAAGGCTTAAGCTCGTCTCCCCTGAGGATTTTCCTAATATCTCTGTCCCAGGGAATGCTAGGGGTGATTGCAGGATATCCCAGTGCCCGAGGCTGCCTCCCCAAGGTCAGGGAAGATATTTCCCGGACTTCCCCGAACAGGGAACACCTGTGACTGAAGAGAGCTGCGTGGAGTTGTCTCTCGAGCTCCCCCACGCTCTGACAATGGTTCCGGAATCCTGAGCGTGGGGAGGTTCCCTCAAAGGTCGGCAGCGCGTGGGTTCTAACGGAATGCCTAAGCTCGTCTCCCCTGAGGTTTTTCCTAATATCTCTGTGCCAGGGAATGCTAGGGGGTGATTGCAGGATATCCCAGTGACCGAGGCTGCCTCCCCAAGTTCAGGGAAGTTATTTCCCGGACTTCCCCGAACACGGAACACCTGTGACTGAAGAGAGCTGCGTGGAGATGTCTCTCGAGCTCCCCCACGCACTGACAATGTTTCCGGAATCCTGAGCGTGGGGAGGATCCACCAACGGTCGGCAGCGCGTGGGTTCTAACGGAATGCCTAAGCTCGTCTCCCCTGAGGGTTTTCCTAATGTCTCTGTGCCTGGGAATGCTAGGGGTGATTGCAGGATATCCCAGTGACCGTGGCTGCCTCCCCAAGGTCAGGGAAGGTTTTTCCAGGACTTCCCCGAACAGGGAACACCTGTGACTGAAGAGAGCTGCGTGGAGTTGTCTCTCGAGATCCCCCACGCTCAGGCAATGTTTCTGGAATCCTGAGCGTGGGGAGGTTCCAGAAACGGTCGGCAGCGCGTGGGTTCAAACGAAAAGCTTAAGCTCGTCTTCCCTGAGGATTTTCCTAATGTCTCTGTGCCAGGGAATGCTAGGGGTGATTGCATGATATCCCAGTGACAGAGGCTGCCTCCCAAAGGTCAGGGAAGTTTTTTCTCGGTCTTCCCCGAAAAGGGAACACCTGTGACTGAAGAGAGCTGCGTGGAGTTGTCTCTCGAGCTCCCACACGCACTGACAATGTTTCCGGAATCCTGAGCATGCCGAGGTTCCACCAACGGTCGGCAGCACGTGCGTTCAAGTGAAATGCCTAAGCTCGTCTCCCCTGAAGGTTTTCCTAATATCTCTGTACCAGTGAATGCTAGAGGGGTTTGCAGGACATCCCAGTGACAGAGGCTGCCTCCCCAAGTTGACGGAAAGTTTTTCTAAGACTTCCCCGTACAGGGAACACCTGTGACTGAAGAAAGCTGCGGGGAGTTGTCTCTCGAGTTCCCCCACGCACTGACAATGCTTCCGGAATCCTGAGCGTGGGGAGTTTCCACCAACGGTCGGCAGCCCGTGGGTTCTAACGGAATTCCTAAGCTCGTCTCCCCTGAGGGTTTTCCTTATATCTCTGTGCCAGGGAATGCTAGGGGTGATTGCAGGATATCCCAGTGACCGAGGTTGCCTCCCCAAGGTCAGGGAAGGTATTTCCCGGACTTCCCCGAACAGGGAACACCTGTGACTGAAGAGAGCTGTGTGGAGTTGTCTCTCGAGCTATCCCACGCACTGACAATGTTTCCGGAATCCTGAGCGTGGGGAGGTTCCACCAACGGTCGGCAGCGCGTGGGTTCTAACGGAATGCCTAAGCTCGTCTCCCCTGAGGTTTTTCCTAATGTCTCTGGGCCAGGGAATGCTAGGGGTGATTGCAATATATCCCAGTGACCGAGGCTGCCTCCCCAAGTTCAGGGAAGGTATTTCCCAGACTTCCCCGAACAGGGAACACCTGTGACTGAAGAGAGCTGCGTGGAGTTGTCTCTCGAGCTCCCCCACGCACTGACAATGGTTCCGGAATCCTGAGCGTGGGGAGGTTCCACCAACGGTCGGCAGCGCGTGGGTTCTAACGGAATGCCTAAGCTAGTCTCCCCTGAATGTTTTCCTATGTCTCTGTGCCAGGGAATGCAAGGGGTGATTGCAGGATATCCCAGTGACCGAGGCGGCCTCCCCAATATAAGGGAAGGTATTTCCCGGAATTCCCCGTACAGGGAACACCTGTGACTGAAGAGAGCTGCGTGGAGTTGTCTCTCGAGCTCCCCCACGCTCTGACAATGGTTCCGGAATCCTGAGCGTGGGGAGGATCCACCAACTCTCGACAGCGCGTGGGTTCTAACGGAATGTTAAGCTCGTCTCCCCTGAGGTTTTTCCTAATTTCTCTGTGACAGGGAATGCTAGGGGTGATTGCAGGATATCCCAGTGACCGAGGCTGCCTCCACAAGGTCAGGGAAGGTATTTCCCGGACTTCCCCGAACAGGGATCACCTGTGACTGAAGAGAGCTGCGTGGAGTTGTCTCTCGAGCTCCCCCAAGCACTGAAAATTTTTCCGGAATCCTGAGCGTGGGGAGGTTCCACCAACGGTCGGCAGCGCGTGGGTTCTAACGGAATGCTAAGCTCGTCTCCCCTGAGGTTTTTCCTAATATCTCTGGGCCAGGGAATGCTAGGGTTGATTGCAGGATATCCCAGTGACCGAGTCTGCCTCCCCAAGGTCAGGGAAGTTATTTCCCGGACTTCTCAGAACAGGGAACACCTGTGACTGAAGAGAGTTGCGTGGAGTTGTCTCTCGAGCTCCCCCACGCTCAGACAATTGTTCCGGAATCCTGAGCGTGGGGAGGTTCCACCAACGGTCGGCAGAGCGTGGGTTCTAACGGAATGCCTAAGCTCGTCTCCCCTGAGGGTTTTCCTAATGTCTCTGTGGCACGGAATGCTAGGGGTGATTGCAGGATATCCCAGTGACCGAGGCTGCCTCCCCAAGGTCAGGGAAGGTACTTCCCGGACTTCCCCGAACAGGGAACATCTGTGACTGAAGAGAGCTGCGTGGAGTTGTCTCCCGAGCTCCCCCACGCACTGACAATTGTTCCGGAATTCTGAGCGTGGGGAGGTTCCACCAACGGTCGGCAGCGCGTGGGTTCTAACGGAATGCCTAAGCTCGTCTCCCCTGAGGGTTTTCCTAATGTCTCTGTGCCAGGGAATGCTAGGGGTAATTGCAGGATATCCCAGTGACCGAGGCTGCCTCCCCAAGGTCAGGAAAGTTATTTCCTGGACTTCCCCGAACAGGGAACTCCTGTGACTGAAGAGAGCTGCGTGGAATTGTCTCTCGAGCTCCCCCACGCACTGACTATGGTTCCGGAATCCAGAGCGTGGGGAGTTTCCACCAACGGTCGGCAGCGCGTGGTTTCTAACAAAATGCCTAAGCTCATCTCCCCTGAGGGTTTTCCTAATGTCTCTGTGCCTTGGAATGCTAGGGGTGTTTGCAGGATATCCCAGTGACAGAAGCTGCCTCTCCAAGTTCAGGGAAGGTATTTCTCGGACATCCCCGGACAGGGACTCCTGTGACTGAAGAGAGCTGCGTGGAGTTGTCTCTCGAGCTCCGCCACACACTGACAATGGTTCCGGAATCCTGAGCGTGGGGAGGTTCCACCAACGGTCGTCAGTGAGTGAGTTCTAACGGAATGCCTAAGCTAGTCTCCCCTGAGTGTTTTCCTAATGTCTCTGTGCCGGGGTATGCTAGGGGGGTTTGCAGGATAACCCAGTGATAGGGGCTGCCTCCCCAAAGTCAGGGAAGTTATTTCTCGGACTTCCCCGAACAGGGAACACCTGTGACTGAACAGAGCTGCGTGGAGTTGTCTCTCTAGCTCCCCCACGCACTGACAATGTTTCTGGAATCCTGAGCGTGGGGAGGTTCCAGAAACGGTCGGCAGCGCGTGGGTTCAAACGAAAAGCTTAAGCTCGTCTTCCCTGAGGATTTTCCTAATGTCTCTGTGCCAGGGAATGCTAGGGGTGATTGCATGATATCCCAGTGACAGAGGCTGCCTCCCAAAGGTCAGGGAAGTTTTTTCTCGGTCTTCCCCGAAAAGGGAACACCTGTGACTGAAGAGAGTTGCGTGGAGTTGTCTCTCGAGCTCCCACACGCACTGACAATGTTTCCGGAATCCTGAGCATGCCGAGGTTCCACCAACGGTCGGCAGCACGTGCGTTCAAGCGAAATGCCTAAGCTCGTCTCCCCTGAAGGTTTTCCTAATATCTCTGTACCAGTGAATGCTAGAGGGGTTTGCAGGACATCCCAGTGACAGAGGCTGCCTCCCCAAGTTGACGGAAAGTTTTTCTCAGACTTCCCCGTACAGGGAACACCTGTGACTGAAGAAAGCTGCGGGGAGTTGTCTCTCGAGTTCCCCCACGCACTGACAATGCTTCCGGAATCCTGAGCGTGGGGAGTTTCCACCAACGGTCGGCAGCCCGTGGGTTCTAACGGAATGCCTAAGCTCGTCTCCCCTGAATGTTTTCCTAATTTCTATGTGCCACGGAATGCTAGGGGGGTTTGCACGATATCCCAATGAGAGAGCCTGCTTCCCGAAATTCAGGGAAGGAATTTCTCGGACTTTACCGTACAGGGAACACCTGTGACTGAAGAGAGCTGCGTGGAGTTGTCTCTCGCGCTCCCCCATGCACTGACAATGTTTCCGGAATCCTGAGCGTGGAGAGGTTCCACCAACGGTCGGCAGCACGTGGGTTCTAACGGAATGCCAAATCTCATCTCGCCTGAGGGTTTTCCTAATGTCTCTGTGCCAGGGAATGCTAAGGGGGTTTGGAGGATATCCCAGTGAGAGAGTCTGCGTCCCCAAGTTCAGGGAAGGTTTTTCTCGGACTTTCCCGTACAGGGAAAACCTGTGACTGAAGACAGCTGTGAGTATTTGTCTCTCGGGCTCCCCCAGGCACTGACAATTGTTCCGGAATCCTGAGGGTGGAGAGGTTCCACCAACGGTCGGCAGCACGTGGTTACAAAGGAATGCTTAAGCTCGTCTCCCCTGAGTGTTTTCCTAATGTCTCTGTGCCAGGGAATGCTAGGGGTGTTTGCAGGATATCCCAGTGACAGAGGCTGAATCCCCAAGATCAGGGCAGTTATTTCTCGGACTTCCCCAAACACGGAACACCTGTGACTGAAGACAGCTGCATGGAGTTGTCTCTCTAGCTCCGCCACGCAATGACAATTTTTCTGGAATCCTGATGTGGGGAGGTTCCAGCAAAGGTCGGCAGTGCGTGGGTTCTAACGGAATGCCTAAGCTCGTCTCCCCTGAGGTTTTTCCTCCTTTCTTTGTGCCAGGGAATGCTTGGGGTGATTGCCGGATATCCCAGTGACTGAGGCTGCCTCACCATGGTCAAGGAAGGTTTTTCTCGGACTTCCCCGAACAGGGAAAACCTGTGACTGAAGAGAGCTGCGTGGAGTTGTTTCCCGAGCTCCCCCACGCACTGACAATGTTTTCGGAATCCTGAGCGTGGGGAGGTTCCACCAACGGTCGGCAGCGCGTGGGCTCTAACGGAATGCTTAACATCGTTTCCCCTGAGTCTTTTCCTAATATCTCTGTGGCAGGGAATGCTAGGGGTGATTGCAGGATATCACAGTGATAGAGGCTGCCTCCCCAAAGTCAGGGAATGTATTTCTCGGACTTCCCCGAACAGAGAACACCTGTGACTGAAGAGAGCTGCGTGTAGTTGTCTCTCGTGCTCCCTCACGCACTGACAATGGTTCCGGAATCCTGAGCTTGGGGAGGTTCCACCAACGGTCGGCAGCGCGTGGGTTCTAACGGAATGCCTAAGCTCGACTCCCCTGAGAGTTTTACTTATGTCTGTGTGCCAGGGAATGCTAGGGGGTTTTGCAGGATATAGCAGTGACAGAGCCTGCCTCCCCAAGTTCAGGGAAGTTATTTCTCGGACTTCCCCCAATACGGAACACCTGGGACTGAAGAGAGCTGCGTGGAGTTGTCTCTCGAGCTCCCCCACACACTGACAATTGTTTCGGAATCCTGAGCGTGGGGAGGTTCCACCAACGGTCGGCAGCACGTGGGTTCTAACGGAATGCCTAAGCTCGTCTCCCCTGAGTGTTTTCCTAATTTTTCTGTGCCAGGAAATGCTAGGGGGATTTGCAGGATATCCCAGTGACAGAGACTGCCTCCCCAAGGTCAGGGAAGTTATTTCTCGGACTTCCCCGAACATGGAAATCATGTGAATGAAGAGAGCTGCGTGGAGTTGTCTCTCGAGCTCCCCCACGCACTGACAATGGTTCCGGAATCCTGAGCTTGGGGAGGTTCCACCAACTGTCGTCAACTCGTGGGTTCTAACGGAATGCTTAAGCTCGTCTCCACTGAGGGTTTTCCTAATTTTTCAGTTCCAGGGAATGCTAGGGGTGTTTGCAGTATATCCCTGTAACATAGGCGGCCTCCCCAAGTTAAGGGAAGTTATTTCTCGGACTTCCCCGAACAGGGAATACCTGTGACTGAAGACAGCTGCGTGGAGTTTTCTCTCGAGATCCCCCACGCACTGACAATGATTCCGGAATCCTGAGCGTGGGCAGGTTCCACCAACGTTCGTCAGTGAGTGAGTTCTAACGGAATGCCTAAGCTCGTCTCCCCTGATGGTTTTCTTAATGTCTCTGTGCCAGTGAATTCTAGGGGGGTTTGCAGGATGACCCAGTGACAGGTTCTGCCACCAGAAGGTCAGGGAATGTATTTCTCGGACTTCCCCGTACAGGGAACACCTGTGACTGAAGAGACCTGTGTGTAGTTGTCTCTCTAGCTCCCCCGCGCACTGACAATTTTTCTGGAATCCTGAGCGTGGGGAAGTTCCACAATTGGTCGGCAGCGCGTGGGTTCTAACGGAATGCTTTATCTCATCTTCCCTGAGGGTTTTCCTAATGTCTCTGTGCCAGGGAATTCTAGGGGTGATTGCATGATATCCCAGTGACAGAGGCTGCCTCCCCAAGGTCAGGGAAGTTATTTCTCGGACTTCCCCGAACAGGGAACACCTGTGACTGAAGAGAGCTGAGGGGAATTGTCTCTCGAGTTCCCCCACGCACTGACATTGGTTCTGGAATCCTGAGCGTGTGGAGTTTCCACCAACGGTCGGCAGCGCGTGGGTTCTAACGGAAAGCCTAAGCTCGTCTCCCCTGAGGGTTTTCCTAATATCTCTGTGCCACGGAATGCTAGGGGTGATTGCAGGATATCCCAGTGACCGAGGCTGCCTCCCCAAGGTCAGGGAAGTTATTTCCGGGACTTCCCCGAACAGGGAACACCTGTGACTGAAGAGAGCTGCGTGGAGTTATCTCTCGAGCTCCCCCAGGCACTGACAATGGTTCCGGAATCCTGAGCGTGGGGAGGTTCCACCAACGGTCGGCAGCGCGTGGGTTCTAACGGAATGCCTAAACTCGTCTCCCCTGAGGGTTTTCCTAATGTCTCTGTGCCAGGGAATGCTAGGGGTGATTGCAGGATATCCCAGAGACCGAGGCTGCCTCCCCAAGGTCAGGGAAGGTATTTCCCGGAATTCCCCGAACAGGTAACACCTGTGATTGTAGAAAGCTGCGTGGGGTTGTCTCTCGAGGTCCCCCACGCACTGACAATGGTTCCGGAATCCTGAGCGTGGGGAGGTTCCACCAACGGTCGGCAGCGCGTGGGTTCTAACGGAATGCCTAAGCTCGTCTCCCCTGAGGGTTTTCCTAATGTCTCTGTGCCAGGGAATGCTTGGGGTGATTGCAGGCTATCCCAGTGACCGAGGCTGCCTCCCCAAGGTCAGGGAAGGTATTTCCCGTACTTCCCCGAACAGGGAACACCTGTGACTGAAGAGAGCTGCGTGGAGTTGTCTCTCGAGCTCCCCCACGCACTGACAATGGTTCCGGAATCCTGAGCGTGGGGAGGCTCCACCAACGGTCGGCAGCGCGTGGGTTCTAACGGAATGCATAAGCTCGTCTCCCCTGAGGGTTTTCCTAATGTCTCTGTGCCAGGGAATGCTAGGGGTGATTGCAGGCTATCCCAGTGTCCGAGGCTGCCTCCCCAAGGTCAGGGAAGGTATTTCCTGGACTTCCCCGAACAGGGAACACCTGTGACTGAAGAGAGCTGCGTGGAGTTGTCTCTCGAGCTCCCCCACGCACTGACAATGGTTCCGGAATCCTGAGCGTGGGGAGGTTCCACCAACGGTCGGCAGCGCGTGGGTTCTAACGGAATGCCTAAGCTCGTATCCCCTGAGGGTTTTCCTAATGTCTCAGTGCCAGGGAATGCTAGGGGTGATTGCAGGATATCCCACTGCCCGAGGCTGCCTCCCCAAGGTCAGGGAAGTTATTTCCCGGACTTCCCGAACAGGGAACACCTGTGACTTAAGAGAGCTGCGTGGAGTTGTCTCTCGAGCTCCCCCACGCACTGACAATGGTTCCGGAATCCTGAGCGTGGGGAGGTTCCACCAACGGTCGGCAGCGCGTGGGTTCTAACGGAATGCCTAAGCTCGTCTCCCCTGAGTGTTTTCCTAATATCTCTGTGCCAGGGAATGCTAGGGGTGATTGCAGGATATCCCAGAGACCGAGGCTGCCTCCCCAAGGTCAGGGAAGGAATTTCCCGGACTTCCCCGAATAGGGAACACCTGTGACTGAATAGAGCTTCGTGGAGTTGACTCTCGAGCTCCCCCCGCACTGACAGTGGTACCGGAATCCTGAGCGTGGGGAGGTTCCACCAACGGTCGGCAGCGCGTGGGTTCTAACGGAATGCCTAAGCTCGTCTCCCCTGAGGGTTTTCCTAATATCTCTGTGCCAGGGAATGCTAGGGGTGATTGCATGATATCCCAGTGACCGAGGCTGCCTCCACAAGGTCAGGGAAGTTATTTCCCGGACTTCCCCGAACAGGGAACACCTGTGACTGAAGAGAGCTGCGTGGAGTTGTCTCTCGAGCTCCCTCACGCACTGACAATTGTTCCGGAATCCTGAGAGTGGGGAGGTTCCACCAACGTACGGCAGCGCGTGGGTTCTAAAGGAATGCCTTTGCTCGTATCCCCTGAGGATTTTCCTAATTTCTCTGTGCCAGGGAATGCTAGGGGTGATTGCAGGATATCCCAGTGACCGAGGCTGCCTCTCCAAGGTCAGGGAAGTTATTTCCCGGACTTCCACTAACAGGGAACCCCTGTGACTGAAGAGAGCTGCGTGGAGTTGTCTCTCAAGCTCCCCCACGCACTGACAATTGTTCCGGAATCCTGAGCGTGGGGAGGTTCCACCAACGGTCGGCAGCGCGTGGGTTCTAACGGAATGCCTAAGCTCGTCTCCCCTGAGGGTTTTCCTAATGTCTCTGTACCAGGGAATGCTAGGGGTGATTGCAGGATATCCCAGTGACCGAGGCTGCCTCCCCAAGGTCAGGGAAGTTATTTCCCGGACTTCCCCGAACAGGGAACACCTGTGACTGAAGAGAGCTGCGTGGAGTTGTCTCTCGAGCTCCCCCACACACTGACAATTGTTCCGGAATCCTGGGCGTGGGGAGGTTCTACCAACGGTCGGCAGCGCGTGGGTTCTAACGGAATGCCTAAGCTCGTCTCCCCTGAGTGTTTTCCTAATGTCTCTGTGCCAGGGAATGCTACGGGTGATTGCAGGATATCCCAGTGACCGAGGCTGCCTCTCCAAGGTCAGGGAAGTTATTTCCCGGACTTCTCCGAACAGGGAACACCTGTGACTAAAGAGAGCTGCGTGGAGTTGTCTCTCGAGCTCCCCCACGCACTGACAATTGTTCCGGAATCCTGAGCGTGGGGAGGTTCCACCAACGGTCGGCAGCGCGTGGGTTCTAACGGAATGCTTAACATCGTTTCCCCTGAGTCTTTTCCTAATATCTCTGTGGCAGGGAATGCTAGGGATGATTGCAGGATATCACAGTGATAGAGGCTGCCTCCCCAAAGTCAGGGAATGTATTTCTCGGACTTCCCCGAACAGAGAACACCTGTGACTGAAGAGAGCTGCGTGTAGTTGTCTCTCGTGCTCCCTCACGCACTGACAATTGTTCCGGAATCCTGAGCTTGGGGAGGTTCCACCAACGGTCGGCAGCGCGTGGGTTCTAATGGAATGCCTAAGCTCGACTCCCCTGAGAGTTTTACTTATGTCTGTGTGCCAGGGAATGCTAGGGGGTTTTGCAGGATATCCCAGTGACAGAGCCTGCCTCCCCAAGTTCAGGGAAGTTATTTCTCGGACTTCCCCCAATACGGAACACCTGGGACTGAAGAGAGCTGCGTGGAGTTGTCTCTCGAGCTCCCCCACGCACTGACAATGGTTTCGGAATCCTGAGCGTGGGGAGGTTCCACCAACGGTCGGCAGCACGTGGGTTCTAACGGAATGCCTAAGCTCGTCTCCCCTGAGTGTTTTCCTAATTTTTCTGTGCCAGGGAAAGCTAGGGGGATTTGCAGGATATCCCAGTGACAGAGACTGCCTCCCCAAGGTCAGGGAAGTTATTTCTCGGACTTCCCCGAACATGGAAATCATGTGAATGAAGAGAGCTGCGTGGAGTTGTCTCTCGAGCTCCCCCACGCACTGACAATGGTTCCGGAATCCTGAGCTTGGGGAGGTTCCACCAACTGTCGTCAACTCGTGGGTTCTAACGGAATGCTTAAGCTCGTCTCCCCTGAGGTTTTTCCTAATTTTTCAGTTCCAGGGAATGCTAGGGGTGTTTGCAGTATATCCCTGTAACATAGGCGGCCTCCCCAAGTTAAGGGAAGTTATTTCTCGGACTTCCCCGAACAGGGAATACCTGTGACTGAAGAAAGCGGCGTGGAGTTTTCTCTCGAGATCCCCCACGCACTGACAATGATTCCGGAATCCTGAGCGTGGGCAGGTTCCACCAACGTTCGTCAGTGAGTGAGTTCTAACGGAATGCCTAAGCTCGTCTCCCCTGATGGTTTTCCTTATGTCTCTGTGCCAGTGAATTCTAGGGGGGTTTGCAGGATGACCCAGTGACAGGGGCTGCCACCACAAGGTCAGGGAATGTATTTCTCGGACTTCCCCGTACAGGGAACACCTGTGACTGAAGAGACCTGGGTGTA
The DNA here is from genome assembly GCF_048564905.1 of Vicugna pacos. Lineage (NCBI taxonomy): Eukaryota > Metazoa > Chordata > Mammalia > Artiodactyla > Camelidae > Vicugna > Vicugna pacos. The sequence goes on along the minus strand of NW_027328721.1, from coordinate 31,251,408 downwards.
GTTGTCTCTCTAGCTCCCCCGCGCACTGACAATTTTTCTGGAATCCTGAGCGTGGGGAAGTTCCACAATTGGTCGGCAGCGCGTGGGTTCTAACGGAATGCTTTATCTCAACTTCCCTGAGGGTTTTCCTAATGTCTCTGTGCCAGGGAATTCTAGGGGTGATTGCATGATATCCCAGTGACAGAGGCTGCCTCCCCAAGGTCAGGGAAGTTATTTCTCGGACTTCCCCGAACAGGGAACACCTGTGACTGAAGAGAGCTGCGTGGAGTTGTCTCTCGAGCTCCCCCACGCATTGACAATTGTTCCGGAATCCTGGGCGTGGGGAGGATCTACCAACGGTCGGCAGCGCGTGGGTTCTAACGGAATGCCTAAGCTCGTCTCCCCTAAGTGTTTTCCTAATGTCTCTGTGCCAGGGAATGCTACGGGTGATTTCAGGATATCCCAGTGACCGAGGCTGCCTCTCCAAGGTCAGGGAAGTTATTTCCCGGACTTCTCCGAACAGGGAACACCTGTGAATAAAGAGAGCTGCGTGGAGTTGTCTCTCGAGCTCCCCCACGCACTGACAATTGTTCCGGAATCCTGAGCGTGGGGAGGTTCCACCAACGGTCGGCAGCGCGTGGGTTCTAACGGAATGCCTAAGCTCGTCTCCCCTGAGGTTTTTCCTAATGTCTCTGTGCCAGGGAATGCTAGGGGAGATTGCAGGATATCCCAGTGACCGAGGCTGCCTCCCCAAGGTCAGGGAAGTTATTTCCCGGACTTCCCCGAACAGGGAACACCTGTGACTGAAGAGAGCTGCGTGGAGTTGTCTCTCGAGCTCCCCCACGCACTGACAATGTTTCCGGAATCCTGAGCGTGGGGAGGTTCCACCAACGGTCGGCAGCGCGTGGGTTCTTACGGAATGCCTAAGCTCGTCTCCCCTGAGGGTTTTCCTAATGTCTCTGTGCCAGGGAATGCTAGGGGTGATTGCAGGATATCCCAGTGACCGAGGCTGCCTCCCGAAGATCAGGGAAGTTATTTCTCGGACTTCCCTGAACAGGGAACATCTGTGACTGAAGAGAGCTGCGTGGAGTTGTCTCTCGAGCTCCCCCACGCACTGACAATGGTTCCGGAATACTGAGCGTGGGGAGGTTCCACCAACGGTCGGCAGCGCGTGGGTTCTAACGGAATGCCTAAGCTCGTCTCCCCTGAGGGTTTTCCTAATGTCTCTGTGCCAGGGAAAGCTAGGGGTGATTGCAGGATATCCCAGTGACCGAGGCTGCCTCCCCAAGTTCAGGGAAGGTATTTCCCGGACTTCCCCGAACAGGGAACACTTGTGACTGAAGAGAGCTGCGTGGAGTTGTCTCTCGAGCTCCCCCACGCACTGACAATGATTCCGGAATCCTGAGCGTGGGGAGGTTCCACCAACGGTCGGCAGCGCGTGGGTTCTTACGGAATGCCTATGCTCGTCTCCCCTGAGGGTTTTCCTAATGTCTCAGTGCCAGGGAATGCTAGGGGTGATTGCAGGATATCCCAGTGACCGAGGCTGCCTCCCCAAGGTCAGGGAAGTTATTTCACTTACTTCCCTGAACAGGGAACATCTGTGAATGAAGAGAGCTGCGTGGAGTTGTCTCTCGAGCTCCCCCACGCACTGACAATGGTTCCGGAATCCTGAGTGTGGGGAGGTTCCACCAACGCTCGGCAGCGCGTGGGTTCTAACGGAATGCCTAAGCTCGTCTCCCCTGAGGGTTTTCCTAATGTCTCTGTGCCAGGGAATGCTAGGGGTGATTGCAGGATATCCCAGTGACCGAGGATGCCTCCCCAAGGTCAGGGAAGCTATTTCCCGGACTTCCCCGAACAGGGAACACCTGTGATTGAAGAGAGCTGCGTGGAGATTTCTCTCGAGCTCCCCCACGCTCTGACAATTGTTCCGGAATCCTGAGCGTGGGGAGTTTCCACCAACGGTCGGCAGCGCGTGGGTTCTAACGGAATGCCTAAGCTCGTCTCCCCTGAGGGTTTTCCTAATGTCTCTGTGCCAGGGAATGCTACGGGTGATTGCAGGATATCCCAGTGACCGAGGCTGCCTCTCCAAGGTCAGGGAAGGTATTTCCCGGACTTCTCCGAACAGGGAACACCTGTGACTAAAGAGAGCTACGTTGAGTTGTCTCTCGAGCTCCCCCACGCACTGACAATTGTTCCGGAATCCTGAGCGTGGGGAGGTTCCACCAACGGTCGGCAGCGCGTGGGTTCTAACGGAATGCCTAAGCTCGTCTCCCGTGAGGTTTTTCCTACTTTCTCTGTGCCAGGGAATGCTAGGGGAGATTGCAGGATATCCCAGTGACCGAGGCTGCCTCCCCAAGGTCAGGGAAGGTATTTCCCGGACTTCCCCGAACAGGGAACACCTGTGACTGAAGAGAGCTGCGTGGAGTTGTCTCTCGAGCTCCCCCACGCACTGACAATGTTTCCGGAATCCTGAGCGTGGGGAGGTTCCACCAACGGTCGGAAGCGCGTGGGTTCTAACGGAATGCCTAAGCTCGTCTCCCCTGAGGGTTTTCCTAATGTCTCTGTGCCAGGGAATGCTAGGGGTGATTGCAGGATATCCCAGTGACCGAGGCTGCCTCCCCAAGGTCAGGGAAGTTATTTCCCGGACTTCCCCGAACAGGGAACACCTGTGACTGAAGAGAGCTGCGTGGAGTTGTCTCTAGAGCTCCCCCACGCTCTGACAATGGTTCCGGAATCCTGAGCGTGGGGAGGTTCCACCAACGGTCGGCAGCGCGTGGGTTCTAACGGAATGCCTAAGCTCGTCTCCCCTGAGTGTTTTCCTAATGTCTCTGTGCCAGGGAATGCTAGGGGTAATTGCAGGATATCCCAGTGACCGAGGCTGCCTCCCCAAGGTCAGGGAAGGTATTTCCCGGACTTCCCCGAACAGGGAACAACTGTGACTGAAGAGAGCTGCGTGGAGTTGTCTCTCGAACTCCCCCACACTCTGACAATGGTTTCGGAATCCTGAGCGTGTGGAGGTTCCACCAACGGTCGGCAGTGCGTGGGTTATAACGGAATGCCTAAGCTCGTCTCCCCTGAGGGTTTTCCTAATGTCTCTGGGCCAGGGAATGCTAGGGTTGATTGCAGGCTATCCCAGTGCCCGAGGCTGCCTCCCCAAGGTCAGGGAAGGTATTTCCCGGACTTCCTCGAACAGGGAACACCTGTGACTGAGGAGAGCTGCGTGTAGTTGTCTCTCGAGCTCCCCCACGCTCTGACAATGGTTCCGGAATCCTGAGCGTGGGGAGGTTCCACCAAAGGTCGGCAGCACGTGGGTTCTAACGGAATGCCTAAGCTCAACTCCCCTGAGGGTTTTCCTAATGTCTCAGTGCCAGGGAATGCTAGGGGGGTTTGCAGGATATCCCACTGCCCGAGGATGCCTCCACAAGGTCAGGGAAGTTATTTCCCGGACTTCCCCGAACAGGGAACACCTGTGACTGAAGAGAGCTGCGTGGAGTTGTCTCTCGAGCTCCCGCACGCTCTGACATGGTTCCGGAATCCTGAGCGTAGGGAGGTTCCAACAACGGTCGGCAGCGCGTGGGTTCTAACGGAATGCATAAGCTCGACTCCCCTGAGGGTTTTCCTAATGTCTCTGTGCCACGGAATGCTAGGGGTGATTGTAGGATATCCCAGTGACCGAGGCTGCCTCCACAAGTTCAGGGAAGTTATTTCCCGGTCTTCCCCGAACAGGGAACACCTGTGACTGAAGAGAGCTGCGTGGAGTTGTCTCTCGAACTCCCCCACGCACTGACAATTGTTCCGGAATCCTGAGCGTGGGGAGGTTCCACCAACGGTCGGCAGCGCGTGGGTTCTAACGGAATGCCTAAGCTCGTCTCCCCTGAGGGTTTTCCTAATGTCTCTGTGCCAGGGAATGCTAGGGGTGATTGCAGGATATCCCAGTGACCGAGGCTCCCTCCCCAAGGTCAGGGAAGGTATTTCCCGGACTTCCCCGAACAGGGAACACCTGTGACTGAAGAGAGCTGCGTGGAGATTTCTCTCGAGCTCCCCCACGCTCTGACAATGGTTCCGGAATCCTGAGCGTGGGGAGTTTCCAACAACGGTCGGCAGCGCGTGGGTTCTAACGGAATGCCTAAGCTCGTCTCCCCTGAGGTTATTCCTAATGTCTCTGTGCCAGGGAATGCTAGGGGTGATTGCAGGTTATCCCAGTGACCGAGGCTGCCTCCACAAAGTCAGGGAAGATATTTCCCGTACATCCCCGAACAGGGAACACCTGTGACTTAAGAGAGCTGCGTGGAATTTTCTCTCGAGCTCCCCCACGCACTGACAATGTTTCCGGAATCCTGAGCGTGGGGAGGTTCCACCAACGGTCGGCAGCGCGTGGGTTCTAACGGAATGCCTAAGCTCGTCTCCCCTGAGGGTTTTCCTAATGTCTCTGTGCCAGGGAATGCTAGGGGTGATTGCAGGATATCCCAGTGACCAAGGCTGCCTCTCCATGGTCAGGGAAGGTATTTCCCGGACTTCTCCGAACAGGGAACACCTGTGAACGAAGAGAGCTGCGTGGAGTTGTCTCTCGAACTCCCCCACCCTTTGACAATGTTTCCGGAATCCTGAGCGTGGGGAGGTTCCACCAACGGTCGGCAGCGCGTGGGTTCTTACGGAATGCCAAAGCTCGTCTCCCCTGAGTGTTTTCCTAATGTCTCTGTGCCAGGGAATGCTAGGGGTGATTGCAGGAAATCCCAGTGACCGAGGCTGCTCCCCAAGGTCATGGAAGGTATTTCCCGGACTTCCCCGAACACGGAACACCTGTGACTGAAGAGAGCTGGGTGGAGTTGTCTCTCGAGATCCCTCACGCACTGACAATGGTTCCGGAATCCTGAGCGTGGGGAAGTTCCACCAACGGTCGGCAGCGCGAGGGTTCTTACGGAATGCCTAAGCTCGTCTCCCCTGAAGTTTTTCCTAATGTCTCTGTGCCAGGGAATGCTAGGGGTGATTGCAGGATATCCCAGTGACCGAGGCTGCCTCCCGAAAATCAGGGAAGTTATTTCCCGGACTTCCCTGAACAGGGAACATCTGTGACTGAAGAGAGCTGCGTGGAGTTGTCTCTCGAGCTCCCCCACGCACTGACAATGGTTCCGGAATACTGAGCGTGGGGAGGTTCCACCAACGGTCGGCAGCGCGTGGGTTCTAACGGAATGCCTAAGCTCGTCTCCCCTGAGGATTTTCCTAATGTCTCTGTGCCAGGGAATGCTAGGGGTGATTGCAGGATATCCCAGTGACCGAGGCTGCCTCCCCAAGGTCAGGGAAGGTATTTCCCGGACTTCCCCGAACAGGGAACACCTGTGACTGAAGAGAGCTGCGTGGAGTTGTCTCTCGAGCTCCCCCACGCACTGACAATGATTCCGGAATCCTGAGCGTGGGGAGGTTCCACCAACGGTCGGCAGCGCGTGGGTTCTTACGGATTGCTTAAGCTCGTCTCCCCTGAGGGTTTTCCTAATGTCTCTGTGCCAGGGAATGCTAGGGGTGATTGCAGGATATCCCAGTGACCGAGGCTGCCTCCCCAAGGTCAGGGAAGTTATTTCCCTTACTTCCCTGAACAGGGATCATCTGTGACTGAAGAGAGCTGCGTGGAGTTGTCTCTCGAGCTCCCCCACGCACTGACAATGTTTCCGGAATCCTGAGCGTGGGGAGGTTCCACCAACGCTCGGCAGCGCGTGGGTTCTAACGGAATGCCTAAGCTCGTCTCCCCTGAGGGTTATCCTAATGTCTCTGTGCCAGGGAATGCTAGGGGTGATTGCAGGATATCCCAGTGACCGAGGCTGCCTCCCCAAGGTCAGGGAAGGTATTTCCCGGACTTCCCCGAACAGGGAACACCTGTGACTGAAGAGAGCTGCGTGGAGATTTCTCTCGAGCTCCCCCACGCTCTGACAATGGTTCCGGAATCCTGAGCGTGGGGAGTTTCCACCAACGGTCGGCAGCGCGTGGGTTCTAACGGAATGCCTAAGCTCGTCTCCCCTGAGGGTTTTCCTAATGTCTCTGTGCCAGGGAATGCTACGGGTGATTGCAGGATATCCCAGTGACAGAGGCTGCCTCTCCAAGGTAAGGGAAGGTATTTCCCGGACTTCTCCGAACAGGGAACACCTGTGACTAAAGAGAGCTGCGTGGAGTTGTCTATCGAGCTCCCCCACGCACTGACAATTGTACCGGAATCCTGAGCGTGGGGAGGTTCCACCAACGGTCGGCAGCGCGTGGGTTCTAACGGAATGCCTAAGCTCGTCTCCCCTGAGGTTTTTCCTAATGTCTCTGTGCCAGGGAATGCTAGGGGAGATTGCAGGATATCCCAGTGACCGAGGCTGCCTCCCCAAGGTCAGGGAAGGTATTTCCCGGAATTCCCCGAACAGGGAACACCTGTGACTGAAGAGAGCTGCGTGGAGTTGTCTCTCGAGCTCCCCCACGCACTGACAATGTTTGCGGAATCCTGAGCGTGGGGAGGTTCCACCAACGGTCGGAAGCGCGTGGGTTCTAACGGAATGCCTAAGCTCGTCTCCCCTGAGGGTTTTCCTAATGTCTCTGTGCCAGGGAATGCTAGGGGTGATTGCAGGATATCCCAGTGACCGAGGCTGCCTCCCCAAGGTCAGGGAAGTTATTTCCCAGACTTCCCCGAACAGGGAACAACTGTGACTGAAGAGAGCTGCGTGGAGTTGTCTCTCGAACTCCCCCACACTCTGACAATGTTTCCGGAATCTTGAGCGTGTGGAGGTTCCACCAACGGTCGGCAGTGCGTGGGTTCTAACGGAATGCCTAAGCTCGTCTCCCCTGAGGGTTTTCCTAATGTCTCTGGGCCAGGGAATGCTAGGGTTGATTGCAGGATATCCCAGTGCCCGAGGCTGCCTACCCAAGGTCAGGGAAGATATTTCCCGGACTTCCTCGAACAGGGAACACCTGTGACTGAGGAGAGCTGCGTGTAGTTGTCTCTCGAGCTCCCCCACGCTCTGACAATGGTTCCGGAATCCTGAGCGTGGGGAGGTTCCACCAAAGGTCGGCAGCACGTGGGTTCTAACGGAATGCCTAAGCTCATCTCCCCTGAGGGTTTTCCTAATGTCTCAGTGCCAGGGAATGCTAGGGGGGTTTGCAGGATATCCCACTGCCCGAGGATGCCTCCACAAGGTCAGGGAAGTTATTTCCCGGACTTCCCCGAACAGGGAACACCTGTGACTGAAGAGAGCTGCGTGGAGTTGTCTCTCGAGCTCCCCCACGCTCTGACAATGGTTCCGGAATCCTGAGCGTAGGGAGGTTCCACCAACGGTCGGCAGCGCGTGGGTTCTAACGGAATGCCTAAGCTCGACTCCCCTGAGGGTTTTCCTAATGTCTCTGTGCCACGGAATGCTAGGGGTGATTGTAGGATATCCCAGTGACCGAGGCTGCCTCCCCAAGTTCAGGGAAGTTATTTCCCGGTCTTCCCCGAACAGGGAACACCTGTGACTGAAGAGAGCTGCGTGGAGTTGTCTCTCGAACTCCCCCACGCACTGACAATGGTTCCGGAATCCTGGGCGTGGGGAGGTTCCATCAACGGTCGACAGCGCGTGGGTTCAAACGGAATGCCTAAGCTCGTCTCCCCTGAGGGTTTTCATAATGTCTCTGTGCCATGGAATGCTAGGGGTGATTGCAGGATATCCCAGTGTCTGAGGCTGCCTCCCCAAGGTCAGGGAAGGTATTTCCCGGACTTCCCCGAACAGGGAACAACTGTGACTGAAGAGAGCTGCGTGGAGTTGTCTCTCGAGCTCCCCCACTCTCTGACAATGGTTCCGGAATCCTGAGCGTGGGGAGGTTCCACCAACGGTCGGCAGCGCGTGGGTTCTAACGGAATTCCTAAGCTCGTCTCCCCTGAGGGTTTTCCTAATGTCTCTGTGCCAGGGAATGCTAGGGGTGATTGCAGGATATCCCAGTGACCGAGGCTCCCTCCCCAAGGTCAGGGAAGGTATTTCCCGGACTTCCCCGAACAGGGAACACCTGTGACTGAAGAGAGCTGCGTGGAGATTTCTCTCGAGCTCCCCCACGCTCTGACAATGGTTCCGGAATCCTGAGCGTGGGGAGGTTCCACCAACGGTCGGCAGCGCGTGGGTTCTAACGGAATGCATAAGATCGTCTCCCCTGAGGGTTTTCCAAATATCTCTGGGCCAGGGAATTCTAGGGGTGATTTCAGGATATCCCAGTGACTGAGGCTGCCTCCCCAAGGTCAGGGAAGGTATTTCCCGGACTTCCCCGAACAGGGAACACCTGTGACTGAAGAGAGCTGCGTGGAGTTGTCTCTCGAGCTCCCCCACGCCCTGACAATGGTTCCGGACTCCAGAGCGTGGGGAGGTTCCACCAACGGTCGGCAGCGCGTGGGTTCTAACGGAATGCTTAAGCTCGTCTCCCCTGAGGGTTTTCCTAATGTCTCTGTGCCAGGGAATGCTAGGGGTGATTTCAGGATATCCCAGTGACCGAGGATGCCTCCCCAAGGTCATGGAAGGTACTTCCCGGACTTCCCCGAACAGGGAACACCTGTGACTGAAGAGAGTTGCGTGGAGTTGTCTCTCGAGCTCCCCCACGCACTGACAATGGTTCCGGAATCCTGAGAGTGGGGAGGTTCCACCAACGGTTGGCAGCGCGTGGGTTCTAACGGAATGCCTAAGCTCGTCTCCCCTGAGGATTTTCCTAATATCTCGGTGCCAGGGAATGCTAGGGGTGATTGCAGGATAAACCCAGTGACCGAGGCTGCCTCCCCAAGGTCAGGGAAGGTATTTCCCGGACTTCCCCGAACAGGGAACACCTGTGACTGAAGAGAGCTGCGTGGAGTTGTCTCTCGAGCTCCCCCACGCACTGACAATGGTTCCGGAATCCTGAGCGTGGGGAGGTTCCACCAACGGTCGGCAGCGCGTGGGTTCTAACGGAATGCCTAAGCTCGTCTCCCCTGAGGGTTTTCCTAATGTCTCTGTGCCAGGGAATGCTAGGGGTGATTGCAGGATATCCCAGTGACCGAGGCTGCCTCCCCAAGGTCAGGGAAGGTTTTTCCCGGACTTCCCCGAATAGGGAACACCTGTGACTGAAGAGAGCTGCGTGGAGTTGTCTCTCGAGCTCCCCCACGCACTGACAATGGTTCCGGAATCCTGAGCGTGGGGAGGTTCCACCAACGGTCGGCAGCGCGTGGGTTCTAACGGAATGCCTAAGCTCGTCTCCCCTGAGGGTTTTCCTAATTTCTCTGTGCCAGGGAATGCTAGGGGTGTTTGCAGGATATCCCAGTGACCGAGGCTGCCTCCCCAAGGTCAGGGAAGTTATTTCCCGGACTTCCCCGAACAGGGAACACCTGTGACTGAAGAGAGCTGCGTGGAGTTGTCTCTCGAGCTCCCCCACGCACTGACAATGGTTCCGGAATCCTGAGCGTGGGGAGGTTCCACCAACGGTCGGCAGCGCGTGGGTTCTAACGGAATGCCTCAGCTCGTCTCCCCTGAGTGTTTTCCTAATATCTCTTTGCCAGGGAATACTAGGGGTGATTGCATGATATCCCAGGGACCGAGGCTGCCTCCCCAAGTTCAGGGAAGGTATTTCCCGGACTTCCCCGAACAGGGAACACCTGTGACTGAAGAGAGCTGCGTGGAGTTGTCTCTTGAGCTCCCCCACGCACTGACAATGGTTCCGGACTCTTGAGCGTGGGGAGGTTCCACCAACTGTCGGCAGCGCGTGGGTTCTAAGGGAATGCCTAAGCTCGTCTCCCCTGAGGGTTTTCCTAATTTCTCTGTACCAGGGAATGCTAGGGGTGATTGCAGGATATCCCAGAGACCGAGGCTGCCTCCCCAAGGTCAGGGAAGGTATTTCCCGGACTTCCCCGAAAAGGGAACACCTGTGACTGAAGAGAGCTGCGTGGAGTTGTCTCTCGAGCTCCCCCACGCACTGACAATGTTTCCGGAATCCTGAGCGTGGGGAGGTTCCACCAACTGTCGGTAGCGCGTGGGTTCTAACGGAATGCCTAAGCTCGTCTCCCCTGAGGGTTTTCCTAATGTCTCTTTACCAGGGAATGCTAGGGGTGATTGCAGGATATCCCAGTGACCGAGGCTGCCTCCCCAAGGTCAGGGAAGGTATTTCCCGGACTTCCCCGAACAGGGAACACCTGTGACTGAAGAGAGCTGCGTGGAGTTGTCTCTCGAGCTCCCCCACGCACTGACAATGGTTCCGGACTCCTGAGCGTGGGGAGGTTCCACCAACTGTCGGCAGCGCGTGGGTTCTAACGGAATGCCTAAGCTCGTATCCCCTGAGGGTTTTCCTAATTTCTCTGTGCCAGGGAATGCTAGGGGTGATTGCAGGATATCCCAGTGACCGAGGCTGCCTCCCCAAGGTCAGGGAAGGTATTTCCCGGACTTCCCCTAAAAGGGAACACCTGTGACTGAAGAGAGCTGCGTGGCGTTGTCTCTCGAGCTCCCCCACGCACTGACAATGGTTCCGGAATCCTGAGAGTGCGGAGGTTCCACCAACGGTTGGCAGCGCGTGGGTTCTAACGGAATGCCTAAGCTCGTCTCCTCTGAGGATTTTCCTAATGTCTCTGTGCCAGGGAATGCTAGGGGTGATTGCAGGATATCCCAGTGACCGAGGCTGCCTCCCCAAGGTCAGGGAAGGTATTTCCTGGACTTCCCCGAACAGGGAACACCTGTGACTGAAGAGAGCTGCGTGGAGTTGTCTCTCGAGCTCCCCCACGCACTGACAATGTTTCCGGAATCCTGAGCGTGGGGAGGTTCCACCAACTGTCGGTAGCGCGTGGGTTCTAACGGAATGCCTAAGCTCGTCTCCCCTGAGTTTTTTCCTAATTTCTCTGTGCCAGGGAATGCTAGGTGTGATTGCAGGATATCCCAGTGACCGAGGCTGCCTCCCCAAGGTCAGGGAAGTTATTTCCCGTACTTCCCCGAACAGGGAACACATGTGACTGAAGAGAGCTGCGTGGAGTTGTCTCTCGAGGTCCCCCACGCACTGACAATGGTTCCGGAATCCTGAGAGTGGGGAGGTTCCACCAACGGTCGGCAGCGCGTGGTTTCTAACGGAATGCTTAAGCTAGTCCCCCATGAGTGTTTTCCTAATGTCTCTGTGCCAGGGAATGCTAGGGGTGATAGCAGGATTTCCCAGTGAACGAGGCTGCCTCCCCAAGGTCAGGGAAGGTATTTCCCGGACTTCCCCGAACAGGGAACACCTGTGACTGAAGAGAGCTGTGTGGAGTTGTCTCTCGAGGTCCCTCACGCACTGATAATGGTTCCGGAATCCAGAGCGTGGGGAGGTTCCACCAACGGTCAGCAGCGCGTGGGTTCTAACGGAATGCCTAAGCTCGTCTCCCCTGAGGTTTTTCCTAATGTCTCTGTGCCAGGGAATGCTAGGGGTTATTGCAGGATATCCCAGTGACCGAGGCTGCCTCCCCAAGATCAGGGAAGGTATTTCCCGGACTTCCCCGAACAGGGAACACCTGTGACTGAAGAGAGGTGCGTGGAGTTGTCTCTCGATCTGCCCCACGCACTGACAATGTTTCCTGAATCCTGAGCGTGGGGAGGTTCCACCAACGGTCGGCAGCGCGTGGGTTCTAACGGAATGCCTAAGCTCGTCTCCTCTGAGGGTTTTCCTAATGTCTCTGTGCCAGGGAATGCTAGGGGTGATTGCAGTATATCCCAGTGACCGAGGCTGCCTCCCCAAGGTCAGGGAAAGTATTTCCCGGACTTCCCCGAACAGGGAACACCTGTGACTGAAGAGAGCTGCGTGGAGTTGTCTCTCGAGCTCCCCCACGCACTGACAATGGTTCCGGAATCCTGAGCGTGGGGAGGTTCCACCAACGGTCGGCAGCGCATTGGTTCTAACGGAATGCCTAAGCTCGTCTCCCCTGAGGGTTTTCCTAATATCCCTGTGCCAGGGAATGCAAGGGGAGATTGCAGGATATCCCAGTGCCCGAGGCTGCCTCCCCAAGCTCAGGGAAGCTATTTCCCGGACTTCCCCGAACAGGGAACACGTGTGACTGAAGAGATCTTCGTGGAGATGTCTCTGGAGCTCCCCCACGCACTGACAATGTTTCCGGAATCCTGAGCGTGGGGAGGTTCCACCAACGGTCGGCAGCGCGTGGGTTCTAACGGAATGCCTAAGTTCGTCTCCCCTGAGTGTTTTCCTAATTTCTCTGTGCCAGGGAATTCTCGGGGTGATTGCAGGATATCCCAGTGATCGAGGCTGGCTCCCCAAGGTCAGGGAAGGTATTTCCCGGACTTCCCCGTACAGGGAACACCTGTGACTGAAAAGAGAGCTGCGTGGAGTTGTCTCTCGGGCTCACACACGCACTGACAATGTTTCCGGAATCCTGAGCGTGGGGAAGTTCCACCAACGGTCGGCAGCGCGTGGGTTCTAACGGAATGCCTAAGTTCGTCTCCCCTGAGTGTTTTCCTAATGTCTCTGTGCCAGGGAATGCTAGGGGTGATTGCAGGATATCCCAGTGGCCGAGGCTGCCTCCCCAAGGTCAGGGAAGTTATTTCCCGGACTTCCCCGAACAGGGAACACCTGTGACTGTAGAGATCTGCGTGGAGATGTCTCTCGAGCTCCCCCAAGCTCTGACAATTGTTCCGGAATCCTGAGCGTGCGGAGGTTCCAACAACGGTAGGCAGCGCGTGGGTTCTTACAGAATGCCTTAGCTCGTCTCCCCTGAGGGTTTTCCTAATTTCTCTGGGCCAGGGAATGCTAGGGGTGATTACAGGAAATCCCAGTGACCGAGGCTGCCTCCCCAAGGTCAGGGAAGTTATTTCCCGGACTTCCCCGAACAGGGAACACCTGTGACTGAAGAGAGCTGCGTGGAGTTGTCTCTCGAGCTCCCCCACGCACTGACAATGGTTCCGGAATCCTGAGCGTGGGGAGGTTCCACCAACGGTCCGCAGCGCGTGGGTTCTAACGGAATGCCTAAGCTCGTCTCCCCTGAGGGTTTTCCTAATGTCCCTGTGCCAGGGAATGCTAGGGGTGATTGCAGGATATCCCAGTGACCGAGGCTGCCTCCCCAAGGTCAGGGAAGTTATTTCCCGGACTTCCCCGAACAGGGAACACCTGTGACTGAAGAGAGCTGCGTGGAGTTGTCTCTCGAGCTCCCCCAGGCACTGACAATGGTTCCGGAATCCTGAGCGTGGGAAGGTTCCACCAACGGTCGGCAGCGCGTGGGTTCTAACGGAGTGCCTAAGCTCGTCTCCCCTGAGGGTTTTCCTAATGTCTCTGTGCCAGGGAATGCTAGGGGTGATTGCAGGATATCCCAGGGAACGAGGCTGCCTCACCAAGGTCAGGGAAGGTATTTCCCGGACTTCCCCGAACAGGGAACACCTGTGAATGAAGAGAGCTGCGTGGAGTTGTCTCTCGAGCTCCCCCACGCTCTGAGAATGGTTCCGGAATCCTGAGCGTGGGGAGGTTCCACCAACGGTCGGCAGCGCGTGTGTTCTAACGGAATGCCTAAGCTCGTCTCCCCTGAGGGTTTTCCTAGTGTCTCTGTGCCAGGGAATGCTAGGGGTGATTGCAGGATATCCCAGTTACCGAGGCTGCCTCCCCAAGGTCAGGGAAGGTATTTCCCGGACTTCCCCGAACAGGGAACACCTGTGACTGAAGAGAGCTGCGTGGAGATGTCTCTCGAGCTCCCCCAAGCTCTGACAATTGTTCCGGAATTCTGAGCGTGGGGAGGTTCCAACAACGGTCGGCAGCGCGTGGGTTCTAACAGAATGCCTAAGCTCGTCTCCCCTGAGGGTTTTCCTAATGTCTCTGGGCCAGGGAATGCTAGGGGTGATTACAGGAAATCCCAGTGACCGAGGCTGCCTCCCCAAGGTCAGGGAAGTTATTTCCCGGACTTCCCCGAACAGGGAACACCTGTGACTGAAGAGAGCTGCGTGGAGTTGTCTCCCGAGCTCCCCCACGCACTGAAAATGTTTCCGGAATCCTGAGCGTGGGGAGGTTCCACAAACGGTCGGCAGCGCGTGGGTTCTAACGGAATGCCTAAGCTCGTCTCCCCTGAGGGTTTTCCTAATGTCCCTGTGCCAGGGAATGCTAGGGGTGATTGCAGGATATCCCAGTGACCGAGGCTGCCTCCCCAAGGTCAGGGAAGTTATTTCCCGGACTTCCCCGAACAGGGAACACCTGTGACTGAAGAGAGCTGCGTGGAGTTGTCTCTCGAGCTCCCCCAGGCACTGACAATGGTTCCGGAATCCTGAGCGTGGGAAGGTTCCACCAACGGTCGGCAGCGCGTGGGTTCTAACGGAGTGCCTAAGATCGTCTCCCCTGAGGGTTTTCCTAATGTCTCTGTGCCAGGGAATGCTAGGGGTGATTGCAGGATATCCCAGGGACCGAGGCTGCCTCCCCAAGGTCAGGGAAGGTATTTCCCGGAGTTCCCCGAACAGGGAACACCTGTGACTGAAGAGAGCTGCGTGGAGTTGTCTCTCGAGCTCCCCCACGCACTGAGAATGGTTCCGGAATCCTGAGCGTGGGGAGGTTCCAACAACGGTCAGCAGCGCGTGGGTTCTAACGGAATGCCTAAGCTCGTCTCCCCTGAGGGTTTTCCTAGTGTCTCTGTGCCAGGGAATGCTAGGGGTGATTGCAGGATATCCCAGTGCCCGAGGCTGCCTCCCCAAGGTCAGGGAAGTTATTTCCCGGACTTCCCCGAACAGGGAACACCTGTGACTGAAGAGAGCTGCGTGGAGTTGTCTCTCGAGCTCCCCCAGGCACTGACAATGGTTCCGGAATCCTGAGCGTGGGGAGGTTCCACCAACGGTCGGCAGCGCGTGGGTTCTAACGGAGTGCCTAAGCTCGTCTCCCCTGAGGGTTTTCCTAATGTCTCTGTGCCAGGGAATGCAAGGGGTGTTTGCAGGATATCCCAGGGACCGAGGCTGCCTCCCCAAGGTCAGGGAAGTTATTTCCCGTACTTTCCCGAACAGGGAACACCTGTGACTGAAGAGAGCTGCGTGGAGATGTCTCTCGAGCTCCCCCACGCACTGACAATGTTTCCGGACTCCTGAGCGTGGGGAGGTTCCACCAACGGTCGGCAGTGCGTGGGTTCTAACGGAATGCCTAAGTTCGTCTCCCCTGAGGGTTTTCCTAATGTCTCTGTGCCAGGGAATTCTAGGGGTGATTGCAGGATATCCCAGTGACCGAGGCTGCCTCCCCAAGGTCAGGGAAGTTATTTCCCGGACTTCCCCGAACAGGGAACACCTGTGACTGAAGAGACCTGCGTGGAGTTGTCTCTCGAGCTCCCCCACGCACTGACAATGGTTCCGGAATCCTGTGCGTGGGGAGGTTCCACCAACGGTCGGCAGCGTGTGGGTTCTAACGGAGTGCATAAGCTCGTCTCCCCTGAGGGTTTTCCTAATGTCTCTGTGCCAGGGAAAGCTGAGGGTGATTGCAGGATATCCCAGTGACCGAGTCTGCCTCCCCAAGTTCAGGGAAGGTATTTCCCGGACTTCCCCGAACAGGGAACACCTGTGACTGAAGAGAGCTGCGTGGAGATGTCTCTCGAGCTCCCACACGCACTGACAATGGTTCCGGAATCCTGAGCGTGGGGAGGATCCACCAACGGTCGGCAGCGCGTGGGTTCTAACGGAATGCCTAAGCTCGTCTCCCCTGAGGGTTTTCCTAATATCTCTGTGCCAGGCAATGCTAGGGGTGATTACAGGAAATCCCAGTGACCGAGGCTGCCTCCCCAAGGTCAGGGAATGTATTTCCCGGACTACCCCGAACAGGGAACACGTGTGACTGAAGAGAGCTGCGTGGAGGTGTCTCTCGAGCTCCCCCACGCACTGAAAATGGTTCCGGAATCCTGAGCGTGGGGAGGTTCCACCAACGGTCCGCAGCGCGTGGGTTCTAACGGAATGCCTAAGCTCGTCTCCCCTGAGGGTTTTCCTACTGTACCTGTGCCAGGGAATTCTAGGGGTGATTGCAGGATATCCCAGTGACCGAGGCTGCCTCCCCAAGGTCAGGGAAGGTATTTCCCAGACTTCCCCGATCAGGGAACTATGTGACTGAAGAGAGCTGCGTGGAGTTCTCTCTCGAGCTCCCCCACTCTCTGACAATGGTTCCGGAATCCTGAGCGTGGGGAGGTTCCACCAACGGTCGGCAGCGCGTGGGTTCATACGGAATGCCTAAGCTCGTCTCCCCTGAGGGTTTTCCTAGTATCTCTGTGCCAGGGAATGCTAGGGGTGATTGCAGGGTATCCCAGTGACCGAGGCTGCCTCCCCAAGGTCAGGTAAGGTATTTCCCGGACTTCCACGAACAGGGAACACCTGTGACTGAAGAGAGCTGCGTGGAGTTGTCTCTCGAGCTCCCCCACGCTCTGACAATGTTTCGGGAATCCTGAGGGAGGGGAGGATCCACCAACGGTCGGCAGCGCGTGGGTTCTAACGGAATGCCTAAGCTCGTCTCCCCTGAGAGTTTTCCTAATATCTCTGTGCCAGGGAATGGTAGGGGTGTTTGCAGGATATCCCAGTGTCCGAGGCTGCCTCCGCAAGGTCAGGGAAGGTATTTCCCGGACTTCCCCAAACAGGGAACACCAGTGACTGAAGAGAGCTGCGTGGAGTTGTCTCTCGAGCTCCCCCACACACTGACAGTTTTTCCGGAATCCTGAGCGTGGGTAGGTACCACCAATGGTCGGCAGCGCGTGGGTTCTAACGGAATGCCTAAGCTCGTCTCCCCTGAGGGTTTTCCTAATGTCTCTGTGCCAGGGAATGCTAGGGGTGATTGCAGGATATCCCAGTGACCGTGGCTGCCTCCCCAAGTTCAGGGAAGGTATTTCCCGGGCTTCCCCGAACAGGGAACACCTGTGACTGAAGAGAGCTGCGTGGAGATGTCTCTCGAGTTCCCCCACGCTCAGACAATGGTTCCGGAATCCTGAGCGTTTGGAGGTTCCACCAAAGTTCGGCAGCGCGTGGGTTCTAACGGAATGCCTAAGCTCGTCTCCCCTGAGTGTTTTCCTAAATTCCCTGTGCCAGGGAATGCTAGGGGTGATTGCAGGATATCCCAGTGTCCGTGGCTGCCTCCCCAAATTCAGGGAAGTTATTTCCCGGACTTCCCCGAACAGGGAACACCTGTGACTGAAGAGGGCTGCGTGGAGTTGTCTCTCGAGCTCCCCCACGCTCTGACAATGGTTCCGGAATCCTGAGCGTGGGGAGGTTCCACCAACGGTCGGCAGCGCGTGGGTTCTAACGGAATGCCTAAGCTCGTCTCCCCTGAGGGTTTTCCTAATGTCTCTGTGCCAGGGAATGCTAGGGGTGATTGCAGGATATCCCAGTGACCGAGGCTGCCTCCCCAAGTTCAGGGAAGGTATTTCCCGGACTTCCCCGAACAGGGAACACCTGTGACTGAAGAGAGCTGCGTGGAGTTGTCTCTCGAGCTCCCCCACACACTGACAGTTGTTCGGGAATCCTGAGCGTGGGTAGGTACCACCAACGGTCGGCAGCGCGTGGGTTCTAACGGAATGCCTAAGCTCGTATCCCCTGAGGGTTTTCCTAATGTCTCTGTGCCAGGGAATGATAGGGGTGATTGCAGGATATCCCAGTGAACGAGGCTGCCTCCCCAAGTTCAGGGAAGGTATTTCCCGGACTTCCCCGAACAGGGAACACCTGTGACTGAAGAGAGCTGCGTGGAGTTGTCTCTCGAGCTCCCCCACGCACTGACAATGATTCTGGAATTCTGAGCGTGGGGAGGTTCCACCAACGGTCGGCAGCGCGTGGGTTCTAACGGAATGCCTAAGCTCGTCTCCCCTGAGGGTTTTCCTAAAGTCTCTGTGCCAGGGAATGCTAGGGGTGATTGCAGGATATCCCAGTGACCGAGGCTGCCTCCCCAAGGTCAGGGAAGGTATTTCCCATACTTCCCCGAACAGGGAACACCTGTGACTGAAGAGAGCTACGTGGAGATGTCTCTCGAGCTCCCCCACGCACTGGCAATTGTTCCGGAATCCTGAGCATGGTTAGGTTCCACCAACGGTCGGCAGCGCGTGGGTTCTAACGGAATGCCTAAGCTCGTCTCCCCTGAGGGTTTTCCTAATGTCTCTGTGCCAGGGAATGCTAGGGGTGATTGCAGGATATCCCAGTGTCCGAGGCTGCCTCCCCAAGTTCAGGGAAGTTATTTCCCGGACTTCCCCGAACAGGGAACACCTGTGACTGAAGAGGGCTGCGTGGAGTTGTCTCTCGAGCTCCCCCACGCTCTGACAATGGTTCCGGAATCCTGAGGGTTGGGAGGTTCCACCAACGGTCGGCAGCGCGTGGGTTCTAACGGAATGCCTAAGCTCGTCTCCCCTGAGGGTTTTCCTAATGTCTCTGTGCCAGGGAATGCTAGGGGTGATTGCAGGATATCCCAGTGACCGAGGCTGCCTCCGCAAGGTCAGGGAAATTATTTACTGGACTTCCCCGAACAGGGAACACCTGTGACTGAAGAGAGCTGCGTGGAGTTGTCTCTCGAGCTCCCCCACGCACTGGCAATTGTACCGGAATCCTGAGCGTGGTTAGGTTCCACCAACGGTCGGCAGCGCGTGGGTTCTAACGGAATGCCTAAGCTCGTCTCCCCTGAGTGTTTTCCTAAAGTCTCTGTGCCAGGGAATGCTAGGGGTGATTGCAGGATATCCCAGTGTCTGAGGCTGCCTCCCCAAGTTCAGGGAAGTTATTTCCCGGACTTCCCCGAACAGGGAACACCTGTGACTGAAGAGGGCTGCGTGGAGTTGTCTCTCGAGCTCCCCCACGCTCTGACAATGTTTCCGGAATCCTGAGCGTGGGGAGGTTCCACCAACGGTCGGCAGCGCGTGGGTTCTAACGGAATGCCTAACCTCGTCTCCCCTGAGGGTTTTCCTAATGTCTATGTGCCAGGGAATGCTATGGGTGATTGCAGGATATCCCAGTGATCGACGCTGCCTCCCCAAGTTCAGGGAAGGTATTTCCAGGACTTCCCCGTACAGGGAACACCTGTGACTGAAGAGAGCTGCGTGGAGTTGTCTCTCGAGCTCCCCCACGCACTGACAATGGTTCCGGAATCCTGAGAGTGGGGAGGTTCCACCAACGGTCATCAGCGTGTGGGTTCTAACGGAATGCATAATCTCGTCTCCCCTGAGGGTTTTCCTAATGTCTCTGTGCCAGGGAATGCTAGGGGTGATTGCAGGATATCCCAGTGCTCGAGGCTGCCTCCCCAAGGTCAGGGAAGGTATTTCCCGAACTTCCCCGAACAGGGAACACCTGTGACTGAAGAGAGCTGCGTGGAGATGTCACTCGAGCTCCCCCACGCACTGACAATGCTTCCGGAATCCTGAGCGTGGGGAGGTTCCACCAACGGTCGGCAGCGCGTGGGTTCTAACGGAATGCCTAAGCTCGTCTCCCCTGAGGGTTTTCCTAATGTCTCTGTTCCAGGGAATGCTAGGGGTGATTGCAGGATATCCCAGTGACCGAGGCTGCCTCCCCAAGGTCAGGGAAGGTATTTCCCGGACTTCCCCGAACAGGGAACACCTGTGACTGAAGAGAGCTGCGTGGAGTTGTCTCTCGAGCTCCCCCACGCTCAGACAATGGTTCCGGAATCCTGAGCGTTTGGAGGTTCCACCAACGGTCGGAGGCGCGTGGGTTCTAACGGAATGCCTAAGCTCGTCTCCCCTGAGGGTTTTCCTAATGTCTCTGTGCCAGGGAATGCTAGGGTTGATTGCAGGATATCCCAGTGACCGAGGCTGCCTCCCCAAGGTCAGGGAAGTTATTTCCCGGACTTCCCCGAACAGGGAACACATGTGACTGAAGAGAGCTGCGTGGAGTTGTCTCTCGAGCTCCCCCACGCACTGACAATCGTTCCGGAATCCTGAGCGTGGGGAGGATCCACCAACGGTCAGCAGCGCGTGGGTTCTAACGGAATGCATAAGCTCGTCTCCCCTGAATGTTTTCCTAATATCTCTGTGCCAGGGAATGCTAGTGGTGATTGCAGGATATCCCAGTGACCGAGGTGGCCTCCCCAATGTAAGGGAAGGTATTTCCGGGACTTCCACGAACAGGGAACACCTGTGACTGAAGAGAGCTGCGTGGAGTTGTCTCTCGAGCTCCCCCACGCTCTGAAAATGGTTCCGGAATCCTGAGCGTGGGGAGGTTCCACCAACGGTCGGCAGCGCTTGGGTTCTAACGGAATGCTAAGCTCGTCTCCCCTGAGGGTTTTCGTAATGTCTCTGTCCCAGGGAATGCTAGGGGTGATTGCAGAATATCCCAGTGACCGAGTCTGCCTCCCCAAGGTCAGGGAAGTTATTTCCCGGACTTCCCGGAACAGGGAACACCTGTGACTGAAGAGAGTTGCGTGGAGTTGTCTCTCGAGCTCCCCCACGCACTGACAATGGTTCCGGAATCCTGAGCGTGGGGAGGTTCCACCAACGGTCGTCAGCGCGTGGGTTCTAACGGAATGCCTAAGCTCGTCTCCCCTGAGGCTTTTCCTTATGTCTCTGTGCCAGGGAATGCTAGGGGTGATTGCAGGATATCCCAGTGACCAAGGCTGCCTCCCCAAGGTCAGGGAAGGTATTTCCCGGACTTCCCCGAACAGGGAACACCTGTGACTGAACAGAGCTGCGTGGAGTTGTCTCTCGAGCTCCCCGACGCTCTCAGAATGCTTCCGGAATCCTGAGAGTGGGGAGGTTCCACCAACGGTCAGCAGCGCGTGGGTTCTAACGGAATGCATAAGCTCGTCTCCCCTGAGTTTTTTCCTAATTTCTCTGTGCCAGGGAATGCTAGGGGTGATTGCAGGATATCCCAGTGCTCGAGGCTGCCTCCCCAAGGTCAGGGAAGGTATTTCCCGGACTTCCCCGAACAGGGAACACCTGTGACTGAAGAGAACTGCGTGGAGTAGTCTCTCGAGCTACCCCACGCACTGACAATGTTTCCGGAATCCGGAGCGTTGGGAGGTTCCACCAACGGTCGGCAGCGCGTGGATTCTAACGGAATGCCTAAGCTCATCTCCCCTGAGGGTTTTCCTAATTTCTCTGTGCCAGGGAATGCTAGGGGTGTTTGCAGGATATCCCAGTGACCGAGGCTGCCTCCCCAAGGTCAGGGAAGCTATTTTCCGGACTTCCCCGAACAGGGAACACCTGTGACTGAAGAGAGCTGCGTGGAGTTGTCTCACGAGCTCCCCCACGAACTGACAATGGTTCCGGAATCCTGAGCGTGGGGAGGTTCCACCTACGGTCGGCAGCGCGTTGGTTCTAACGGAATGCCTAAGCTCGTCTCCCCTGAGGGTTTTCGTAATGTCTCTGTGCCAGGGAATGCTAGGGGTGATTGCAGGATATTCCAGTGACCGAGGATGCCTCCCCAAGGTCAGGGAAGGTATTTCCCGGACTTCCCCGAACAGGGAACACCTGTGACTGAAGAGAGCTGCGTGGATTTGTGTCTCGAGCTCCCTCACGCACTGACAATTGTTCCGGAATCCTGAGCGTGGGGAGGTTCCACCAACGTTCGGTAGCTCGTGGGTTCTAACGGAATGCCTAAGCTCGTCTCCCCTGAGGGTTTTCCTAATATCTCTGTGCCAGGGAATGCTAGGGGTGATTGCAGGATATCCCAGTGACCGAGGTTGCCTCCCCAAGTTCAGGGAAGTTATTTCCCGGACTTCCCCGAATAGGGAACACCTGTGACTGAAGAGAGCTGCGTGGAGTTGTCTCTCGAGCTCCCCCACGCTCAGACAATGGTTCCGGAATCCTGAGCGTTTGGAGGTTCCACCAACGGTCGGAGGCGCGTGGGTTCTAACGGAATGCCTAAGCTCGTCTCCCCTGAGGGTTTTCCTAATGTCTCTGTGCCAGGGAATGCTAGGGTTGATTGCAGGGTATCCCAGTGACCGAGGCTGCCTCCCCAAGGTCAGGGAAGGTATTTCCCGGACTTCCCCGAACAGGGAACACATGTGACTGAAGAGAGCTGCGTGGAGTTGTCTCTCGAGCTCCCCCACGCACTGACAATGGTTCCGGAATCCTGAGCGTGGGGAGGATCCACCAACGGTCAGCAGCGCGTGGGTTCTAACGGAATGCATAAGCTCGTCTCCCCTGAATGTTTTCCTAATATCTCTGTGCCAGGGAATGCTAGTGGTGATTGCAGGATATCCCAGTGACCGAGGTGGCCTCCCCAATGTAAGGGAAGGTATTTCCGGGACTTCCCCGAACAGGGAACACCTGTGACTGAAGAGAGCTGCGTGGAGTTGTCTCTCGAGCTCCCCCACGCTCTGAAAATGGTTCCGGAATCCTGAGCGTGGGGAGGTTCCACCAACGGTCGGCAGCGCTTGGGTTCTAACGGAATGCTAAGCTCGTCTCCCCTGAGGGTTTTCCTAATGTCTCTGTCCCAGGGAATGCTAGGGGTGATTGCAGGATATCCCAGTGACCGAGTCTGCCTCCCCAAGGTCAGGGAAGTTATTTCCCGGACTTCCCGGAACAGGGAACACCTGTGACTGAAGAGAGTTGCGTGGAGTTGTCTCTCGAGCTCCCCCACGCTCAGACAATTGTTTCTGAATCCTGAGCGCGGGGAGGTTCCACCAACTGTCGGCAGCGCGTGGGTTCTAACGGAATGCCTAAGCTCGTCTCCCCTGAGGGTTTTCCTAATTTCTCTGTGCCAGGGAATTCTAGGGGTGATTGCAGGATATCCCAGTGACCGAGGCTGCCTCCCCAAGGTCAGGGAAGTTATTTCCCGGACTTCCCCGAACAGGGAACACCTGTGACTGAAGAGAGCTGCGTGGAGTTGTCTCTCGAGCTCCCCCACGCACTGACAATGGTTCCAGAATCCTGAGCGTGGGGAGGTTCCACCAACGGTCGTCAGCGCGTGGGTTCTAACGGAATGCCTAAGCTCGTCTCCCCTGAGGCTTTTCCTTATGTCTCTGTGCCAGGGAATGCTAGGGGTGATTGCAGGATATCCCAGTGACCAAGGCTGCCTCCCCAAGGTCAGGGAAGGTATTTCCCGGACTTCCCCGAACAGGGAACACCTGTGACTGAACAGAGCTGCGTGGAGTTGTCTCTCGAGCTCCCCGACGCTCTCAGAATGCTTCCGGAATCCTGAGAGTGGGGAGGTTCCACCAACGGTCAGCAGCGCGTGGGTTCTAACGGAATGCATAAGCTCGTCTCCCCTGAGTTTTTTCCTAATTTCTCTGTGCCAGGGAATGCTAGGGGTGATTGCAGGATATCCCAGTGCTCGAGGCTGCCTCCCCAAGGTCAGGGAAGGTATTTCCCGGACTTCCCCGAACAGGGAACACCTGTGACTGAAGAGAACTGCGTGGAGTAGTCTCTCGAGCTACCCCACGCACTGACAATGGTTCCGGAATCCGGAGCGTGGGGAGGTTCCACCAACGGTCGGCAGCGCGTGGATTCTAACGGAATGCCTAAGCTCGTCTCCCCTGAGGGTTTTCCTAATTTCTCTGTGCCAGGGAATGCTAGGGGTGTTTGCAGGATATCCCAGTGACCGAGGCTGCCTCCCCAAGGTCAGGGAAGCTATTTTCCGGACTTCCCCGAACAGGGAACACCTGTGACTGAAGAGAGCTGCGTGGAGTTGTCTCACGAGCTCCCCCACGCACTGACAATGGTTCCGGAATCCTGAGCGTGGGGAGGTTCCACCTACGGTCGGCAGCGCGTTGGTTCTAACGGAATGCCTAAGCTCGTCTCCCCTGAGGGTTTTCGTAATGTCTCTGTGCCAGGGAATGCTAGGGGTGATTGCAGGATATTCCAGTGACCGAGGCTGCCTCCCCAAGGTCAGGGAAGGTATTTCCCGGACTTCCCCGAACAGGGAACACCTGTGACTGAAGAGAGCTGCGTGGATTTGTGTCTCGAGCTCCCTCACGCACTGACAATTGTTCCGGAATCCTGAGCGTGGGGAGGTTCCACCAACGTTCGGTAGCTCGTGGGTTCTAACGGAATGCCTAAGCTCCCCTCCCCTGAGGGTTTTCCTAATATCTCTGTGCCAGGGAATGCTAGGGGTGATTGCAGGATATCCCAGTGACCGAGGTTGCCTCCCCAAGTTCAGGGAAGTTATTTCCCGGACTTCCCCGAATAGGGAACACCTGTGACTGAAGAGAGCTGCGTGGAGTTGTCTCTCGAGCTCCCCCACGCACTGACAATTTTTCCGGAATCCTGAGCGTGGGGAGGTTCCACCAACGGTCAGCAGCGCGTGGGTTCTAACGGAATGCATAAGCTCGTCTCCCCTGAGGGTTTTCCTAATGTCTCTGTGCCAGGGAATACTAGGGGTGATTGCAGGATATCCCAGTGCTCGAGGCTGCCTCCCCAAGGTCACGGAAAGTATTTCCCGGACTTCCCCGAACAGGGAACACCTGTGACTGAAGAGAGCTGCGTGGAGTTGTCTCTCGAGCTCCCCCACGCACTGACAATGTTTCCGGAATCCTGAGCGTGGGGAGGTTCCACCAACGGTCGACAGAGCGTGGGTTCTAACGGAATGACTAAGCTCGTCTCCCCTGAGGGTTTTCCTAATATCTCTGTGCCAGGGAATTCTTGGGGTGATTGCAGGATATCCCAGTGACCGAGGCTGCCTCCCCAAGGTCAGGGAAGGTATTTCCCGGACTTCCCCGAACAGGGAACACCTGTGACTGAAGAGAGCTGCGTGGAGTTTTCTCCCGAGCTCCCCCACGCACTGACAATTGTTCCGGAATCCTGAGCGTGGGGAGGTTCCACCAACGGTCGGCAGCGCGTGGGTCCTAACGGAATGCCTAAGCTCGTCTCCCCTGAGGGTTTTCCAAATGTCTCTGTGTCAGGGAATGCTAGGGGTGATTGCAGGATATCCCAGTGACCGAGGCTTCCTCCCCAAGGTCAGCGAAAGTATTTCCCGGACTTCCCCGAACAGGGAACACCTGTGACTGAAGAGAGCTGCGTGGAGTTGTCTCTCGAGCTACCCCACGCACTGACAATGGTTCCGGAATCCTGAGCGTGGGGAGGTTCCACCAACGGTCGGCAGCGCGTGGGTCCTAACGGAATGCCTAAGCTCGTCTCCCCTGAGGTTTTTCCTTATATCTCTGTGCCAGGGAATGCTAGGGGTGATTGCAGGATATCCCAGTGACCGAGGCTGCCTCCCCAAGTTCAGGGAAGGTATTTCCCGGACTTCCCCGAACAGGGAACACCTGTGAGTGAAGAGAGCTGCGTGGAGTTGTCTTTCGAGCTCCCCCACGCACTGACAATGGTTCCGGAATCCTGAGCGTGTGGAGGTTCCACCAACGGTCGGCAGCGCGTGGGTTCTTTCGGAATGCCTAAGCTCATCTCCCCTGAGGGTTTTCCTAATGTCTCTGTGCCAGGGAATGCTAGGGGTGATTGCAGGATATACCAGTGACCGAGGCTGCCTCCCCTTGGTCAGGGAAGGTATTTCCCAGAATTCCCCGAACAGGGAACACCTGTGACTGAAGAGAGCTGCGTGGAGTTGTCTCTCGAGCTCCCCCACGCACTGACAATGGTTCCGGAATCCTGAGCGTGGGGACGTTCCACCAACGGTCGGCAGCGCGTGGGTTCTAACGGAATGCCTAATCTCGTCTCCCCTGAGGGTTTTCCTAATGTCTCTGTGCCAGGGAATGCTAGGGGTGATTGCAGGATATCCCAGTATCCGAGGCTGCCTCCCCAAGTTCGTGGAAGTTATTTCCCGGACTTCCCCGAACAGGGAAAACCTGTGACTGAAGAGAGCTGTGTGGAGTTGTCTCTCGAGCTCCCCCACGCACTGACAATTGTTCCGGAATCCTGAGCGTGGGGAGGTCCCACCAACCGTCGGCAGCGCGTGGTTTCTAACGGAATGCCTAAGTTCGTCTCCCCTGAGGGTTTTCCTTATATCTCTGTGCCAGGGAATGCTCGGGGTGATTGCAGGATATCCCAGTGACCGAGGCTGCCTCCCCAAGGTCAGGGAAGGTTTTTCCCGGACTTCCCCGAACAGGGAACACCTGTGACTGAAGAGAGCTGCGTGGAGTTTTCTCTCGATTTCCCCCACGGTCTGACAATGGTTCCGGAATCCTGAGCGTGGGGAGGTTCGACCAACGGTCGGCAGCACGTGGGTTCTAACGGAATGCCTAAGCTCGTCTCCCCTGAGGGTTTTCCTAATGTCTCTGTGCCAGGGAATGCTAGGGGTGATTGCAGGATATCCCAGTGACCGAGGCTGCCTCCCTAAGGTCAGGGAAGGTTTTTCCCGGACTTCCCCGAACAGGGAACACCTGTGAATGAAGAGAGCTGCGTGGAGTTGTCTCTCGAGCTCCCCCACACTCTGACAATGGTTCCGGAATCCTGAGCGTGGGGAGGTTCCACCAACGGTCGGCAGCGCGTGGGTTCTAACGGAATGCCTAAGCTCGTCTCCCCTGAGGGTTTTCTTAATATCTCTGTGCCCGGGAATGCTAGGGGTGATTGCAGGATATCCCAGTGACCGAGGCTGCCTCCCCAAGGTCAGGGAAGATATTTCCCGGACTTCCCCGTACAGGAAACACCTGTGACTGAAGAGAGTTGCGTGGAGTTGTCTCCCGAGCTCCCCCACGCTCTGACAATGGTTCCGGAATCCTGAGCGTGGGGAGGTTCCACCAACGGTCGGCAACGCGTGGGTTCTAACGGAATGCCTAAGCTCGTCTCCCCTGAGTGTTTTCCTCATGTCTCAGTGCCATGGAATGCTAGGGGTGATTGCAGGATATCCCAGTGCCCGAGGCTGCCTCCCCAAGGTCAGGGAAGTTATTTCTCTGACTTCCCCGAACAGGGAACACCTGTTACTGAAGAGAGCTGCGTGGAGTTGTCTCTCGAGATCCCCCACGCTCTCAGAATGGTTCCGGAATCCTGAGATGGGGAGGTTCCACCAACGGTCGGCAGCGCGTTGGTTCTAACGGAATGCATAAGCTCGTCTCCCCTGAGGGTTTTCCTAATGTCTCTGTGCCAGGGAATGCTAGGGGTGATTGCAGGATATCCCAGTGACCGAGGCTGCCTCCCTAAAGTCAGGGAAGGTATTTCCCGGACTTCCCCGAACAGGGAACACCTGTGAATGAAGAGAGCTGCGTGGAGTTGTCTCTCGAGCTCCCCCACACTCTGACCATGGTTCCGGAATCCTGAGCGTGGGGAGGTTCCACCAACGGTCGGCAGCGCGTGGGTTCTAACGGAATGCCTAAGCTCGTCTCCCCTGAGGGTTTTCCTAATGTCTCTGTGCCAGGGAATGCTAGGGGTGATTGCAGGATATCCCAGTGACCGAGGCTGCCTCCCCAAGGTCAGGGAAGGTATTTCCCGGACTTCCTCGAACAGGAAACACCTGTGACTGAAGAGAGCTGCGTGGAGTTGTCTCCCGAGCTCCCCCACGCTCTGACAATGGTTCCGGAATCCTGAGCGTGGGGAGGTTCCACCAACGGTCGGCAACGCGTGGGTTCTATCGGAATGCCTAAGCTCGTCTCCCCTGAGTGTTTTCCTAATGTCTCAGTGCCAGGGAATGCTAGGGGTTATTGCAGGATATCCCAGTGACCGAGGCTGCCTCCCCAAGATCAGGGATGTTATTTCTCGGACTTCCCCGAACAGGGAACACCTGTTATTGAAGAGAGCTGCGTGGAGTTTGTCTATCGAGCTCCCCCACGCACTGAAAATTGTTCCGGAATCCTGAGCGTGGGGAGGTTCCACCAACGGTCGGCAGCGCGTGGGTCCTAACGGAATGCCAAAGCTCGTCTCCCCGAGGGTTTTCCAAATGTCTCTGTGCCAGGGAATGCTAGGGGTGATTGCAGGATATCCCAGTGCCCGAGGCTGCCTCCCCAAGGTCAGGGAAGTTATTTCTCGGACTTCCCCGAACAGGGAACACCTGTTACTGAAGAGAGCTGCGTGGAGTTGTCTCTCGAGATCCCCCACGCTGTCAGAATGGTTCCGGAATCCTGAGCGTGGGGAGGTTCCACCAACGTTCGGCAGCGCGTGGGTTCTAACGGAATGCATAAGCTCGTCTCCCCTGAGGGTTTTCCTAATGTCTCTGTGCCAGGGAATGCTAGGGGTGATTGCAGGATATCCCAGTGACCGAGGCTGCCTCCCCAAAGTCAGGGAAGGTATTTCCCGGACTTCCCCGAACAGGGAACACCTGTGACTGAAGAGAGGTGCGTGGAGTTGTCTCTCGAGCTACCCCACGCACTGACAATGGTTCCAGAATCCTGAGCGTGGGGAGGTTCCACCAACGGTCGGCAGCGCTTGGGTTCTAACGGAATGCCTAAGCTCGTCTCCCTTGAGGTTTTTCCTAATTTCTCTGTGCCAGGGAATGCTTGGGGTGATTGCAGGATATCCCAGTGAACGAGGCTGCCTCCCCAAGGTCAGGGAAGGTATTTCCCGAACTTCCCCGAACAGGGAACACCTGTGACTGAAGAGAGCTGCGTGGAGTTGTCTCTCGAGCTCCCCCACGCTCTCAGAATGGTTCCTGAATCCTGAGCGTGGGGAGGTTCCACCAACGGTCGGCAGCGCGTGGGTTCTAACGGAATACCTAAGCTCGTCTCCCCTGAGGTTTTTCCTAATGTCTCTGTGCCAGGGAATGCTAGGGGTGATTGCAGGATATCCCAGTGACCGAGGCTGCCTCCCCAAGTTCAGGGAAGGTATTTCCCGGACTTCCCCGAACAGGGAACACCTGTGACTGAAGAGAGCTGCGTGGAGTTGTCTCTCGAGCTCCCCCACGCTCTCAGAATGGTTCCGGAATCCTGAGCGTGGGGAGGTACCACCAACGGTCGGCAGCGCGTGGGTTCTAACGGAATGCTTAAGCTCGTCTCCCCTGAGGGTTTTCCTAATATCTCTGTGCCAGGGAATGCTAGGGGTGATTGCAGGATATCCCAGTGACCGAGGCTGCCTCCCCAAGGTCAGGGAAGGTATTTCCCGGACTTCCCCGTACAGGGAACACCTGTGACTGAAGAGAGCTGCGTGGAGTTTTCTCTCGATCTCCCCCACGGTCTGACAATGGTTCCGGAATCCTGAGCGTGGGGAGGTTCCACCAACGGTCGGCAGCGCGTGGGTTCTAACGGAATGCCTAAGCTCGTCTCCCCTGAGGGTTTTCCTAATGTCTCTGTGCCAGGGAATGCTAGGGGTGATTGCAGGATATCCCAGTGACCGAGGCTGCCTCCCCAAGGTCAGGGAATGTATTTCCCGGACTTCCCCGAACAGGGAACACCTGTGACTGAAGAGAGCTGCGTGGAGTTGTCTCTCGAGCTCCCCCACGCACTGACAATGGTTCCGGAATCCTGAGCGTGGGGAGGTTCCACCAACGGTCGGCAGCGCGTGGGTTCTATCGGAATGCCTAAGCTCGTCTCCCCTGAGTGTTTTCCTAATGTCTCAGTGCCAGGGAATGCTAGGGGTTATTGCAGGATATCCCAGTGACCGAGGCTGCCTCCCCAAGGTCAGGGATGTTATTTCTCGGACTTCCCCGAACAGGGAACACCTGTTATTGAAGAGAGCTGCGTGGAGTTGTCTCTCGAGCTCCCCCACGCACTGAAAATGGTTCCGGAATCCTGAGCGTGGGGAGGTTCCACCAACGGTCGGCAGCGCGTGGGTCCTAACGGAATGCCAAAGCTCGTCTCCCCGAGGGTTTTCCAAATGTCTCTGTGCCAGGGAATGCTAGGGGTGATTGCAGGATATCCCAGTGCCCGAGGCTGCCTCCCCAAGGTCAGGGAAGTTATTTCTCGGACTTCCCCGAACAGGGAACACCTGTTACTGAAGAGAGCTGCGTGGAGTTGTCTCTCGAGATCCCCCACGCTCTCAGAATGGTTCCGGAATCCTGAGCGTGGGGAGGTTCCACCAACGGTCGGCAGCGCGTGGGTTCTAACGGAATGCATAAGCTCGTCTCCCCTGAGGGTTTTCCTAATGTCTCTGTGCCAGGGAATGCTAGGGGTGATTGCAGGATATCCCAGTGACCGAGGCTGCCTCCCCAAGGTCAGGGAAGGTATTTCCCGGACTTCCCCGAACAGGGAACACCTGTGACTGAAGAGAGGTGCGTGGAGTTGTCTCTCGAGCTACCCCACGCACTGACAATGGTTCCAGAATCCTGAGCGTGGGGAGGTTCCACCAACGGTCGGCAGCGCTTGGGTTCTAACGGAATGCCTAAGCTCGTCTCCCTTGAGGGTTTTCCTAATTTCTCTGTGCCAGGGAATGCTTGGGGTGATTGCAGGATATCCCAGTGAACGAGGCTGCCTCCCCAAGGTCAGGGAAGGTATTTCCCGAACTTCCCCGAACAGGGAACACCTGTGACTGAAGAGAGCTGCGTGGAGTTGTCTCTCGAGCTCCCCCACGCTCTCAGAATGGTTCCTGAATCCTGAGCGTGGGGAGGTTCCACCAACGGTCGGCAGCGCGTGGGTTCTAACGGAATGCCTAAGCTCGTCTCCCCTGAGGTTTTTCCTAATGTCTCTGTGCCAGGGAATGCTAGGGGTGATTGCAGGATATCCCAGTGTCCGAGGCTGCCTCCCCAAGTTCAGGGAAGGTATTTCCCGGACTTCCCCGAACAGGGAACACCTGTGACTGAAGAGAGCTGCGTGGAGTTGTCTCTCGAGCTCCCCCACGCTCTCAGAATGGTTCCGGAATCCTGAGCGTGGGGAGGTACCACCAACGGTCGGCAGCGCGTGGGTTCTAACGGAATGCTTAAGCTCGTCTCCCCTGAGGGTTTTCCTAATATCTCTGTGCCAGGGAATGCTAGGGGTGATTGCAGGATATCCCAGTGACCGAGGCTGCCTCCCAAAGGTCAGGGAAGGTATTTCCCGGACTTCCCCGTACAGGGAACACCTGTGACTGAAGAGAGCTGCGTGGAGTATTCTCTCGATCTCCCCCACGGTCTGACAATGGTTCCGGAATCCTGAGCGTGCGGAGGTTCCACCAACGGTCGGCAGCGCGTGGGTTCTAACGGAATGCCTAACTCGTCTCCCCTGAGGGTTTTCCTAATGTCTCTGTGCCAGGGAATGCTAGGGGTGATTGCAGGATATCCCAGTGACCGAGGCTGCCTCCCCAAGGTCAGGGAAGGTATTTCCGGGAGTTCCCCGAACAGGGAACACCTGTGACTGAAGAGAGCTGCGTGGAGTTGTCTCTCGAGCTCCCCCACGCACTGACAATGGTTCCGGAATCCTGAGCGTGGGGAGGTTCCACCAACGGTCGGCAGCGCGTGGGTTCTATCGGAATGCCTAAGCTCGTCTCCCCTGAGGGTTTTCCTAATGTCTCTGTGCCAGGGAATGCTAGGGGTGATTGCAGGATATCCCAGTGACCGAGGCTGCCTCCCCAAGGTCAGGGAAGTTATTTCCCGGACTTCCCCGAACAGGGAACACCTGTGACTGAAGAGAGCTGCGTGGAGTTGTCTCTCGAGCTCCCCCACGCACTGACAATGGTTCCGGAATCCTGAGCGTGGGGAGGTTCCACCAACGGTCGGCAGCGCGTGGGTTCTAACGGAATGCCTAAGCTCGTCTCCCCTGAGGGTTTTCCTCATGTCTCTGTGCCAGGGAATGCTAGGGGTGATTGCAGGATATCCCAGTGACCGAGGCTGCCTCCCCAAGATCAGGGAAGGTATTTCCCGGACTTCCCCGAACAGGGAACACCTGTGACTGAAGAGAGCTGCGTGGAGTTGTCTCTCGAGCTCCCCAACGCACTGACAATTGTTCCTGAATCCTGAGCGTGGGGAGGTTCCACCAACGGTCGGCAGCGCGTGGGTTCTAACGGAATGCCTAATCTCAACTCCCCTGAGGGTTTTCCTAATGTTCCTGTGCCAGGGAATGCTAGGGGTGATTGCAGGATATCCCAGTGACCGAGGTTGCCTCCCCAAGATCAGGGAAATTATTTCCCAGACTTCTCAGAACAGGGAACACCTGCGACTGAAGAGAGTTGCTTGGAGTTGTCTCTCGAGCTCCCCCACCCTCAGACAATGGTTCCGGAATCCTGAGCGTGGGGAGGTTACACCAACGGTCGGCAGCGCGTGGGTTCTAACGGAATGCCTAAGCTCGTCTCCCCTGAGGGTTTTCCTAATGTCTCTGTGCCAGGGAATGCTAGGGGTGATTGCAGGATATCCCAGTGACCGAGGCTTCCTCCCCAAGGTCTGGGAAGTTATTTACTGGACTTCCCCGAACAGGGAACACCTGTGAATTAAGAGTGCTGCGTGGAGTTGTGTATCGAGCTCCCCCACGCACTGACAATGGTTCCGGAATCCTGAGAGTGGGGAGGTTTCACCAACGGTCGGCAGCGCGTGGGTTCTATCGGAATGCCTAAGCTCGTCTCCCTTGAGGGTTTTCCTAATTTCTCTGTGCCAGGGAATGCTAGGGGTGTTTGCAGGATATCCCAGTGGCAGAGGCTGTCTCCCCAAGGTAAGGGAAAGTATTTCTCGGACTTCCCCGAACATGGATCACATGTGACTGAAGACAGCTGCGTGGAGTTTTCTCTCGAGCTCCCTCACGCACTGACAATTGTTCCGGAATCCTGACCGTGGGGAGGTTCCACCAACGGTCGGCAGCGTGTGGGTTCTAACGGAATGGCTAAGCTCGTCTCCCTTGAGTCTTTTCCTATTGTCTCTGTGCCAGGGAATGCTAGGGGTGATTGCAGTATATCCCAGTGTCTGAGGCTGCCTACACAAGGTAAGGGAAGGTATTTCTCGGACTTCCCCGAACAGGGAACACCTGTGACTGAAGAGAGCTGAGTGGAGTTGTCTCTCGTGCTCCCCCACGCACTGACTATGGTTCCGGAATCCTGAGCGTGGGGAGGTTCCCCCAACGGTCGGCAGCGCGTGGTTTCTAACAAAATGCCTAAGCTCATCTCCCCTGGGGATTTTCCTAATGTCTCTGTGCCTTGGAATGCTAGGGGTGTTTGCAGGATATCCCAGTGACAGAAGCTGCCTCCCCAAGGTCAGGGAAGGTATTTCTCGGACATCCCCGGACAGGGAACTCCTGTGACTGAAGAGAGCTACGTGGAGTTGTCTCTCGAGCTCCCCCACGCAGTGACAATGGTTCCGGAATCCTGAGCGTGGGGTGGTTTCACCAACGGTCGGCAGCGCGTGGGTTCTAACGGAATCACTATGCTCGTCTCCCCTGAGGGTTTTCCTAATTTCTTGTGCCAGGGAATGCTAGGGGTGATAGCAGGATATACCAGTGTCAGAGGCTGACTCCCCAAAGTCAGGGAAGTTATTTCTCGGACTTCCCCGAACAGGGAACACATGTGACTGAAGAGAGCTGCATGGAGTTGTCTCTCGTGTTCCCTCACGCACTGACAATGGTTCCGGAATCCTGAGCGTGGTGAGGTTCCACCAACGGCCGTCAGTGGGTGAGTTCTAACGGAATGCCTAAGCTCGTCTCCCCTGAGTGTTTTCCTCATGTCTCTGTGCCGGGGTATGCTAGGGGGGTTTGCAGGTTATCCCAGTGATAGGGGCTGCCTCCCCAAATTCAGGGAAGTTATTTCTCGGACTTCCCCGAACAGGGAACACCTGTGACTGAACAGAGCTGCGTGGAGTTGTCTCTCTAGCCCCCCACGCACTGACAATGTTTCTGGAATCCTGAGCGTGGGGAGGTTCCAGAAACGGTCGGCAGCGCATGGGTTCTAACGAAAAGCTTAAGCTCGCCTTCCCTGAGGATTTTCCTAATGTCTCTGTGCCAGGGACTGCTAGGGGTGATTGCATGATATCCCAGTGACAGAGGCTGCCTCCCAAAGTTCAGGGAATTTTTTTCTCGGTCTTCCCCGAAAAGGGAACACCTGTGACTGAAGAGAGCTGCGTGGAGTTGTCTCTCGAGCTCCCCCACGCTCTCAGAATTGTTCCGGAATCCTGAGCGTGGGTAGGTTCCACCAACGGTCGGCAGCGCGTGGGTTCTAACGGAATGCCAAAGCTCGTCTCCCCTGAGGGTTTTCCTAATGTCTCTGTGCCAGGGAATGCTAGGGGTGATTGCAGGATATCCCAGTGACCGAGGCTGCCTCCCCAAGGTCAGGGAATGTATTTCCCGGAGTTCCCCGAACAGGGAACACCTGTGACTGAAGAGAGCTGCGTGGAGTTGTCTCTCGAGCTCCCCCACGCTCTCAGAATGTTTCCGGAATACTGAGCGTAGGGAGGTTCCACCAACGGTCGGCAGCGCGTTGGTTCTAACGGAATGCCTAAGCTCGACTGCCCTGAGGTTTTTCCTAATGTCTCTGTGCCAGGGAATGCTAGGGGTGATTGCAGGATATCCCAGTGACCGAGGCTGCCTCCCCAAGTTCAGGGAAGGTATTTCCCGGACTTCCCCGAACAGGGAACACCTGTGACTGAACAGACTGCGTGGAGTTTTCTCTCGAACTCCCCCACGCACTGACAATGTTTCCGGAATCCTGAGCGTGGGGAGGTTCCACCAAATGTCGGCAGCGCGTGGGTTCTAACGGAATGCCTAAGCTCGTCTCCCCTGAGGGTTTTCCTAATGTCTCTGTGCCAGGGAATGCTAGGGGTGATTGCAGGATATCCCAGTGACCGAGGCTGCGTCCCCAAGGTCAGGGAAGGTATTTCCCGGACTTCCCCGAACAGGGAACACCTGTGACTGAAGAGAGCTGCGTGGAGTTGTCTCTCGATCTCCATCACACACTGACAATGGTTCCGGAATCCTGAGCATGGGGAGGTTCCACCAACCGTCGGCAGCACGTGGGTTCTAACGGAATGCCTAAGCTCGTCTCCCCTGAGGGTTTTCCTAATATCTCTGTGCCAGCGAATGCTAGGGGTGATTGCAGGATATCCCAGTGACCGAGGCTGCCTCCCCAAGGTCAGGGAAGGTATTTCCCGGACTTCCCGGAACAGGGAACACCTGTGACTGAAGAGAGCTGCGTGGAGTTGTCTCTCGATCTCCCCCACGCACTGACAATGGTTCCGGAATCCTGAGCGTGGGGAGGTTCCACCAACGGTCTGCAGCGCTTGGGTTCTAACGGAATGCCTAAGCTCGTCTCCCCTGAGGGTTTTCCTCATGTCTCTGTGCCAGGGAATGCTAGGGGTGATTGCAGGATATCCCAGTGACCGAGGCTGCCTCCCCAAGGTCAGGGAATGTATTTCCCGGACTTCCCCGAACAGGGAACACCTGTGACTGAAGAGAGCTGCGTGGAGTTGTCTCTCGAGCTCCCCAACGCACTGATAATGGTTCCGGAATCCTGAGCGTGGGGAAGTTCCACCAAAGGTCGGCAGCGCGTGGGTTCTAACGGAATGCCTAAGCTCATCTCCCCTGAGGGTTTTCCTAATATCTCTGTGCCAGGGAATGCTAGGGGTGATTGCAGGATATCCCAGTGACCGAGGCTGCCTCCCCAAGATCAGGGAAGGTATTTCCCGGACTTCCCCGAACAGGGAACACCTGTGACTGAAGAGAGCTGCGTGGAATTGTCTCTCTAGCTCCCCCACGCACTGACAATGGTTCCAGAATCCTGAGCGTGGGGAGGATCCACCAACGGTCGGCAGCGCGTGGGTTCTATCGGAATGCATAAGCTCGTCTCCCCTGAGTGTTTTCCTAATATCTCTTTTCCAGGGAATTCTAGTGGTGATTGCAGGATATCCCAGTGACCAAGGCGGCCTTCCCAATGTAAGGGAAGGTATTTCCCGGACTTCCCCGAACAGGGAACACCTGTGACTGAAGAGAGCTGCGTGGAGTTGTCTCTCGACCTCCCCCATGCACTGACAATATTTCGGGAATCCTGAGCGTGGGGAGGTTTTACCAACGGTCGGCAGCGCGTGGGTTCAAACGGAATGCCTAAGCTCGTCTCCCCTGGGGATTTTCCTAATGTCCCTGTGCCAGGGAATGCTAGGGTTGATTGCAGGATATCCCAGTGACCGAGGCTGCCTCCCCAAGATCAGGGAAGGTATTTCCCGGACTACCCCGAACAGGAATCACCTGTGACTGAAGAGAGCTGCGTGGAGTTGTCTCTCTAGCCCCCCACGCACTGACAATGTTTCTGGAATCCTGAGCGTGGGGAGGTTCCAGAAACGGTCGGCAGCGCATGGGTTCTAACGAAAAGCTTAAGCTCGTCTTCCCTGAGGATTTTCCTAATGTCTCTGTGCCAGGGACTGCTAGGGGTGATTGCATGATATCCCAGTGACAGAGGCTGCCTCCCAAAGTTCAGGGAAGTTTTTTCTCGGTCTTCCCCGAAAAGGGAACACCTGTGACTGAAGAGAGCTGCGTGGAGTTGTCTCTCGAGCTCCCCCACGCTCTCAGAATTGTTCCGGAATCCTGAGCGTGGGTAGGTTCCACCAACGGTCGGCAGCGCGTGGGTTCAAACGGAATGCCTAAGCTCGTCTCCCCTGAGGGTTTTCCTAATGTCTCTGTGCCAGGGAATGCTAGGGGTGATTGCAGGATATCCCAGTGACCGAGGCTGCCTCCCCAAGGTCAGGGAATGTATTTCCCGGAGTTCCCCGAACAGGGAACACCTGTGACTGAAGAGAGCTGCGTGGAGTTGTCTCTCGAGCTCCCCCACGCTCTCAGAATGTTTCCGGAATACTGAGCGTAGGGAGGTTCCACCAACGGTCGGCAGCGCGTTGGTTCTAACGGAATGCCTAAGCTCGACTGCCCTGAGGTTTTTCCTAATGTCTCTGTGCCAGGGAATGCTAGGGGTGATTGCAGGATATCCCAGTGACCGAGGCTGCCTCCCCAAGTTCAGGGAAGGTATTTCCCAGACTTCCCCGAACAGGGAACACCTGTGACTGAACAGACTGCGTGGAGTTTTCTCTCGAACTCCCCCACGCACTGACAATGTTTCCGGAATCCTGAGCGTGGGGAGGTTCCACCAAATGTCGGCAGCGCGTGGGTTCTAACGGAATGCCTAAGCTCGTCTCCCCTGAGGGTTTTCCTAATATCTCTGTGCCAGGGAATGCTAGGGGTGATTGCAGGATATCCCAGTGACCGAGGCTGCCTCCCCAAGATCAGGGAAGGTATTTCCCGGACTTCCCCGAACAGGGAACACCTGTGACTGAAGAGAGCTGCGTGGAGTTGTCTCTCGAGCTCCATCACTCACTGATAATGGTTCCGGAATCCTGAGCGTGGGGAGGTTCCACCAACCGTCGGCAGCGCGTGGGTTCTAACGGAATGCCTAAGCTCGTCTCCCCTGAGGGTTTTCCTAATATCTCTGTGCCAGGGAATGCTAGGGGTGATTGCAGGATATCCCAGTGACCGAGGCTGCCTCCCCAAGGTCAGGGAAGGTATTTCCCGGACTTCCCCGAACAGGGAACACCTGTGACTGAAGAGAGCTGCGTGGAGTTGTCTCTCGAGCTCCATCACACACTGACAATGGTTCCGGAATCCTGAGCGTGGGGAGGTTCCACCAACCGTCGGCAGCGCGTGGGTTCTAACGGAATGCCTAAGCTCGTCTCCCCTGAGGGTTTTCCTAATATCTCTGTGCCAGGGAATGCTAGGGGTGATTGCAGGATATCCCAGTGACCGAGGCTGCCTCCCCAAGTTCAGGGAAGGTATTTCCCGGACTTCCCGGAACAGGGAACACCTGTGACTGAAGAGAGCTGCGTGGAGTTGTCTCTCGATCTCCCCCACGCACTAACAATGGTTCCGGAATCCTGAGCGTGGGGAGGTTCCACCAACGGTCTGCAGCGCTTGGGTTCTAACGGAATGCCTAAGCTCGTCTCCCCTGAGGGTTTTCCTCATTTCTCTGTGCCAGGGAATGCTAGGGGTGATTGCAGGATATCCCAGTGACCGAGGCTGCCTCCCCAATGTCAGGGAATGTATTTCCCGGACTTCCCCGAACAGGGAACACCTGTGACTGAAGAGAGCTGCGTGGAGTTGTCTCTCGAGCTCCCCAACGCACTGACAATGGTTCCGGAATCCTGAGCGTGGGGAAGTTCCACCAACGGTCGGCAGCGCGTGGGTTCTAACGGAATGCCTAAGCTCATCTCCCCTGAGGGTTTTCCTAATATCTCTGTGCCAGGGAATGCTAGGTGTGATTGCAGGATATCCCAGTGACCGAGGCTGCCTCCCCAAGATCAGGGAAGTTATTTCCCGGACTTCCCCGAACAGGAATCACCTGTGACTGAAGAGAGCTGCGTGGAGTTGTCTCTCGACCTCCCCCATGCACTGACAATATTTCGGGAATCCTGAGGGTGGGGAGGTTCTACCAACGGTCGGCATCGCGTGGGTTCTAACGGAATGCTAAGCTCGTGTCCCCTGAGATTTTTCCTAATGTCTCTGTGCCAGGGAATGCTAGGGGTGATTGAAGGATATCCCAGTGACCGAGTCTGCCTCCCCAAGGTCAGGGAAGTTATTTCCCGGACTTCTCAGAACAGGGAACACCTGTGACTGAAGAGAGTTGCGTGGAGTTGTCTCTCGAGCTCCCCCACGCTCAGACAATGGTTCCGGAATCCTGAGCGTGGGGAGGTTCCACCAACGGTCGGCAGCGCGTGGGTTCTAACGGAATGCCTAAGCTTGTCTCCCCTGAGGGTTTTCCTAATGTCTCTGTGCCAGGGAATGCTAGGGGTGATTGCAGGATATCCCAGTGACCGAGGCTGCCTCCCCAAGGTCAGGGAAGTTATTTACTGGACTTCCCGAACAGGGAACACCTGTGACTGAAGAGAGCTGCGTGGAGTTGTCTCTCGAGCTCCCCCACGCACTGACAATGGTTCCGGAATCCTGAGCGTGGGGAGGTTCCACCAACATTCGTCAGCGAATTGGTTCTAACGGAATGCCTAAGCTCGTCTCCCCTGAGGGTTTTCCGAATTTCTCTGTGCCAGGGAATGCTAGGGGTGTTTGCAGGATAGCCCAGTGTCAGAAGCTACCTCCCCAAGGTCAGGGAAGATATTTCTCTGACTTCCCCGAACAGAGAACACATGTGACTGAAGAGAGCTGTGTGGAGTATTCTCTCGAGCTCCCCCACACACTGACAATTTTTCCGGAATCCTGAGCTTGGGGAGTTTCCACCAACGGTCGGCAGCGCGTGGGTTCTAACGGAATGGCTAAGCTCGTCTCCCCTGTGTCTTTTCCTATTGTCTCTGTGCCAGGGAATACTAGGGGTGATTGTAGTATATCCCAGTGTCTGAGGCTGCCTACACAAGGTAAGGGAAGGTATTTCTCGGACTTCCCCGAACAGGGAACACCTGTGAATGAAGAGAGCTGAGTGGAGTTGTCTCTCGAGCTCCCCCACGCACTGACTATGGTTCCGGAATCCTGAGCGTGGGGAGGTTCCACCAACGGTCGGCAGCGCGTGGTTTCTAACAAAATGCCTAAGCTCATCTCCCCTGAGGGTTTTCCTAATGTCTCTGTGCCTTGGAATGCTAGGGGTGTTTGCAGGATATCCCAGTGACAGAAGCTGCCTCCCCAAGGTCAGGGAAGGTATTTCTCGGACATCCCCGGACAGGGAACTCCTGTGACTGAAGAGAGCTGCGTGGAGTTGTCTCTCGAGCTCCCCCACGCACTGACAATGGTTCCGGAATCCTGAGCGTGGGGAGGTTCCACCAAATGTCGGCAGCGCGTGGGTTCTAACGGAATCACTAAGCTCGTCTCCCCTGAGGATTTTCCTAATGTCTCTGTGCCAGGGAATGCTAGGGGTGATAGCAGGATATACCAGTGTCAGAGGCTGACTCCCCAAAGTCAGGGAAGTTATTTCTCGGACTTCCCCGAACAGGGAACACATGTGACTGAAGAGAGCTGCGTGGAGTTGTCTCTCGTGTTCCCTCACGCACTGACAATGGTTCCGGAATCCTGAGCGTGGGGAGGTTCCACCAACGGCCGTCAGTGAGTGAGTTCTAACGGAATGCCAAAGCTCGTCTCCCCTGAGGGTTTTCCTAATGTCTCTGTGCCGGGGTATGCAAGGGGGGTTTGCAGGATAACCCAGTGATAGGGGCTGACTCCCCAAAATCAGGGAAGTTATTTCTCGGACTTCCCCGAACAGGGAACACCTGTGAATGAACAGAGCTGCGTGGAGTTGTCTCTCTAGCTCCCCCACGCACTGACAATATTTCCGGAATCCTGAGCGTGGGGAGGTTCCAGAAACGGTCGGCAGCGCGTGGGTTCTTACGAAAAGCTTAAGCTCGTCTTCCCTGAGGATTTTCCTAATGTCTCTGTGCCAGGGAATGCTAGGGGTGATTGCATGATATCCCAGTGACAGAGGCTGCCTCCCAAAGTTCAGGGAAGTTTTTTCTCGGTCTTCCCCGAAAAGGGAACACCTGTGACTGAAGAGAGCTGCGTGGAGTTGTCTCTCGAGCTCCCACACGCACTGACAATGTTTCCGGAATCCTGAGCTTGCCGAGGTTCCACCAACGGTCGGCAGCACGTGCGTTCAAGCGGAATGCCTAAGCTCGTCTCCCCTGAAGATTTTCCTAATATCTGTGTACCTGTGAATGCTAGAGTGGTTTGCAGGACTTCCCAGTGACAAAGGCAACCTCCCCAAGAAGACGGAAGTTATTTCTCAGACTTCCCCGAACAGGGAACACCTGTGACTGAAGAGAGCTGCGGGGAGTTGTCTCTCGAGTTCCCCCACGCACTGACAATGCTTCCTGAATCCTGAGCGTGGGGAGTTTCCACCAACGGTCGGCAGCGCGTGGGTTCTAACGGAATGCCTAAGCTCGTCTCCCCTGAGGGTTTTCCTAATTTCTATGTGCCACGGAATGCTAGGGGGGTTTGCAGGATATCCCAATGAGAGAGCCAGCTTCCCGAATTTCAGGGAAGGAATTTTTCGGACTTTACCGTACAGGGAACATCTGTGACTGAAGAGAGCTCGGTGGAGATGTCTCTCGCGCTCCCCCATGCACTGACAATGTTTCCGGAATCCTGAGCGTGGAGAGGTTCCACCAAAGGTCGGCAGCACGTGGGTTCTAACGGAATGCCAAATCTCGTCTCGCCTGAGGATTTTCCTAATGTCTCTGTGCCAGGGAATGCTAAGGGTGTTTGGAGGATATCCCAGTGAGAGAGTCTGCGTCCCCAATTTCAGGGAAGGTTTTTCTCCGACTTTCCCGTACTGGGAAAACCTGTGACTGAAGAGAGCTGTGAGTATTTGTCTCTCGGGCTCCCCCAGGCACTGACAATTGTTCCGGAATCCTGAGGGTGGAGAGGTTCCACCAACGGTCGGCAGCGCGTGGGTTCTAACGGAATGTTAAGCTCGTCTCCCCTGAGGTTTTTCCTAATGTCTCTGTGCCAGGGAATGCTAGGGGTGATTGCAGGATATCCCAGTGAAAGAGGCTGCCTCCCCAAGGTCAGGGAAGTTATTTCTCGGACTTCCCCGAACAGGGAACACCTGTTACTGAAGAGGGCTCCGTGGAGTTGTCTCTGGAGCTCCCCCACGCTCTCAGAATGGTTCCGGAATCCTGAGCGTGGGGAGGTTCCACCAACGGTCGGCAGCGCGTGGGTTCTAACGGAATGCCTAACCTCGTCTCCCCTGAGGGTTTTCCTAATGTCTCTGTGCCAGGGAATGCTAGGGGTGATTGCAGGATATCCCAGTGACCGAGGCGGCCTCCCCATGGTCAGGCAAGGTATTTCCCGGACTTCCCCGAACAGGGAACACCTGTGACTGAAGAGAGCTGCGTGGAGATATCTCTCGAGCTCCCCCACGCACTGACAATGGTTCCGGAATCCTGATCGTGGGGAGGTTCCACCAACGGTCGGCAGCGCGTGGGTTCTAACGGAATGCTAAGCTCGTCTCCCCTGAGGTTTTTCCTAATGTCTCGGTGCCAGGGAATGCTAGGTGTGATTGCAGGATATCCCAGAGAACGACGCTGCCTCCCCAAGGTCAGGGAAGGTATTTCCCGGACTTCCCCGAACAGGGAACACCTGTGACTGAAGAGAGCTGCGTGGAGTTGTCTCTCGAGCTAAACCACGCACTGACAATGGTTCCGGAATCCTGAGCATGGGGAGGTTCCACCAACGGTCGGCAGCGCGTGGGTTCTAACGGAATGCCTAAGCTCGTCTCCCCTGAGGGTTTTCCTAATGTCTCTGTGCCAGGGAATGCTAGGGGTGATTGCAGGATATCCCAGTGACCGAGGCTGCCTCCCCAAGGTCAGGGAAGGTATTTCCCGGACATCCCTGTACATGGAACACCTGTGACTGAAGAGAGCTGCGTGGAGTTGTCTCTCGAGCTCCCTCACGAACTGACAATGTTTCCGGAATCCTGAGCGTGGGGAGGTTCCACCAACGGTCGGCAGCGCGTGGGTTCTAACGGAATGCCTAAGCTCGTCTCCCCTGAGGGTTTTCCTAATGTCTCTGTGCCAGGGAATGCTAGGGGTGATTGCAGGATATCCCAGTGACCGAGGCTGCCTCCCCAAGGTCAGGGAAGTTATTTACTGGACTTCCCCGAACAGGGAACACCTGTGACTGAAGAGAGCTGCGTGGAGTTGTCTCTCGAGCTCCCCCATGCACTGACAATTGTTCCGGAATCCTAAGCGTGGGGAGGTTCCACCAACGGTCGGCAGCGCGTGGGTTCTAACGGAATGCCTAAGCTCGTCTCCCCTGAGGGTTTTCCTAATTTCTCTGTGCCAGGGAATGCTAGGGGTGATTGCAGGATATCCCAGTGACCGAGGCTGCCTCCCCAAGTTCTGGGAAGGTATTTCCCGGACTTCCCCGAACAGGGAACATCTGTTACTGAAGAGGGCTGCGTGGAGTTGTCTCTGGAGCTCCCCCACGCTCTCAGAATGGTTCCGGAATCCTGAGCGTGGGGAGGTTCCACCAACGGACGTCAGTGAGTGAGTTCTAACGGAATGCCTAAGCTCGTCTCCCCTGAGTGTTTTCCTAATGTCTATCTGCCGGTTTTTGCTAGGGGTGTTTGCAGGATAACCCAGTGATAGGGGCTGCCTCCACAAAGTCAGGGAAGTTATTCCTTGGACTTCCCCGAACAGGGAACACCTGTGACTGAACAGAGCTGCGTGGAGTTGTCTCTCTAGCTCCCCCACGCACTGACAATGTTTCTGGAATCCTGAGCGTGGGGAGGTTCCAGAAACGGTCGGCAGCGCGTGGGTTATAACGAAAAGCTTAAGCTCGGCTTCCCTGAGGATTTTCCTAATGTCTCTGTGCCAGGGAATGCTAGGGGTGATTGCATGATATCCCAGTGACAGAGGCTGCTTCCCAAAGGTCAGGGAATTTTTTTTTCGGTCTTCCCCGAAAAGGGAACACCTGTGACTGAAGAGAGCTGCGGGGAGTTGTCTCTCGAGTTCCCCCACGCACTGACAATGCTTCCGGAATCCTGAGCGTGGGGAGTTTCCACCAACGGTCGGCAGCGCGTGTGTTCTTACGGACTGCCTAAGCTCGTCTACCCTGAGGGTTTTCCTAATGTCTCTGTGCCAGGGAATGCTAGGGGTGATTGCAGGATATCCCAGTGACCGAGGCTGCGTCCCCAAGGTCAGGGAAGTTATTTCCCGGACTTCCCCGAACAGGGAACACCTGTGACTGAAGAGAGCTGCGTGGAGTTGTCTCTCGAGCTCCCCCACGCTCAGACAATGGTTCCGGAATCCTGAGCGTGGGGAGGTTCCACCAACGGTCGGCAGCGCGTGGGTTCTAACGGAATGCCTAAGCTCGTCTCCCCTGAGGGTTTTCCTAATGTCTCTGTGCCAGGGAATGCTAGGGGTGATTGCAGGATATCCCAGTGTCCGAGGCTGCCTCCCCAAGGTCAGGGAAGTTATTTACTGGACTTCCCCGAACAGGGAACACCTGTGACTGAAGAGAGCTGCGTGGAGTTGTCTCTCGAGCTCCCCCACGCACTGACAATGGTTCCGGAATCCTGAGCGTGGGGAGGTTCCACCAACGTTCGTCAGCGAATTGGTTCTAACGGAATGCCTAAGCTCGTCTCCCCTGAGGGTTTTCCGAGTTTCTCTGTGCCAGGGAATGCTAGGGGTGTTTGCAGGATAGCCCAGTGTCAGAAGCTACCTCCCCAAGGTCAGGGAAGATATTTCACGGACTTCAACGAACAGGGAACACCTGTGACTGAAGAGAGCTGCGGGGAGTTGTCTCTCGCGCTCCCCCATGCACTGACAATGTTTCCGGAATCCTGAGCGTGGAGAGGTTCCACCAAAGGTCGGCAGCACGTGGGTTCTAACGGAATGCCAAATCTCGTCTCGCCTGAGGGTTTTCCTAATGTCTATGTGCCTGGGAATGCTAAGGGGGTTTGGAGGATATCCCAGTGAGAGAGTCTGCGTCCCCAAGTTCAGGGAAGGTTTTTCTCCGACTTTCCCGTACTGGGAAAACCTGTGTCTGAAGAGAGCTGTGAGTATTTGTCTCTCGGGCTCCCCCAGGCACTGAC
The DNA here is from genome assembly GCF_048564905.1 of Vicugna pacos. Taxonomy (NCBI): domain Eukaryota; kingdom Metazoa; phylum Chordata; class Mammalia; order Artiodactyla; family Camelidae; genus Vicugna; species Vicugna pacos. The sequence goes on along the minus strand of NW_027328721.1, from coordinate 31,207,337 downwards.
AATTGTTCCGGAATCCTGAGGGTGGAGAGGTTCCACCAACGGTCGGCAGCGAGTGGGTTCTAACGGAATGTTAATCTCGTCTCCCCTGAGGTTTTTCCTAATGTCTCTGTGCCAGGGAATGCTAGGGGTGATTGCAGGATATCCCAGTGACCGAGGCTGCCTCCCCAAAGTCAGGGAAGTTATTTCTCGGACTTCCCCGAACAGGGAACACCTGTTACTGAAGAGGGCTGCGTGGAGTTGTCTCTGGAGCTCCCCCACGCTCTCAGAATGGTACCGAAATCCTGAGCGCGGGGAGGTTCCACCAACGGTCGGCAGCGCGTGGGTTCTAACGGAATGCCTTAGCTCGTCTCCCCTGAGGGTTTTCCTAATGTCTCAGTGCCAGGGAATGCTAGGGGTGATTGCAGGATATCCCAGTGACCGAGGCGGCCTCCCCAAGGTCAGGCAACGTATTTCCCGGACTTCCCCGAACAGGGAACACCTGTGACTGAAGAGAGCTGCGTGGAGATATCTCTCGAGCTCCCCCACGCACTGACAATGGTTCCGGAATCCTGAGCGTGGGGAGGTTCCACCAACGGTCGGCAGCGCGTGGGTTCTAACGGAATGCCTAAGCTCGTCTCCCTTGAGGGTTTTCCTAATGTCTCTGTGCCAGGGAATGCTAGGGGTGATTGCAGGATATCCCAGTGACCGAGGATGCCTCCCCAAGGTCAGGGAAGGTATTTCCCGGACTTCCCCGAACAGGGAACACCTGTGACTGAAGAGAGCTGCGTGGAGTTGTCTCTCGAGCTAAACCACGACTGACAATGGTTCCGGAATCCTGAGCATGGGGAGGTTCCACCAACGGTCGGCAGCGCGTGGGTTCTAACGGAATGCCTAAGCTCGTCTCCCCTGAGGGTTTTCCTAATGTCTCTGTGCCAGGGAATGCTAGGGGTGATTGCAGGATATCCCAGTGACCGAGGCTGCCTCCCCAAGGTCAGGGAAGGTATTTCCCGGACATCCTTGAACATGGAACACCTGTAACTGAAGAGAGCTGCGTGGAGTTGTCTCTCGAGCTCACCCACGCTCTCAGAATGGTTCCGGAATCCTGAGCGTGGGGAGGTTCCACCAACGGTCGGCAGCGCGTGGGTTCTAACGGAATGCCTAAGCTCGTCTCCCCTGAGGGTTTTCCTAATGTCTCTGTGTCAGGGAATGCTAGGGGTGATTGCAGGATATCCCAGTGCTCGAGGCTGCCTCCCCAAGGTCAGTGAAGCTATTTTCCGGACTTCCCCGAACAGGGAACACCTGTGACTGAAGAGATCTGCTTGGAGTTGTCTCTCGAGCTCCCCCACGCACTGACAATGTTTCCGGAATCCTGAGCGTGGGGAGGTTCCACCAACGGTCGGCAGCGCGTGGGTTCTAACGGAATGCCTAAGCTCGACTCCCCTGAGTGTTTTCCTAATGTCTCTGTGCCAGGGAATGCTAGGGGTGATTGCAGGATATCCCAGTGACCGAGGCTGCCTCCCAAAGGTCAGGGTAGGTATTTCCCGGACTTCCCCGAACAGGGAACACCTCTGATTGAAGAGAGCTGCGTGGAGTTGTCTCTCGCGCTCCCTCACGAACTGACAATGTTTCCGGAATCCTGAGCGTGGGGAGGTTCCACCAACGGTCGGCAGCGCGTGGGTTCTAACGGAATGCCTAAGCTCGTCTCCCCTGAGGGTTTTCCTAATTTCTCTGTGCCAGGGAATGCTAAGGGGGTTTGGAGGATATCCCAGTGAGAGAGTCTGCGTCCCCAAATTCAGGGAAGGTTTTTCTCGGACTTTACCGTACAGGGAACACCTGTGACTGAAGAGAGCTGCGTGGAGTTGTCTCTCGCGCTCCCCCATGCACTGACAATGTTTCCGGAATCCTGAGGGTTGAGAGGTTCCACCAACGGTCGGCAGCGCGTGGGTACAAAGGAATGTTTAAGCTCGTCTCCCCTGAGGGTTTTCCTAATATCTCTGTGCCAGGGAATGCTAGGGGTGTTTGCAGGATATCCCAGTGACAGAGGCTGAATCCGCAAGATCAGGGCTGGTATTTCTCGGACTTCCCCAAATACGGAACACCTGTGACTGAAGACAGCTGCATGGAGTTGTCTCTCTAGCTCCGCCACGCACTGACAATTTTTCCGGAATCCTGATGTGGGGAGGTTCCAACAATGGTCGGCAGTGCGTGGGTTCTAACGGAAAGCCTAAGCTATTCTCCCCTCAGTGTTTTCCTAACGTCTTTGTGCCAGGGAATGCTAGGGGTGTTTGCAGGATAGCCCAGTGGCAGAGGCTGCCTCCCCAATGTCAGGGAAAGTATTTCTCGGACTTCCCCGACATGGATCACCTGTGACTGAAGACAGCTGCGTGGAGTTTTCTGTCGAGCTCCCCCACTCACTGACAATGTTTCCGGAATCCTGAGCGTGGGGAGGTTCCACCAACGGTCGGCAGCGCGTGGGTTCTAACGGAATGCCTAAGCTCGTCTCCCCTGAGGGTTTTTCTAATTTTTCTGAGCCAGGGAATGCTAGGGGGGTTTGCAGGATATCCCACTGACAGAGGATGCCTCCCCAAGGTCAGGGAAGTTATTTCTCGGACTTCCCCGAACATGGAAATCATGTGAATGAAGAGAGTTGCGTGGAGTTGTCTCTCGAGCTCCCCCACGCACTGAAAATGGTTCCGGAATCCTGAGCGTGGGGAGGTTCCACCAACGGTCGGCAGCGCGTGGGTTCTAACGGAATGCCTAAGCTCGTCTCCCCTGAGGTTTTTCCTAATGTCTCTGTGCCAGGGAATGCTAGGGGTGATTGCAGGATATCCCAGTGCCCGAGGCTGCATCCACAAGGTCAGGGAAGTTATTTCCTGGACTTCCCCGTACAGGGAACTCCTGTGAGTGAAGAGAGCTGCGTGGAATTGTCTCTCGAGCTCCCACACGCACTGACAAAGTTTCCGGAATCCTGAGCGTGGGAAGGTTCCACCAACGGTCGGCAGCGATTTGGTTCTAACGGAATGCCTAAGCTCGTCTCCCCTGAGGGTTTTCCTAATGTCTCTGTGCCAGGGAATGCTAGGGGTGTTTGCAGGATAGCCCAGTGGCAGAGTCTGCCTCCCCAAGTTAAGGGAAAGCATTTCTCGGACTTCCCCGAACATGGATCACATGTGACTGAAGACAGCTGCGTGGAGTTTTCTCTCGAGCTCCCTCACGCACTGACAATTGTTCCGGAATCCTGAGCGTGGGGAGGTTTCACCAACGGTCGGCAGCGCGTGGGTTCAAACGGAATGCATAAGCCCGTCTCCTCTGAGGTTTTTCCTAATGTCTCTGTACCAGGGAATGCTAGGGGGGTTTGCAGGATATCCCAGTGTCAGAAGCTGCCTCCCCAAGGTCAGGGAAGATATTTCTCGGACTTCCCCGAACAGGGAACACCTGTTACTGAAGAGGGCTGCGTGGAGTTGTCTCTGGAGCTCCCCCACGCTCTCAGAATGGTTCCGGAATCCTGAGCGTGGGGAGGTTCCACCAACGGACGTCCGTGAGTGCGTTCTAACGGAATGCCTAAGCTCGTCTCCCCTGAGGGTTTTCCTAATGTCTCTCAGCCGGGGTATGCTAGGGGGGGTTGCAGGATAACCCAGTGATAGGGGCTGCCTCCACAAAGTCAGGGAAGTTATTCCTCGGACTTCCCCGAACAGGGAACACCTGTGACTGGACAGAGCTGCGTGGAGTTGTCTCTCTAGCTCCCCCACGCACTGACAATGTTTCTGGAATCCTGAGCGTGGGGAGGTTCCAGAAACGGTCGGCAGCGCGTGGGTTATAACGAAAAGCTTAAGCTCGGCTTCACTGAGGATTTTCCTAATGTCTCTGTGCCAGGGAATGCTAGGGGTGATTGCATGATATCCCAGTGACAGAGGCTGCCACCCAAAGGTCAGGGAATTTTTTTCTCGGTCTTCCCCGAAAAGGGAACACCTGTGACTGAAGAGAGCTGCGGGGAGTTGTCTCTCGAGTTCCCCCACGCACTGACAATGCTTCCGGAATCCTGAGCGTGGGGAGTTTCCACCAACGGTCGGCAGCGCGTGTGTTCTAACGGACTGCCTAAGCTCGTCTACCCTGAGGGTTTTCCTAATTTCTATATGTAACGAAATGCTAGGGGGGTTTGCAGGATATCCCAATGAGAGAGCCTGCTTCCCGAAGTTCAGGGAAGGAATTTCTCGGACTTTACCGAACAGGGAACACCTGTGACTGAAGAGAGCTGCGTGGAGTTGTCTCTCGCGCTCCCCCATGCATTGACAATGTTTCCGGAATCCTGAGCGTGGAGAGGTTCCACCAACGGTCGGCAGCACGTGGGTTCTAACGGAATGCCAAATCTCGTCTCGCCTGAGGGTTTTCCTAATGTCTCTGTGCCAGGGAATGCTAAGGGGGTTTGGAGGATATCCCAGTGAGAGAGTCTGCGTCCCCAAATTCAGGGAAGGTTTTTCTCGGACTTTACCGTACAGGGAACACCTGTGACTGAAGAGAGCTGCGTGGAGTTGTCTCTCGCGCTCCCCCATTCACTGACAATGTTTCCGGAATCCTGAGGGTGGAGAGGTTCCACCAACGGTCGGCAGCGCGTGGGTACAAAGGAATGCTTAAGCTCGTCTCCCCTGAGGGTTTTCCTAATGTCTCTGTGCCAGGGAATGCTAGGGGTGTTTGCATCATATCCCAGTGACAGAGGCTGATTCCGCAAGATCAGGGCAGGTATTTCTCGGACTTCCCCAAACACGGAACACCTGTGACTGAAGACAGCTGCATGGAGTTGTCTCTCTAGCTCCGCCACGCACTGACAATTTTTCCGGAATCCTGATGTGGGGAGGTTCCAACAATTGTCGGCAGTGCGTGGGTACTAACGGAAAGCCTAAGCTATTCTCCCCTCAGTGTTTTCCTAACGTCTTTGTGCCAGGGAATGCTAGGGGTGTTTGCAGGATAGCCCAGTGGCAGAGGCTGCCTCCCCAATGTCAGGGAAAGTATTTCTCGGACTTCCCCGACATGGATCACCTTTGACTGAAGACAGCTGCGTGGAGTTTTCTGTCGAGCTCCCCCACTCACTGACAATGTTTCCGGAATCCTGAGCGTGGGGAGGTTCCACCAACGGTCGGCAGCGCGTGGGTTCTAACGGAATGCCTAAGCTCGTCTCCCTTGAGTGTTTTCCTAATGTCTCTGTGCCAGGGAATGCTAGGGGTGATTGCAGGATATCCCAGTAACAGAGGCTGCCTCCCCAAGGTCAGGGAAGGTATTTCTCGGACTTCCACGAACAGGGAACACCTGTGACTGAAGAGAGCTGCGTGGAGTTGTCTTTCGGGCTCCACCACACACTGACAATGATTCCGGAATCCTGAGCGTGGGCATGTTCCACCAGCGGTCGGCAGCGCGTGGGTTCTAAGGGAATGCCTGAGCTCGTCTCCCCTGAGGGTTTTCCTATTTTCTCTGTGCCAGGGAATGCTAGGGTGATTGCAGGATATCCCAGTTACCGAGGCTGCCTCCCCAAGTTCAGGGAAGATATTTCTCGGACTTCCCCGGACAGGGAACTCCTGTGACTGAAGAGAGCTGCGTGGAGTTGTCTCTCGATCTCCCCCACGCACTGACAACTGTTCCGGAATCCTGAGCGCGGGGAGGTTCCACAAATGGTCGGCAGCACGTGGGTTCTAACGGAATGCCTAAGCTGGTCTCCCCTGAGGGTTTTCCTAATGTCTCTGTGCCAGGGAATGCTAGGGGAGATTGTAGGATATCCCAGTGTCAGAGGCTGCCTCCCCTAGGTCAGGGAAAGTATCTTTCGGACATCCCCGAACAGGGAACACCTGTGACTGAAGAGAGCTGCGTGGAGTTGTCTCTCGAGCTCACCCACGCCCTGACAACGGTTCCGGAATCCTGAGCGTGGGGAGGTTCCACCAACTGTCGGCAGCGCGTGGGTTCTTACGGAATGCCTAAGCTCGCCTCTCCTGAGGGTTTTCCTGATGTCTCTGTGCCAGGGAATGCTCGGGGTGATTGCAGGATATCCGAGTGACCGAGGCTTCTTCCCCAAGTTCAGGGAAGGTTTTTCTCAGACATCCCCGAACAGGGAAATCCTGTGACTGAAGAGAGCTGCGTGGAGTTGTCTCTCGAGCTCCTCCACGCACTGACAACGGTTCCGGAATCCTGAGCGTGGGGAGGTTCCACCAACGTCCGCAGAGCGTGGGTCCTAACGGAATGCCTAAGCTCGTCTCCCCTGAGGGTTTTCCTAATGTCTCTGTTCCAGGGAATGCTAGGCGTGATTGCAGGATATCCCAGTGACCGAGGCTGCCTCCCCAAGTTCAGAGAAGCTATTTCTCGGACTTCCCCGAACAGGGAAATCCTGTGACTGAAGAGAGCTTCTTGGAGTTGTCTCTCGAGCTCCCCCGCGCACTGACAACGTTTCCGGAATCCTGAGCGTGGGGAGGTTCCACCAACGGTCGGCACCGCGTGGGATCTAACGGAATGCCTAAGCTCGTCTCCCCTGAGGCTTTTCCTTATGTCTCTGTGCCAGGGAATGCAAGGCGTGATTGCAGCATATCACAGTGACAGAGGCTGCATCCCTAAACTCAGGGAAGGTATTTCCCGGACTTCCAGGAACAGGGAACACCTGTGAGTTAAGAGAGCTGCGTGGAGTTGTCTCTCAAGATTCCCCACGCCCTGACAACTGTTCCGGAATACTGAGCGTGGGGAGGTTCCACCAGCGTTCGGTAGCACGTGGGTTCTAACGGAATGCGTAAGCACGTCTCCCCTGAGTGTTTTCCTAATGTCTGTGCCAGGGAATGCTAGGGGTGTTTGCAGGATATCCCAGTGACCGAGGCTGCCTCCCCAAGTTCAGGGAAGTTATTTCTCGGACTTCCCCGAACAGGGAACTCCTGTGACTGAAGAGAGCTGCGTGGAGCTGTCTCTCGTGCTCCCCCACGCACTGACAACGGTTCCGGAATCCTGAGGGTGGGGAGGTTCCACCCACTGTCGGCAGCACTTGGGTTCTAATGGAATGCCTAAGCTCCTCTCCCCTGAGGGTTTTCCTAATGTCTCTGTGCCAGGGAATTCTAGGGGTGATTGCACGATATCCCAGTGACCGAGGCTGCCTCGCCAAGGTCAGGGAAGGTATTTCTCGGACTTCCCCGAACAGGGAACTCCTGTGAATGAAGAGAGCTGCGTGGAGTTGTCACTCGAGCTCCCCCACGCACTGACAACGTTTCCGGAATCCTGAGCGTGGGGAGGTCCCACCAAAGGTCGGCAGAGTGTGGGTTCTAACGGGAAGCCTAAGCTCATCTCCCCTGAGGGCTTTCCTAATGTCTCTGCGCCAGGGAATGCTAGGGTTGATTGCAGGATATCCCAGTGACCGAGGCTGCCTCCCCAAGTTCAGGGAAGGTATTTCCCGGACTTCCCCGAACAGGGAACACATGTGACTGAAGAGAGCTGCGTGGAGTTGTCCCTCGAGGTCCCCCACGCACTGACAATGGTTCCGGAATTCTGAGCGTGGGGAGGTTCCACCAACGGTCGGCAGCGCGTGGGTTCTAACGGAATGACTAAGCTCGTCTCCCCTAAGGGTTTTCCTAATATCTCTGTGCCAGGGAATGCTAGGGGTGATTGCAGGATATCCCAGTGACCGAGGCTGCCTCCCCAAGTTCAGGGAAAGTATTTCCCGGACTTCCCCGAACAGGGAACACCTGTGACTGAAGAGAGCTGCGTGGAGTTGTCTCTCGAGCTCCCCCACGCACTGACAATTATTCCAAAATCCTGAGCGTGGGGAGGTTCCACCAACGATCGGCAGCACGTGGGTTCTAACGGAATGCCTAAGCTCGTCTCCCCTGAGGGTTTTCCTAATCTCTCTGTGCCAGGTAAAGCTAGGGGTGATTGCAGGATATCCCAGTGACCGAGGCTGCCTCCCCTAGGTCAGGGAAAGTATTTCCCGGACTTCCCCGTACAGGGAACACCTGTGACTGAAGAGAGCTGCGTGGAGTTGTCTCTCGAGCTCCCCCACGCACTGACAATGTTTCCGGAATCCTGAGCGTGGGGAGGTTCCACCAACGGTCGGCAGCGCGTGGGTTCTAACGGAATGCCTAAGCTCGTCTCCCCTGAGGATTTTCCTAATGTCTCTTTGCCAGGGAATGCTAGGGTGATTGCAGGATATCCCAGTGACCGAGGCTGCCTCCCCAAGGTCAGGGAAGTTATTTCCCGGACTTCCCCGAACAGGGAACACCTGTGACTGAAGAGAGCTGCGTGGAGTTGTCTCTCGATCTCACCCACGCACTGACAATGGTTCCGGAATCCTCAGCGTGGGGAGGTTCCACCAACGGTCGGCAGCGCGTGGGTTCTAACGGAATGCCTAAGCTCGTCTCCCCTGAGGGTTTTCCTATTGTCTCTCTGCCAGGGAATGCTAGGGGTGATTGCAGGATATCCCAGTGACCGAGGCTGCCTCCCCAAGGTCAGGGAAGCTATTTCCCGGACTTCCCCGAACAGGGAACACCTGTGACTGAAGAGAGCTGCGTGGAGTTGTCTCTCGAGCTCCCCCACGCACTGACAATGGTTCCGGAATCCTGAGCGTGGGGAGGTTCCACCAACGGTCGGCAGCGCGTGGGTTCTAACGGAATGCCTATGCTCGTCTCCCCTGAGTGTTTTCCTAATGTCTCTGTGCCAGGGAATGCTAGGGGTGATTGCAGGATATCCCATTGACCGAGGATTCCTCCTCAAGTTCAGGGAAGGTATTTCCCGGACTTCCCCGAACAGGGAACACCTGTGACTGAAGAGAGCTGCGTGGAGTTGTCTCTCGATCTCCCCCACGCTCTGACAATGGTTCCGGAATCCTGAGCGTGGGGAGGTTCCACCAACGGTCGGCAGCGCGTGGGTTCTAACGAAATGCCTAAGCTCGTCTCCCCTGAGGGTTTTCCTAATATCTCTGTGCCAGGGAATGCTAGGGGTGATTGCAGGATATCCCAGTTACCGAGGCTGCCTCCCCAAGGTCAGGGAAGTTATTTCCCGGACTTCCCCGAACAGGGAACACCTGTGACTGAGGAGAGCTGCGTGGAGTTGTTCCTCGAGGTCCCCCACGCACTGACAATGGTTCGGGAATCCTGAGCGTGGGGAGGTTCCACCAACGGTCGGCAGCGCGTGGGTTCTAACGGAATGCCTAAGCTCGTCTCCCCTGAGGGTTTTCCTAATGTCTCTGTGCCAGGGAAAGCTAGGGGAGATTGCAGGATATCCCAGTGACCGAGGCTGCCTCCCCAAGGTCAGGGAAGTTATTCCCCGGACTTCCCCGAACAGGGAACACCTGTGACTGAAGAGAGCTTCGTGGAGTTGTCTCTCGAGCTCCCACACGCACTGACAATGGTTCCGGAATCCTGAGCGTGGGGAGGTTCCACCAACGGTCGGCAGCGCGTGGGTTCGAACGGAATGCCAAAGCTCGTCTCCCCTGAGGGTTTTCCTAATGTCTCTCTGATAGGAAATGCTAGGGGTGATTGCAGGATATCCCAGTGACCGAGGCTGACACCCCAAGGTCAGGGAAGTTATTTCCCGGACTTCCCCGAACAGGGAACACCTGTGACTGAAGAGAGCTGGGTGGAGTTGTCTCTCGAGCTCCCCCACGCTCTGAAAATGGTTCCGGAATCCTGAGCGTGGGGAGGATCCAACAACGGTCGGCAGCGCATGGGTTCTAACGGAATGCCTAAGCTCGTCTCCCCTGAGGGTTTTCCTAATGTCTCTGTGCCAGGTAATGCTCGGGGTGACTGCAGGTTATCCCAGTGACCGAGGCTGCCTCCCCAAGTTCAGGGAAGGTATTTCCGGACTTCCCCGAACAGGGAACACCTGTGACTGAAGAGAGCTGCGTGGAGTTGTCTCTCGTGCTCCCCCACGCACTGACAATGTTTCCGGAATCCTGAGCGTGGGGATGTTCCACCATCGGTCGAAAGCGTGTGGGTTCTAACGGAATGCCTAAGCTCGTCTCCCCTGAGTGTTTTCCAAATTTCTCTGTGCCAGGGAATGCTAGGGGTGATTGCAGGATATCCCAGTGACCGAGGCTGCCTCCCCAAGGTCAGGGAAGATATTTCACGGACTTCCCCGAACAGGGAACACCTGTGACTGAAGAGAGCTGCGTGGAGTTGTCTCTCGAGCTCCCCCACGCACTGACAATGGTTCCGGAATCCTGAGCGAGGGGAGGAACCACCAACGGTCGGCAGCGCGTGGGTTCTAACGGAATGCCTAAGCTCGTCTCCCCTGAGGGTTTTCCTAATGTCTCTGTGCCAGGGAATGCTAGGGGTGATTGCAGGATATCCCAGTGACCGAGGCTTCCTCCCCAAGTTCAGGGAAGATATTTCCCGGACTTCCCCGAACAGGGAACACCTGTGACTGAAGAGAGCTGCGTGGAGTTGTCTCTCGAGCTCCCCCACGCTCTGACAATGGTTCCGGAATCCTGAGCGAGGGGAGGTTCCACCAACGTTCGGCAGCGCGTGGGTTCTAACAGAATGCCTAAGCTCGTCTCCCCTGAGAGTTCTCCTAATGTCTCTGTGCCAGGGAATTCTAGGGGTGACTGCAGGATATCCCAGTGACCGAGGCTGCCTCCCCAAGGTCAGGGAAGGTATTTCCCGGACTTCCCCGAACAGGGAACACCTGTGAATGAAGAGAGCTGCGTGGAGTTGTCTCTCGAGCTCCCCCACGCACTGACAATGGTTCCGGAATCCTGAGCGTGGGGAGGTTCCACCAACGATCGACAGCACGTGGGTTCTAACGGAATGCCTAAGCTCGTCTCCCCTGAGGGTTTTCCTAATGTCTCTGTGCCAGGGAATGCTAGGGGTGATTGCAGGATATCCCAGTGTCCGAGGCTGCCTCCACAAGATCAGGGAAGTTATTTCCCGGACTTCCCCGAACAGGGAACACCTGTGACTGAAGAGAGCTTCGTGGAGTTGTCTCTCGAGCTCCCCCACGCTCTGACAATGGTTCCGGAATCATGAGCGTGGGGAGGTTCCATCAACGGTCGGCAGCGCGTGGGTTCTAACGGAATGCTTAAGCTCGTCTCCCCTGAGGGTTTTCCTAATGTCTCTGTGCCAGGGAATGCTAGGGGTGATTGCAGGATATCCCAGTGCCCGAGGCTGCCTACCCAAGTTCAGGGAAGGTATTTCCCGGACTTCCCCGAACAGGGAACACCTGTGACTGAAGAGAGCTGCGTGGAGTTGTCTCTCGAGCTCCCCCACGCACTGACAATGGTTCCATAATCCTGAGCGTGGGGAGGTGCCACCAACGGTCGGCAGCAGGTGGGTTCTAACGGAATGCCTAATCTCGTCTCCCCTGAGGATTTACCTAATATCTCTGTGCCAGGGAATGCTAGGGGTGATTGCAGGATATCCCAGTGAACGAGGCTGCCTCCCCAAGGTCAGGGAAGATATTTCCCGGACTTCCCCAAACAGGGAAAACCTGTGACTGAAGAGAGCTGCGTGGAGTTGTCTCTCGAGCTCCCCCACGCTCTGACAATGGTTCCGGAATCCTGAGCGTGGGGAGGTTCCACCAACGGTCGGCAGCGCGTGGGTTCTAACGAAATGCCTAAGCTCGTCTCCCCTGAGGGTTTTCCTAATGTCTCTGTGCCAGGGAATGCTAGGGGTGATTGCAGGATATCCCAGTTACCGAGGCTGCCTCCCCAAGGTCAGGGAAGGTTTTTCCCGGACTTCCCCGAACAGGGAACACCTGTGACTGAAGAGAGCTGCGTGGAGTTGTCCCTCGAGGTCCCCCACGCACTGACAATGGTTCGGGAATCCTGAGCGTGGGGAGGTTCCACCAACGGTCGGCAGCGCGTGGGTTCTAACGGAATGCCTAAGCTCGTATCCCCTGAGGGTTTTCCTAATGTCTCTGTGCCAGGGAATGCTAGGGGTGATTGCAGGATATCCCAGTGACCGAGGCTGCCTCCCCAAGGTCAGGGAAGGTATTTCCCGGACTTCCCCGAACAGGGAACACCTGTGACTGAAGAGAGCTTCGTGGAGTAGTCTCTCGAGCTCCCCCACGCACTGACAATGGTTCCAGAATCCTGAGCGTGGGGAGGTTCCACCAACGGTCGGCAGCGCTTTGGTTCGAACGGAATGCCTAAGCTCGTCTCCCCTGAGGGTTTTCCTAATGTCTCTCTGATAGGAAATGCTAGGGGTGATTGCAGGATATCCCAGTGACCGAGGCTGCCACCCCAAGGTCAGAGAAGGTATTTCCCGGACTTCCCCGAACAGGGAACACCTGTGACTGAAGAGAGCTGGGTGGAGTTGTCTCTCGAGCTCCCCCACGCTCTGAAAATGGTTCCGGAATCCTGAGCGTGGGGAGGATCCAACAACGGTCGGCAGCGCATGGGTTCTAACGGAATGCCTAAGCTCGTCTCCCCTGAGGGTTTTCCTAATGTCTCTGTGCCAGGGAATGCTCGGGGTGACTGCAGGTTATCCCAGTGACCGAGGCTGCCTCCCCAAGTTCAGGGAAGGTATTTCCCGGACTTCCCCGAACAGGGAACACATGTGACTGAAGAGAGCTGCGTGGAGTTGTCTCTCGAGCTCCCCCACGCACTGACAATGGTTCCGGAATCCTGAGCGTGGGGAGGATCCACCATCGGTCGACAGCGCGTGGGTTCTAACGGAATGCCTAAGCTCGTCTCCCCTGAGTGTTTTCCAAATTTCTCTGTGCCAGGGAATGCTAGGGGTGACTACAGGATATCCCAGTGACCGAGGCTGCCTCCCCAAGTTCAGGGAAGATATTTCACGGACTTCCCCAAACAGGGAACACCTGTGACTGAAGAGAGCTGCGTGGAGTTGTCTCTCGAACTCCCCCACGCACTGACAATTGTTCCGGAATCCTAAGCGAGGGGAGGATCCACCAACGGTCGGCAGCGCGTGGGTTCTAACGGAATGCCTAAGCTCGTCTCCCCTGAGGGTTTTCCTAATGTCTCTGTGCCAGGGAATGCTAGGGGTGATTGCAGGATATCCCAGTGACCGTGGCTGCTTCCCCAAGGTCAGGGAAGTTATTTCCCGGACTTCCCCGAACAGGGAACACCTGTGACTGAAGAGAGCTGCGTGGAGTTGTCTCTCGAGCTCCCCCACGCTCTCAGAATGGTTCCTGAATCCTGAGCGAGGGGAGGTTCCACCAACGGTCGGCAGCGCGTGGGTTCTAACGGAATGCCTAAGCTCGTCTCCCCTGAGAGTTCTCCGAATTTCTCTGTGCCAGGGAATGCTAGGGGTGATTGCAGGATATCCCAGTGACCGAGGCTGCCTCCCCAAGGTCAGGGAAGGTATTTCCCGGACTTCCCCGAACAGGGAACACCTGTGACTGAAGAGAGCTGCGTGGAGTTGTCTCTCGAGCTCCCCCACGCTCTGACAATGGTTCCCGAATCCTGAGCGAGGGGAGGTTCCACCAACGGTCGGCAGCGCGTGGGTTCTAACGGAATGCCTAAGCTCGTCTCCCCTGAGAGTTCTCCTAATATCTCTGTGCCAGGGAATGCTAGGGGTGATTGCAGGATATCCCAGTGACCAAGGCTGCCTCCCCAAGGTCAGGGAAGGTATTTCCCGGACTTCCCCGAACAGGGAACACCTGTGACTGAAGAGAGCTGCGTGGAGTTGTCTCTCGAGCTCCCCCACGCACTGACAATTTTTCCGGAATCCTGAGCGTGGGGAGGTTCCACCAACGATCGGCAGCACGTGGGTTCTATCGGAATGCCTAAGCTCGTCTCCCCTGAGGGTTTTCCTAATGTCTCTGTGCCAGGGAATGCTAGGGGTGATTGCAGGATATCCCAGTGTCCGAGGCTGCCTCCACAAGATCAGGGAAGTTATTTCCCGGACTTCCCCGAACAGGGAACACCTGTGACTGAAGAGAGCTTCGTGGAGTTGTCTCTCGAGCTCCCCCACGCTCTGACAATGGTTCCGGAATCATGAGCGTGGGGAGGTTCCATCAACGGTCGGCAGCAGGTGGGTTCTAACGGAATGCCTAATCTCGTCTCCCCTGAGGATTTTCCTAATATCTCTGTGCCAGGGAATGCTAGGGGTGATTGCAGGATATCCCAGTGACCGAGGCTGCCTCCCCAAGGTCAGGGAAGTTATTTCCCGGACTTCCCCCGACAGGGAACACCTGTGACTGATGAGAGCTGCGTGGAGTTGTCTCTCGAGCTCCCCCACGCTCTGACAATGGTTCCGAAATCCTGAGCGTGGGGAGGTTCCACCAACGGTCGGCAGCGCGTGGGTTCTAACGGAATGCCTAAGCTCGCCTCCCCTGAGGGTTTTGCTAATTTCTCTGTGCCAGGGAATGCTAGGGGTGATTGTAGGATATCCCAGTGACCGAGGCTGCATCCCCAAGTTCATGGAAAGTATTTCCCGGACTTCCCCGAACAGGGAACACCTGTGACTGAAGAGAGCTGCGTGGAGTTGTCTCTCGAGCTCCCCACGCCCTGACAAAGGTTCCGGAATCCTGAGCGTGTGGAGGTTCCACCAACGTTCGGAAGCACGTGGGTTCTAACGGAATGCCAAAGCTCGTCTCCCCTGAAGGTTTTCCTAATGTCTCTGTGCCAGGGAATGCTAGGGGTGATTGCAGGATATCCCAGTGACCGAGGCTGCCTCCCCAAGTTCAGGGAAGGTATTTCCCGGACTTCCCCGAACAGGGAACACCTGTGACTGAAGAGAGCTGCGTGGAGATGTCTCTCGAGCTCCCACACGCACTGACAATGGTTCCGGAATAATGAGCGTGCGGAGGTTCCACCAACGGTCGGCAGCACGTGGGTTCTAACGGAATGCCTAAGTTCGTCTCCCCTGAGGGTTTTCCTAATATCTCTGTGCCAGGGAATGCTAGGGGAGATTGCAGGATATCCCAGTGACCGAGGCTGCCTCCCCAAGATCAGGGAAGTTATTTCCCGCACTTCCCTGAACAGGAAACACCTGTGACGGAAGAGAGCTGCGTGGAGTTGTCTCTCGAGCTCCCCCACGCTCTGACAATGGTTCCGGAATCATGAGCGTGGGGAGGTTCCACCAACTGTCGGCAGCGCGTGGGTTCTAACGGAATGCCTAAACTCGTCTCCCCTGAGGGTTTTCCTAATGTCTCTGTGCCAGGGAATGCTAGGGGTGATTGCAGGATATCCCAGTGACCGAGGCTGCCTCCCCAAGGTCAGGGAAGGTATTTTCCGGACTTCCACGAACAGGGAACACCTGTGACTGAAGAGAGCTGCGTGGAGTTGTCTCTCGAGTTCCCACACGCACTGACAATGGTTCCGGAATAATGAGGGTGGGGATGTTCCACCAACGGTCGTCAGCGCGTGGGTTCTAACGGAATGCCTTAGTTCGTCTCCCCTGAGGGTTTTCCTAATATCTCTGTGCCAGGGAATCCTAGGGGTGATTGCAGGATATCCCAGTGACCGAGGCTGCCTCCCCAAGTTCTGGGAAGTTATTTCCCGGACTTCCCCGAACAGGGAACACCTGTGAATGTAGAGAGCTGCGTGGAGTTGTCTCTCGATCTCCCCCACGCACTGACAATGGTTCCGGAATCCTGAGAGTGGGGAGGATCCACCAACGGTCGACAGCGCGTGGGTTCTAACGGAATGCCTAAGCTCGTCTCCCCTGAAGGTTTTCCTAATGTCTTCTCTGTGCCAGGGAATGCTAGGGGTGATTGCAGGATATCCCAGTGACCGAGGCTGCCTCCCCAAGGTCAGGGAAGGTATTTCCCGGACTTCCCCGAACAGGTAACACCTGTGACTGAAAAGAGCTGCGTGGAGTTGTCTCTCGAGCTCCCCCACGCACTGACAATGTTTCCGGAATCCTGAGCGTGGGGAGGTTCCACCATCTGTCGGCAGCGCGTGGGTTCTAACGGAATACCTAAGCTCGTCTCCCCTCAGGGTTTTAATAATGTCTCTGTGCCAGGGAATGCTAGGGGTGATTGCAGGATATCCCAGTGACCGAGGCTGCCTCCCCAAGGTCAGGGAAGGTATTTCCCGGACTTCCCCGAACAGGGAAAACCTGTGACTGAAAAGAGCTGCGTGGAGTTGTCTCTCGAGCTCCCCCACGCACTGACAATGGTTCCGGAATCCTGAGCGTGGGGAGGTTCCACCAACGGTCGGCAGCTCGTGGGTTTTAACGGAATGCCTAAGCTCGTCTCCCCTGAGGGTTTTCCTAATGTCTCTGTGCCAGGGAATGCTAGGGGTGATTGCAGGATATCCCATTGACCGAGGATTCCTCCTCAAGTTCAGGGAAGGTATTTCCCGGACTTCCCCGAACAGGGAACACCTGTGACTGAAGAGAGCTTCGTGGAGTTGTCTCTCGATCTCCCCCACGCTCTGACAATGGTTCCGGAATCCTGAGCGTGGGGAGGTTCCACCAACGGTCGGCAGCGCGTGGGTTCTAACGAAATGCCTAAGCTCGTCTCCCCTGAGGGTTTTCCTAATATCTCTGTGCCAGGGAATGCTAGGGGTGATTGCAGGATATCCCAGTTACCGAGGCTGCCTCCCCAAGGTCAGGGAAGTTATTTCCCGGACTTCCCCGAACAGGGAACACCTGTGACTGAGGAGAGCTGCGTGGAGTTGTTCCTCGAGGTCCCCCACGCACTGACAATGGTTCGGGAATCCTGAGCGTGGGGAGGTTCCACCAACGGTCGGCAGCGCGTGGGTTCTAACGGAATGCCTAAGCTCGTCTCCCCTGAGGGTTTTCCTAATGTCTCTGTGCCAGGGAAAGCTAGGGGAGATTGCAGGATATCCCAGTGACCGAGGCTGCCTCCCCAAGGTCAGGGAAGTTATTCCCCGGACTTCCCCGAACAGGGAACACCTGTGACTGAAGAGAGCTTCGTGGAGTTGTCTCTCGAGCTCCCACACGCACTGACAATGGTTCCGGAATCCTGAGCGTGGGGAGGTTCCACCAACGGTCGGCAGCGCGTGGGTTCGAACGGAATGCCAAAGCTCGTCTCCCCTGAGGGTTTTCCTAATGTCTCTCTGATAGGAAATGCTAGGGGTGATTGCAGGATATCCCAGTGACCGAGGCTGACACCCCAAGGTCAGGGAAGGTATTTCCCGGACTTCCCCGAACAGGGAACACCTGTGACTGAAGAGAGCTGGGTGGAGTTGTCTCTCGAGCTCCCCCACGCTCTGAAAATGGTTCCGGAATCCTGAGCGTGGGGAGGATCCAACAACGGTCGGCAGCGCATGGGTTCTAACGGAATGCCTAAGCTCGTCTCCCCTGAGGGTTTTCCTAATGTCTCTGTGCCAGGTAATGCTCGGGGTGACTGCAGGTTATCCCAGTGACCGAGGCTGCCTCCCCAAGTTCAGGGAAGGTATTTCCGGACTTCCCCGAACAGGGAACACCTGTGACTGAAGAGAGCTGCGTGGAGTTGTCTCTCGTGCTCCCCCACGCACTGACAATGTTTCCGGAATCCTGAGCGTGGGGATGTTCCACCATCGGTCGAAAGCGGGTGGGTTCTAACGGAATGCCTAAGCTCGTCTCCCCTGAGTGTTTTCCAAATTTCTCTGTGCCAAGGAATGCTAGGGGTGATTGCAGGATATCCCAGTGCCCGAGGCTGCCTACCCAAGTTCAGGGAAGGTATTTCCCGGACTTCCCCGAACAGGGAACACCTGTGACTGAAGAGAGCTGCGTGGAGTTGTCCCTCGAGGTCCCCCACGCACTGACAATGGTTCGGGAATCCTGAGCGTGGGGAGGTTCCACCAACGGTCGGCAGCGCGTGGGTTCTAACGGAATGCCTAAGCTCGTATCCCCTGAGGGTTTTCCTAATGTCTCTGTGCCAGGGAATGCTAGGGGTGATTGCAGGATATCCCAGTGACCGAGGCTGCCTCCCCAAGGTCAGGGAAGGTATTTCCCGGACTTCCCCGAACAGGGAACACCTGTGACTGAAGAGAGCTTCGTGGAGTAGTCTCTCGAGCTCCCCCACGCACTGACAATGGTTCCAGAATCCTGAGCGTGGGGAGGTTCCACCAACGGTCGGCAGCGCTTTGGTTCGAACGGAATGCCTAAGCTCGTCTCCCCTGAGGGTTTTCCTAATGTCTCTCTGATAGGAAATGCTAGGGGTGATTGCAGGATATCCCAGTGACCGAGGCTGCCACCCCAAGGTCAGAGAAGGTATTTCCCGGACTTCCCCGAACAGGGAACACCTGTGACTGAAGAGAGCTGGGTGGAGTTGTCTCTCGAGCTCCCCCACGCTCTGAAAATGGTTCCGGAATCCTGAGCGTGGGGAGGATCCAACAACGGTCGGCAGCGCATGGGTTCTAACGGAATGCCTAAGCTCGTCTCCCCTGAGGGTTTTCCTAATGTCTCTGTGCCAGGGAATGCTCGGGGTGACTGCAGGTTATCCCAGTGACCGAGGCTGCCTCCCCAAGTTCAGGGAAGGTATTTCCCGGACTTCCCCGAACAGGGAACACATGTGACTGAAGAGAGCTGCGTGGAGTTGTCTCTCGAGCTCCCCCACGCACTGACAATGGTTCCGGAATCCTGAGCGTGGGGAGGATCCACCATCGGTCGACAGCGCGTGGGTTCTAACGGAATGCCTAAGCTCGTCTCCCCTGAGTGTTTTCCAAATTTCTCTGTGCCAGGGAATGCTAGGGGTGACTACAGGATATCCCAGTGACCGAGGCTGCCTCCCCAAGTTCAGGGAAGATATTTCACGGACTTCCCCAAACAGGGAACACCTGTGACTGAAGAGAGCTGCGTGGAGTTGTCTCTCGAACTCCCCCACGCACTGACAATTGTTCCGGAATCCTAAGCGAGGGGAGGATCCACCAACGGTCGGCAGCGCGTGGGTTCTAACGGAATGCCTAAGCTCGTCTCCCCTGAGGGTTTTCCTAATGTCTCTGTGCCAGGGAATGCTAGGGGTGATTGCAGGATATCCCAGTGACCGTGGCTGCTTCCCCAAGGTCAGGGAAGTTATTTCCCGGACTTCCCCGAACAGGGAACACCTGTGACTGAAGAGAGCTGCGTGGAGTTGTCTCTCGAGCTCCCCCACGCTCTCAGAATGGTTCCTGAATCCTGAGCGAGGGGAGGTTCCACCAACGGTCGGCAGCGCGTGGGTTCTAACGGAATGCCTAAGCTCGTCTCCCCTGAGAGTTCTCCGAATTTCTCTGTGCCAGGGAATGCTAGGGGTGATTGCAGGATATCCCAGTGACCGAGGCTGCCTCCCCAAGGTCAGGGAAGGTATTTCCCGGACTTCCCCGAACAGGGAACACCTGTGACTGAAGAGAGCTGCGTGGAGTTGTCTCTCGAGCTCCCCCACGCTCTGACAATGGTTCCCGAATCCTGAGCGAGGGGAGGTTCCACCAACGGTCGGCAGCGCGTGGGTTCTAACGGAATGCCTAAGCTCGTCTCCCCTGAGAGTTCTCCTAATATCTCTGTGCCAGGGAATGCTAGGGGTGATTGCAGGATATCCCAGTGACCAAGGCTGCCTCCCCAAGGTCAGGGAAGGTATTTCCCGGACTTCCCCGAACAGGGAACACCTGTGACTGAAGAGAGCTGCGTGGAGTTGTCTCTCGAGCTCCCCCACGCACTGACAATTTTTCCGGAATCCTGAGCGTGGGGAGGTTCCACCAACGATCGGCAGCACGTGGGTTCTATCGGAATGCCTAAGCTCGTCTCCCCTGAGGGTTTTCCTAATGTCTCTGTGCCAGGGAATGCTAGGGGTGATTGCAGGATATCCCAGTGTCCGAGGCTGCCTCCACAAGATCAGGGAAGTTATTTCCCGGACTTCCCCGAACAGGGAACACCTGTGACTGAAGAGAGCTTCGTGGAGTTGTCTCTCGAGCTCCCCCACGCTCTGACAATGGTTCCGGAATCATGAGCGTGGGGAGGTTCCATCAACGGTCGGCAGCAGGTGGGTTCTAACGGAATGCCTAATCTCGTCTCCCCTGAGGATTTTCCTAATATCTCTGTGCCAGGGAATGCTAGGGGTGATTGCAGGATATCCCAGTGACCGAGGCTGCCTCCCCAAGGTCAGGGAAGTTATTTCCCGGACTTCCCCCGACAGGGAACACCTGTGACTGATGAGAGCTGCGTGGAGTTGTCTCTCGAGCTCCCCCACGCTCTGACAATGGTTCCGAAATCCTGAGCGTGGGGAGGTTCCACCAACGGTCGGCAGCGCGTGGGTTCTAACGGAATGCCTAAGCTCGCCTCCCCTGAGGGTTTTGCTAATTTCTCTGTGCCAGGGAATGCTAGGGGTGATTGTAGGATATCCCAGTGACCGAGGCTGCATCCCCAAGTTCATGGAAAGTATTTCCCGGACTTCCCCGAACAGGGAACACCTGTGACTGAAGAGAGCTGCGTGGAGTTGTCTCTCGAGCTCCCCACGCCCTGACAAAGGTTCCGGAATCCTGAGCGTGTGGAGGTTCCACCAACGTTCGGAAGCACGTGGGTTCTAACGGAATGCCAAAGCTCGTCTCCCCTGAAGGTTTTCCTAATGTCTCTGTGCCAGGGAATGCTAGGGGTGATTGCAGGATATCCCAGTGACCGAGGCTGCCTCCCCAAGTTCAGGGAAGGTATTTCCCGGACTTCCCCGAACAGGGAACACCTGTGACTGAAGAGAGCTGCGTGGAGATGTCTCTCGAGCTCCCACACGCACTGACAATGGTTCCGGAATAATGAGCGTGCGGAGGTTCCACCAACGGTCGGCAGCACGTGGGTTCTAACGGAATGCCTAAGTTCGTCTCCCCTGAGGGTTTTCCTAATATCTCTGTGCCAGGGAATGCTAGGGGAGATTGCAGGATATCCCAGTGACCGAGGCTGCCTCCCCAAGATCAGGGAAGTTATTTCCCGCACTTCCCTGAACAGGAAACACCTGTGACGGAAGAGAGCTGCGTGGAGTTGTCTCTCGAGCTCCCCCACGCTCTGACAATGGTTCCGGAATCATGAGCGTGGGGAGGTTCCACCAACTGTCGGCAGCGCGTGGGTTCTAACGGAATGCCTAAACTCGTCTCCCCTGAGGGTTTTCCTAATGTCTCTGTGCCAGGGAATGCTAGGGGTGATTGCAGGATATCCCAGTGACCGAGGCTGCCTCCCCAAGGTCAGGGAAGGTATTTTCCGGACTTCCACGAACAGGGAACACCTGTGACTGAAGAGAGCTGCGTGGAGTTGTCTCTCGAGTTCCCACACGCACTGACAATGGTTCCGGAATAATGAGGGTGGGGATGTTCCACCAACGGTCGGCAGCGCGTGGGTTCTAACGGAATGCCTTAGTTCGTCTCCCCTGAGGGTTTTCCTAATATCTCTGTGCCAGGGAATTCTAGGGGTGATTGCAGGATATCCCAGTGACCGAGGCTGCCTCCCCAAGTTCTGGGAAGTTATTTCCCGGACTTCCCCGAACAGGGAACACCTGTGAATGTAGAGAGCTGCGTGGAGTTGTCTCTCGATCTCCCCCACGCACTGACAATGGTTCCGGAATCCTGAGAGTGGGGAGGATCCACCAACGGTCGACAGCGCGTGGGTTCTAACGGAATGCCTAAGCTCGTCTCCCCTGAAGGTTTTCCTAATGTCTTCTCTGTGCCAGGGAATGCTAGGGGTGATTGCAGGATATCCCAGTGACCGAGGCTGCCTCCCCAAGGTCAGGGAAGGTATTTCCCGGACTTCCCCGAACAGGTAACACCTGTGACTGAAAAGAGCTGCGTGGAGTTGTCTCTCGAGCTCCCCCACGCACTGACAATGTTTCCGGAATCCTGAGCGTGGGGAGGTTCCACCATCTGTCGGCAGCGCGTGGGTTCTAACGGAATACCTAAGCTCGTCTCCCCTCAGGGTTTTAATAATGTCTCTGTGCCAGGGAATGCTAGGGGTGATTGCAGGATATCCCAGTGACCGAGGCTGCCTCCCCAAGGTCAGGGAAGGTATTTCCCGGACTTCCCCGAACAGGGAAAACCTGTGACTGAAAAGAGCTGCGTGGAGTTGTCTCTCGAGCTCCCCCACGCACTGACAATGGTTCCGGAATCCTGAGCGTGGGGAGGTTCCACCAACGGTCGGCAGCTCGTGGGTTTTAAAGGAATGCCTAAGCTCGTCTCCCCTGAGGGTTTTCCTAATGTCTCTGTGCCAGGGAATGCTAGGGGTGATTGCAGGATATCCCAGTGACCGAGGCTGCCTCCCCAAGGTCAGGGATGATATTTCCCGGACTTCCCAGAACAGGGAACACCTGTGACTGAAGAGAGCTGCGTGGAGATTTCTGTCGAGCTCCCCCACCCAGTGACAATGTTTCCGGAATCCTGAGCGTGGGGAGGTTCCACCAACGGTCGGCAGCACGTGGGTTCTAACGGAATGCCTAATCTCGTCTCCCCTGAGTATTTTCCTAATGTCTCTGTGCCAGGGAATGCTAGGGGTGATTGCAGGATATCCCAGTGACCGAGGCTGCCTCCCCAAGGTCAGGGAAGGTATTTCCCGGACTTCCCCGAACAGGGAACACCTGTGACTGAAGAGAACTGCGTGGAGTTTTCTCTCGAGTTCCCGCACGCACTGACAATGGTTCCGGAATCTTAAGCGTGGGGAGGTTCCAACAACGGTCGGCAGCGCGTGGGTTCTAACGGAATGCCTAAGCTCGTCTCCCCTGAGTTTTTTCCTAATGTCTCTGTGCCAGGGAATTCTAGGGGTGATTGCAGGATATCCCAGTGACCGAGGCTGCCACCCCAATGTCAGGGAAGCTATTTCCCGGACTTCCCCGAACAGGGAACACCTGTGACTGAAGAGAGCTGCGTGGAGTTGTCTCTCGAACTCCCCCACGCACTGACAATTGTTCCGGAATCCTAAGCGAGGGGAGGATCCACCAACGGTCGGCAGCGCGTGGGTTCTAACGGAATGCCTAAGCTCGTCTCCCCTGAGGGTTTTCCTAATGTCTCTGTGCCAGGGAATGCTAGGGGTGATTGCAGGATATCCCAGTGACCGTGGCTGCTTCCCCAAGGTCAGGGAAGTTATTTCCCGGACTTCCCCGAACAGGGAACACCTGTGACTGAAGAGAGCTGCGTGGAGTTGTCTCTCGAGCTCCCCCACGCTCTCAGAATGGTTCCTGAATCCTGAGCGAGGGGAGGTTCCACCAACGGTCGGCAGCGCGTGGGTTCTAACGGAATGCCTAAGCTCGTCTCCCCTGAGAGTTCTCCGAATTTCTCTGTGCCAGGGAATGCTAGGGGTGATTGCAGGATATCCCAGTGACCGAGGCTGCCTCCCCAAGGTCAGGGAAGGTATTTCCCGGACTTCCCCGAACAGGGAACACCTGTGACTGAAGAGAGCTGCGTGGAGTTGTCTCTCGAGCTCCCCCACGCTCTGACAATGGTTCCCGAATCCTGAGCGAGGGGAGGTTCCACCAACGGTCGGCAGCGCGTGGGTTCTAACGGAATGCCTAAGCTCGTCTCCCCTGAGAGTTCTCCTAATATCTCTGTGCCAGGGAATGCTAGGGGTGATTGCAGGATATCCCAGTGACCAAGGCTGCCTCCCCAAGGTCAGGGAAGGTATTTCCCGGACTTCCCCGAACAGGGAACACCTTTGACTGAAGAGAGCTGCGTGGAGTTGTCTCTCGAGCTCCCCCACGCACTGACAATTTTTCCGGAATCCTGAGCGTGGGGAGGTTCCACCAACGATCGGCAGCACGTGGGTTCTATCGGAATGCCTAAGCTCGTCTCCCCTGAGGGTTTTCCTAATGTCTCTGTGCCAGGGAATGCTAGGGGTGATTGCAGGATATCCCAGTGTCCGAGGCTGCCTCCACAAGATCAGGGAAGTTATTTCCCGGACTTCCCCGAACAGGGAACACCTGTGACTGAAGAGAGCTTCGTGGAGTTGTCTCTCGAGCTCCCCCACGCTCTGACAATGGTTCCGGAATCATGAGCGTGGGGAGGTTCCATCAACGGTCGGCAGCAGGTGGGTTCTAACGGAATGCCTAATCTCGTCTCCCCTGAGGATTTTCCTAATATCTCTGTGCCAGGGAATGCTAGGGGTGATTGCAGGATATCCCAGTGACCGAGGCTGCCTCCCCAAGGTCAGGGAAGTTATTTCCCGGACTTCCCCCGACAGGGAACACCTGTGACTGATGAGAGCTGCGTGGAGTTGTCTCTCGAGCTCCCCCACGCTCTGACAATGGTTCCGAAATCCTGAGCGTGGGGAGGTTCCACCAACGGTCGGCAGCGCGTGGGTTCTAACGGAATGCCTAAGCTCGCCTCCCCTGAGGGTTTTGCTAATTTCTCTGTGCCAGGGAATGCTAGGGGTGATTGTAGGATATCCCAGTGACCGAGGCTGCATCCCCAAGTTCATGGAAAGTATTTCCCGGACTTCCCCGAACAGGGAACACCTGTGACTGAAGAGAGCTGCGTGGAGTTGTCTCTCGAGCTCCCCACGCCCTGACAAAGGTTCCGGAATCCTGAGCGTGTGGAGGTTCCACCAACGTTCGGAAGCACGTGGGTTCTAACGGAATGCCAAAGCTCGTCTCCCCTGAAGGTTTTCCTAATGTCTCTGTGCCAGGGAATGCTAGGGGTGATTGCAGGATATCCCAGTGACCGAGGCTGCCTCCCCAAGTTCAGGGAAGGTATTTCCCGGACTTCCCCGAACAGGGAACACCTGTGACTGAAGAGAGCTGCGTGGAGATGTCTCTCGAGCTCCCACACGCACTGACAATGGTTCCGGAATAATGAGCGTGCGGAGGTTCCACCAACGGTCGGCAGCACGTGGGTTCTAACGGAATGCCTAAGTTCGTCTCCCCTGAGGGTTTTCCTAATATCTCTGTGCCAGGGAATGCTAGGGGAGATTGCAGGATATCCCAGTGACCGAGGCTGCCTCCCCAAGATCAGGGAAGTTATTTCCCGCACTTCCCTGAACAGGAAACACCTGTGACGGAAGAGAGCTGCGTGGAGTTGTCTCTCGAGCTCCCCCACGCTCTGACAATGGTTCCGGAATCATGAGCGTGGGGAGGTTCCACCAACTGTCGGCAGCGCGTGGGTTCTAACGGAATGCCTAAACTCGTCTCCCCTGAGGGTTTTCCTAATGTCTCTGTGCCAGGGAATGCTAGGGGTGATTGCAGGATATCCCAGTGACCGAGGCTGCCTCCCCAAGGTCAGGGAAGGTATTTTCCGGACTTCCACGAACAGGGAACACCTGTGACTGAAGAGAGCTGCGTGGAGTTGTCTCTCGAGTTCCCACACGCACTGACAATGGTTCCGGAATAATGAGGGTGGGGATGTTCCACCAACGGTCGGCAGCGCGTGGGTTCTAACGGAATGCCTTAGTTCGTCTCCCCTGAGGGTTTTCCTAATATCTCTGTGCCAGGGAATTCTAGGGGTGATTGCAGGATATCCCAGTGACCGAGGCTGCCTCCCCAAGTTCTGGGAAGTTATTTCCCGGACTTCCCCGAACAGGGAACACCTGTGAATGTAGAGAGCTGCGTGGAGTTGTCTCTCGATCTCCCCCACGCACTGACAATGGTTCCGGAATCCTGAGAGTGGGGAGGATCCACCAACGGTCGACAGCGCGTGGGTTCTAACGGAATGCCTAAGCTCGTCTCCCCTGAAGGTTTTCCTAATGTCTTCTCTGTGCCAGGGAATGCTAGGGGTGATTGCAGGATATCCCAGTGACCGAGGCTGCCTCCCCAAGGTCAGGGAAGGTATTTCCCGGACTTCCCCGAACAGGTAACACCTGTGACTGAAAAGAGCTGCGTGGAGTTGTCTCTCGAGCTCCCCCACGCACTGACAATGTTTCCGGAATCCTGAGCGTGGGGAGGTTCCACCATCTGTCGGCAGCGCGTGGGTTCTAACGGAATACCTAAGCTCGTCTCCCCTCAGGGTTTTAATAATGTCTCTGTGCCAGGGAATGCTAGGGGTGATTGCAGGATATCCCAGTGACCGAGGCTGCCTCCCCAAGGTCAGGGAAGGTATTTCCCGGACTTCCCCGAACAGGGAAAACCTGTGACTGAAAAGAGCTGCGTGGAGTTGTCTCTCGAGCTCCCCCACGCACTGACAATGGTTCCGGAATCCTGAGCGTGGGGAGGTTCCACCAACGGTCGGCAGCTCGTGGGTTTTAAAGGAATGCCTAAGCTCGTCTCCCCTGAGGGTTTTCCTAATGTCTCTGTGCCAGGGAATGCTAGGGGTGATTGCAGGATATCCCAGTGACCGAGGCTGCCTCCCCAAGGTCAGGGATGATATTTCCCGGACTTCCCAGAACAGGGAACACCTGTGACTGAAGAGAGCTGCGTGGAGATTTCTGTCGAGCTCCCCCACCCAGTGACAATGTTTCCGGAATCCTGAGCGTGGGGAGGTTCCACCAACGGTCGGCAGCACGTGGGTTCTAACGGAATGCCTAATCTCGTCTCCCCTGAGTATTTTCCTAATGTCTCTGTGCCAGGGAATGCTAGGGGTGATTGCAGGATATCCCAGTGACCGAGGCTGCCTCCCCAAGGTCAGGGAAGGTATTTCCCGGACTTCCCCGAACAGGGAACACCTGTGACTGAAGAGAACTGCGTGGAGTTTTCTCTCGAGTTCCCGCACGCACTGACAATGGTTCCGGAATCTTAAGCGTGGGGAGGTTCCAACAACGGTCGGCAGCGCGTGGGTTCTAACGGAATGCCTAAGCTCGTCTCCCCTGAGTTTTTTCCTAATGTCTCTGTGCCAGGGAATTCTAGGGGTGATTGCAGGATATCCCAGTGACCGAGGCTGCCACCCCAATGTCAGGGAAGCTATTTCCCGGACTTCCCCGAACAGGGAACACCTGTGACTGAAGAGAGCTGCGTGGAGTTGTCTCTCGAGCTCCCCCACGCTCTGACAATGGTTCCGGAATCATGAGCGTGGGGAGGTTCCACCAACGGTCGGCAGCGCGTGGGTTCTAACGGAATGTCTTAGCTCGTCTCCCCTGAGGGTTTTCCTAATGTCTCTGTGCCAGGGAATGCTAGGGGTGATTGCAGGATATCCCAGTGCCCGAGGCTGCCTCCCCAAGGTCAGGGAAGGTATTTCCCGGACTTCCCCGAACAGGGAACACCTGTGACTGAAGAGAGCTGCGTGGAGTTGTCTCTCGAGCTCACCCACGCACTGACAATGGTTCCGGAATCCTGAGCGTGGGGAGGTTCCACCAACGGTCGGCAGCGCGTGGGTTCTAACGGCATGCCAAGCTCGTCTCCCCTGAGGGTTTTCCTAATGTCTCTGTGCCAGGGAATGCTAGGGGAGATTGCAGGATATCCCAGTGACCGAGGCTGCCTCCCCAAGGTCAGGGAAGGTATTTCCCGGACTTCCCCGGACAGGGAACACCTGTGACTGAAGAGAGCTGCGTGGAGTTGTCTCTCGAGCTCCCCCACGCACTGACAATGGTTCCGGAATCCTGAGCGTGGGTAGGTTCCACCAACGGTCGGCAGCGTTTGGGTTCTAACGGAATGCCTAAGCTCGTCTCCCCTGAGGGTTTTCCTAATGTCTCTGTGCCAGGGAATGCGAGGGGTGATTGCAGGATATCCCACAGTCCGATGCTGCCTCCCCAAGGTCAGGGAAGATATTTCACGGACTTCCCCGAGCAGGGAACACCTGTGACTGAAGAGAGCTGCGTGGAGTTGTCTCTCGAGCTCCCCCACGCACTGACAATGGTTCCGGAATCCTGAGCGTGGGGAGGTTCCACCAACGGTCGGCAGCGCGTGGGTTCTAACGGAATGACTAATCTCGTCTCCCCTGAGGCTTTTCCTAATGTCTCTGTGCCTGGGAATGCTAGGGGTGATTGCAGGATATCCCAGTGACCGAGGCTGCCTCCCCAAGGTCAGGGAATGTTTTTCCCGGACTTCCCCGAACAGGGAACACCTGTGAATGAAGAGAGCTGCGTGGAGTTGTCTCTCGAGCTCCCCCACGCACTGACAATGTTTCCGGAATCCTGAGCGTGGGGAGGTTCCACCAACGGTCGGCAGCGAGTGGGATCTTACGGAATGCCTAAGCACGTCTCCCCTGAGGGTTTTCCTAATGTCTCTGTGCCAGGGAATGCTAGGGGTGATTGCAGGATATCCCAGTGACCGAGGCTGCCTCCCCAAGTTCAGGGAAGGTATTTTCCGGACTTCCCCGAACAGGGAACACCTGTGAATGAAAAGAGCTGCGTGGAGTTGTCTCTCGAGCTCCCCCACGCTCTGACAATGGTTCCGGAATCCTGAGCGTGGGGAGCTTCCACCAACGGTCGGCAGCGCGTGGGTTCTAACGGAATGCCTAAGCTCGTCTCCCCTGAGGGTTTTCCTAATGTCTCTGTGCCAGGGAATGCTAGGGGTGATTGCAGGATATCCCAGTGACCGAGGCTGCTTCCCCAAGGTCAGGGATGGTATTTCCCGGACTTCCCCGTACAGGGAACACCTGTGACTGAAGAGAGCTGCGTGGAGATTTCTCCCGAGCTTCCCCACGCAGTGACAATGGTTCCGGAATCCTGAGCGTGGGGAGGTTCCACCATCGGTCGGCAGCGCGTGGGTTCTAACGGAATGCCTAATCTCCTCTCCCCTGAGGATTTTCCTTATATCTCTTAGCCAGGGAATGCTAGGGGTGATTGCAGGATATCCCAGTGACCGAGGCTGCCTCCCCAAGGTCAGGGAAGGAATTTCCCGGACTTCCCCGAACAGGGAACACCTGTGACTGAAGAGAGCTGCGTGGAGTTGTCTCTCGAGCTCCCGGACGCACTGACAATGGTTCCGGAATCCTAAGCGTGGGGAGGTTCCAACAACGGTCGGCAGCGCGTGGGTTCTAACGGAATGCCTAAGCTCGTCTCCCCTGAGTTTTTTCCCAATGTCTCTGTGCCAGGGAATTCTAGGAGTGATTGCAGGATATCCCAGTGACCGAGGCTGCCTCCCCAAGGTCAGTGAAGCTATTTCCCGGACTTCCCCGAACAGGGAACACCTGTGACTGAAGAGAGCTGCGTGGAGTTGTCTCTCGAGCTCCCCCACGCACTGACAACGGTTCCGGAATCCTGAGCGTGGGGAGGTACCACCAACGGTCGGCAGCGCGTGGGTTCTAACGGAATGCCTAATCTTGTCTCCCCTGAGGGTTTTCCTAATATCTCTGAGCCAGGGAATGCTAGGGGTGATTGCAGGTTATCCCAGTGACCGAGGCTGCCTCCCCAATGTCAGGGAAGTTATTTCCCGGACTTCCCCGAACAGGGAACACCTGTGACTGAAGAGAGCTGCGTGGAGTTGTCTCTCGAGCTCCCCCACGCACTGACAATGGTTCCGGAATCCTGAGCGTGGGGAGGTTCCACCAACGGTCGGCAGCGCGTGGGTTCTAACGGAATGCCTAAGCTCGTCTCCCCTGAGGGTTTTCCTAATGTCTCTGTGCCAGGGAAGGCTAGGGGTGATTGCAGGATATCCGAGTGACCGAGGCTGCCTCCCCAAGGTCAGGGAAGGTATTTCCCGGACTTCCCCGAACAGGGAACACCTGTGACTGAAGAGAGCTGCGTGGAGTTGTCTCTCGAGCTCCCCCACGCACTGACAATTTTTCCGGAATCCTGAGCGTGGGGAGGTTCCACCAACCGTCGGCAGCGCGTGGGTTCTAACGGAATGCCTAAGCTCGTCTCCCCTGAGGTTTTTCCTAATATCTCTGTGCCAGGGAATGCTAGGGTTGATTGCAGGATATCCCAGTGACCGAGGCTGGCTCCGCAAGGTCAGGGAAGGTTTTTTCCCAGACTTCTCCGAACAGGGAACACCTGTTACTGAAAAGAGCTGCGTGGAGTTGTCTCCCGAACTCCGCCACTCTCTGACAATGGTTCCGGAATCCTGAGCGTGGGGAGGTTTCACCAACGTTCGGCAGCGCGTGGGTTCAAACGGAATGCATAAGCTCGTCTCCCCTGAGGGTTTTCCTAATGTCTCTGTGCCAGGGAATGCTAGGGGTGATTGCAGGATATCCCAGTGACCGAGGCTGCATCCCCAAGTTCAGGGAAGTTATTTCCCGGACTTCCCCGGACAAGGAACACCTGTGACTGAAGAGAGCTGCGTGGAGATGTCTCTCGAGCTCCCCCACGCACTGACAATGTTTCCGGAATACTGAGCGTGGGGAGGTACCACCAACGGTCGGCAGCGCGTGGGTTCTAACGGAATGCCTAAACTCGTCTCCCCTGAGGGTTTTCCTAATGTCTCTGTGCCAGGGAATGCTAGGGGTGATAGCAGGATATCCCAGTGACCGAAGCTGCCTCCCCAAGGTCAGGGAAGTTATTTCCGGGACTTCACCGAACAGGGAACACCTGTGACGGAAGAGAGCTGCGTGGAGTTGTCTCTCGAGCTCCCCCACGCACTGACAATGTTTGCGGAATCCTGAGAGTGGGGAGGTTCCACCAACGGTCGGCAGTGCGTGGGTTCTAACGGAATGCCTAAGCTCGTCTCCCCTGAGGGTTTTCCTAATGTCTCTGTGCCAGGGAATGCTAGGGGTGATTGCAGGATATCCCAGTGACCGTGGCTTCCTCCCCAAGGTCAGGGAAGTTATTTCCCGGACTTCCCCGAAAATGGAACACCTGTGACTGAAGAGAGCTGCGTGGAGTTTTCTCTCGAGCTCCCCCACGCTCTGACAATGGTTCCGGAATCCTGAGCGTGGGGAGGTTCCAACAATGGTCGGCAGCGCGTGGGTTCTAACGGAATGCCTAAGCTCGTCTCCCCTGAGGGTTTTCCTAATATCTCTGGGCCAGGGAATGCTAGGGGTGATTGCAGGATATCCCAGTGACCGAGACTGCCTCCCCAAGTTCAGGGAAATTATTTCCATGACTTCCCCGAACAGGGAACACCTGTGACTGAAGAGAGCTGCGTGGAGTTGTCTCTCGAGCTCCCCCACGCACTGACAATGGTTCCGGAATCCTTAGCGTGGGGAGGTTCCACCAACGGTCGGCAGCGCGTGGGTACTAACGGAATGCCTAAGCTCGTCTCCCCTGAGGTTTTTCCTAATATCTCTGTGCCAGGGAATGCTAGGGGTGATTGCAGGATATCCCAGGGACCGAGGCTGCCTCCCCAAGGTCAGGGAATATATTTCCCGGACTTCCCCGAACAAGGAACACTTGTGACTGAAGAGAGCTGCGTGGAGTTGTCTCTCGAGCTCCCCCACGCACTGACAATGGTTCCGGAATCCTGAGCGTGGGGAGGTTCCACCAACGGTTGGCAGCGCGTGGGTTCTAACGGCATGCCTAAGCTGGTCTCCCCTGAGGGTTTTCCTAATGTCTCTGTGCAAGGGAATGCTAGGGGTGATTGCAGGATATCCCAGTGACCGAGGCTGCCTCCCCAAGGTCCGGGAAGGTATTTCCCGGACTTCCCCGAACAGGGAACACCTGTGACTGAAGAGAGCAGCGTGGAGTTGTCTCTCTTGCTCCCCCAAACTCTGACAATGGTTCCGGAATCCTGAGCGTGGGGAGGTTCCACCAATGGTCGGCAGCGCGTGGGTTCTAACGGAATGCCTAAGCTCGTCTCCACTGAGGGTTTTCCTAATGTCTCTGTGCCAGTGAATGCTAGGGGTGATTGCAGGATATCCCAGTGACAGAGGCTGCCTCCCCAAGGTCAGGGAAGGTATTTCCCTGAATTCCCCGAACAGGGAATACCTGTGACTGAAGAGAGCTGCGTGGAGTTGTCTCTCGAGCTCCCCCATGCACTGACAATGTTTCCGGAATCCTGAGCGTGGGGAGGTTCCACCAACGGTCGGCAGCGCGTGGTATCTAACGGAATGCCTAAGCTCGTCTCCCCTGAGGGTTTTCCTAATTTCTCTGGGCCAGGGAATGCTAGGGGTGATTGCAGGATATCCCAGTGACCGGGGCTGCCTCCCCAAGGTCAGGGAAGGTATTTCCCAGACTTCCCCGAACAGGGAACACCTGTTACTGAAGAGAGCTGCGTGGAGTTGTCTCCCGAGCTCCGCCACACTCTGACAATGGTTCCGGAATCCTGATCGTGAGGAGGTTCCACCAACAGTCGGCAGCGCATGGGTTCTATCAGAATGCCTAAGCTCGTCTCCCCTGAAGGTTTTCCTAATGTCTCTGTGCCAGGGAATGCTAAGGGTGATTGCAGGATATCCCAGTGACTGAGGCTGCCTCCCCAAGATCAGGGAAGGTATGTCCCGGACTTCCCCGAACAGGGAACACCTGTGACTGAAGAGAGCTGCGTGGAGTTGCCTCTCGAGCTCCCCCACGCACTGCCAATGTTTCCGGAATCCTGAGCGTGGGGAGGTTCCACCAACCGTCGGCAGCGCGTGGGTTCTAACGGAATGCCTAAGCTCGTCTCCCCTGAGGTTTTTCCTAATATCTCTGTGCCAGGGAATGCTAGGGTTGATTGCAGGATATCCCAGTGACCGAGGCTGGCTCCCCAAGGTCAGGGAAGGTTTTTTCCCAGACTTCTCCGAACAGGGAACACCTGTTACTGAAAAGAGCTGCGTGGAGTTGTCTCCCGAACTCCGCCACACTCTGACAATGGTTCCGGAATCCTGATCGTGGGGAGGTTCCACCAACAGTCGGCAGCGCGTGGGTTCTATCAGAATGCCTAAGCTCGTCTCCCCTGAAGGTTTTCCTAATTTCTCTGTGCCAGGGAATGCTAAGGGTGATTGCAGGATTTCCCAGTGACTGAGGCTGTCTCCCCAAGATCAGGGATGTTATTTCCCGGACTTCCCCGAACAGGGAACACCTGTGAATGAAGAGAGCTCCGTGGAGTTGCCTCTCGAGCTCCCCCACGCACTGAGAATGTTTTCGGAATCCTGAGCGTGGGGAGGTTCCACCAACGGTCGGCAGCGCGTGGGTTCTAACGGAATGCCTAAGCTCGTCTCCCGTGAGTATTTTCCAAATATCTCTGTGCCAGGGAAAGCTAGGGGTGATTGCAGGATATCCTAGTGACCGAGGCTGCCTCCTCAAGGTCAGGGAAGGTATTTCCCGGACACCCCCGAACAGGGAACACCTGTGACTGAAGAGAGCTGCGTGGAGTTGTCTCTCGAGCTCCCCCACGCACTGACAATGTTTCCGGAATCTTGAGCGTGGGGAAGTTCCACCAACGGTCGGCAGCGTGTGGGTTCTAACGGAATGCCTAAGCTCGTCTCCCCTGAGGGTTTTCCTAATGTCTCTGTGCCAGGGTTTGCTGGGAGTGATTGCAGGATATCCCAGTGAAAGAGGCTGCCTCCCCAAGATCAGTGAATGTATTTCCCGGACTTCCCCGTACAGGGAACACCTGTGACTGAAGAGAGCTGCGTGGAGTTGTCTCTCGAGCTCCCCCACGCACTGACAATGGTTCCGGAATCCTGAGCGTGGGGAGGTTCGACCAACGGAAGGCAGCGCGTGGGTTCTAACGGAATGCCTAAGCTCGTCTCTCCTGTGGGTTTTCCTAATGTCTCTGAGCCAGGGAATGCTGGGGTGATTGCAGGATATCCCAGTGACCGAGGCTGCGTCCCCATGTTCAGGGAAGTTATTTCCCGGACTTCCCCGAACAGGGAACACCTGTGACTGAAGAGAGCTGCGTGGAGTTGTCTCTCGAGCTCCCCCACGCACTGACAATGGTTCCGGAATCCTGAGCGTGGGGAGGTTCCTCCAAAGTCGGCAGCGCGTGGGTTCTAACGGAATGCCTAAGCTCGTCTCCCCTGAGGGTTTTCCTAATGTCTCTGTGCCAGGGAACGCTAGGGGTGATTGCAGGTTATCCCAGTGAACGAGTCTGCCTCCCCAAGTTCAGGGAAGTTATTTCCCGGACTTCCCGGTACAGGGAACACCTGTGACTGAAGAGAGCTTCGTGGAGTTTTCTCTCGAGCTCCCCCACGCTCTGACAATGGTTCCGGAATCCTGAGCGTGGGGAGGTTCCACCAACGGTCGGCAGCGCGTGGGTTCTAACAGAATGCCTAAGCTCGTCTCCCCTGAGGATTTTCCTAATGTCTCTGGGCCAGGGAATGCTAGGGGTGATTGCAGGATATCCCAGTGACCGAGGCTGCCTCCCCAAGGTCAGGGAAGTTATTTCCCGGACTTCCCCGAACAGGGAACACCTGTGACTGAAGAGAGCAGCGTGGAGTTGTCTGTCGAGCTCCCCCACACACTGACAATGCTTCCGGAATCCTGATCGTGGGGAGGTTCCACCAACAGTCGGTAGCGCGTGGGTTCTAACTGAATGCTTAAGCTCGTCTCCCCTGAGGTTTTTCCTAATGTCTCTGTGCCAGGGAATGCTAGGGGTGATTGCAGGATATCCCAGTGATCGAGGCTGCCTCCCCAAGGTCAGGGAAAGTATTTCCCGTACTTCCCCGAACAGGGAACACCTGTGACTGAAGAGAGCTGCGTGGAGTTGTCTCTCGAGATCCCCCACGCACTGACAATGTTTCCGGAATCTTGAGCGTGGGGAGGTTCCACCAACGGTCGGCAGCGCGTGGGTTCTAACGGAATGCCTAAGCTCGTCTCCCCTGAGGGTTTTCCTAATGTCTCTGTGCCAGGGAATGCTAGGGTTGATTGCAGGATATCCCAGTGACCGAGGCTGCCTCCCCAAGGTCAGGGAAGTTATTTCCCGGACTTCCCAGAACAGGGAACACCTGTGACTTAAGAGAGCTGCGTGGAGATATCTCTCGAGCTCCCCCACGCACTGACAAATGTTTGGGAATCCTGAGCGTGGGGAGGTCCAACCAACGGTCGGCAGCGCGTGTGTTCCAACCGAATGCCTAAGCTCGTCTCCCCTGAGGGTTTTCCTAATGTCTCTGTGCCAGGGAATGCTAGGGGTGATTGCAGGATATCCCAGTGACCGAGGCTGCCTACCCAAGGTCAGGGAAGGTATTTCCCGGACTTCCAAGAACAGGGAACACCTGTGACTGAAGAGAGCTGCGTGGAGTTGTCTCTCGATCTCCCCCACGCACTGACAATGTTTCCGGAATTCTGAGCGTGGGGAGGTTCCACCAACGGTCGGCAGCGCGTGGGTTCTAACGGAATGCCTAAGCTAGTCTCCCCTGAGGGTTTTCCTAATGTCTCTGTGCCAGGGAATGCTAGGCGTGATTGCAGGATATCCCAGTGATCGTGGCTGCCTCCCCAAGGTCAGGGAAATTATTTCCTGGACTTCTCCGAACAGGGAACACCTGTGACTGAAAAGAGCTGCGTAGAGTTGTCTCTCGAGCTCCCCCACACTTTGACAATGGTTCCGGAATCCTGAGCGTGGGGAGGTTCCACCAACGGTCGGCAGCGCGTGGGTTCTAACCGAATGCCTAAGATCGTCTCCCCTGAAGGTTTTCCTAATGACTCTGTGCCAGGGAATGCTAGGGGTGATTGCAGGATATCCCAGTGACCGAGGCTGCCTCCCCAAGATCAGGGAAGTTATTTCCCGGACTTCCCCGAACAGGGAACACCTGTGACTGAAGAGAGCTGCGTGGAGTTGTCTCTCGAGCTCCACAACGCACTGACAATGATTTCGAAATCCTGAGCGTGGGGAGGTTCCACAAACGGTCGGCAGCGCGTGGGTTCTAACGGAATGCCTAAGCTCGTCTCCCCTGAGGGTTTTCCTAATGTCTCTGTGCCAGGGAATGCTAGGGGTGATTGCAGGATATCCCAGTGACCGAGGCTGCCTCCCCAAGGTCAGGGAAGGTATTTCCCAGACTTCCCCGAACAAGGAACACCTGTGACTGAAGAGAGCTGCGTGGAGTTGTCTCTCGAGCTCCCCCACGCACTGACAATCGATCCGGAATCCTGAGCGTGGGGAGGTTCCACCAACGGTCGGCAGAGCGTGGGTTCTAACGGAATGCCTAAGCTCGTCTCCCCTGAGGGTTTTCCTAATGTCTCTGTGCCAGGGAATGCTAGGGGTGATTGCAGGATATCCCAGTGAACGAGGCTGCCTCCCGAAGGTCAGGGAAGGTATTTCCCGGACTTCCCCGAACAGGGAACACCTGTGACTGAAGAGAGCTGCGTGGAGATGTCTCTCGAGCTCCCCCACGCTCTGACAATGGTTCCGGAATCCTAATCGTGGGGAGGTTCCACCAACAGTCGGCAGGGCGTGGGTTCTAACGGAATGCCTAAACTCGTCTCCCCTGAGGGTTTTCCTAATGTCTCTGTGCCAGGGAATGCTAGGGGTGATTGCAGGATATCCCAGTGACCGAGGCTGCCTCCCCAAGATCAGTGAAGTTATTTCCCGGACTTCGCCGTACAGGGAACACCTGTGACTGAAGAGAGCTGCGTGGAATTGTCTCTCGACCTCCCCCACGCACTGACAATGTTTCCGGAATCCTGAGCGTGGGGAGGTTCCACCAACGGTCGGCAGCACGTGGGTTCTAACGGAATGCCTAAGCTCGTCTCCCCTGAGGTTTTTCCTAATGTCTCTGTGCCAGGGAATGCTAGGGGTGATTGCAGGATATCCCAGTGACCGAGGCTGCCTCCCCAAAATCAGGGAATGTTTTTCCCGGACTTCCCCGAACAGGGAATACCTGTGACTGGAGAGAGCTGCGTGGAGTTGTCTCTCGAGCTCCCCCATGCACTGACAATGGTTCCGGAATCCTGAGCGTGGGGAGGTTCCAACAACGGTCGACAGCGCGTTGGTTCTAACGCAATGCCGAAGTTCGTTTCCCCTGAGTGTTTTCCTAATGTCTCTGTGCCAGGGAATGCTAGGGGTGATTGCAGGATATCCCAGTGACCGAGGCTGCCTCCCCAAAGTCAGGGAAGGTATTTCCCGGACTTCCCCGAACAGGGAACACCTGTGACTGAAGAGAGCTGCGTGGAGTTGTCTCTCGAGCTCCCCCACGCACTGACAATGGTTCCGGAATCCTGAGCGTGGGGAGGTTCCACCAACGGTCGGCAGCGCTTGGGTTCTAACGGATGCCTAAGCTCGTCTCCCCTGAGGGTTTTCCTAATGTTTCTGTGCCAGGGATTGCTAGGGGTGATTGCAGGCAATCCCAGTGACCGAGGTTGCATCCCCAAGGTCAGGGAATGTATTTCCCGGACTTCCCCGAACAGGGAACACCTGTGACTGAAGAGAGCTGCGTGGATTTGTCTCTCGAGTTCCCCACGCACTGACAATGGTTCCGGAATCCTGAGCGTGGGGAGGTTCCATCAACGGTCGGAAGGGCGAGGGTTGTAACGGAATGCCTAAGCTCGTTTCCCCTCAGGGTTTTCCTAATGTCTCTGTGCCAGGGAATGCTAGGGGTGATTGCAGGAATTCCCGGTGACCGAGGTTGCCTCCCCAAGGTCAGGGAAGGTATTTCCCGGACTTCCCCGAACAGGGAACACCTGTGAGTGAGGAGAGCTCCGTGGAGTTGTCTCTCGAGTTCCCCACGCACTGACAATGGTTCCGGAATCCTGAGCGTGTGGAGGTTCCACCAACGGTCGGAAGCGCATGGGTTCTAACGGAATGCCTAAGCTCGTCTCCCCTGAGGGTTTTCCTAATGTCTCTGTGCCAGGGAATGCTAGGGGTGATTTCAGGCAATCCCAGTGACCGAGGTTGCCTCCCCAAGGTCAGGGAAGGTATTTCCCGTACTTCCCGGAACAGGAAACACCTGTGACTGAAGAGAGCTTCGTGGAGTTGTCTCTCGAGCTCCCCCACGCACTGACAATGGTTCCGGAATCCTGAGGGTGGGGAGGTTCCACCAACGATCGTCAGCGCGTGGGTTCTAACGGAAAGCCTAAGCTCGTCTCCCCTGAGGTTTTTCCTAATATCTCTGTGCCAGGGAATGCTAGGGGAGTTTGCAGGATATCGCAGTGACAGAGGCTGCCTCCCCAAGTTCAGGGAAGGTATTTTGCGGACTTCCCCGATCAGGGAACACCTGTGACTGAAGAGAGCTGCGTGGAGTTGTCTCTCGAGTTCCCCCACGCACTGACAATGGTTCCGGAATCCTGAGCGTGGGGAGGATCCACCAACGGTCGACTGCGCGTGGGTTCTAACGGAATGCCTAAGCTCGTCTCCCCTGAGGGTTTTCCTAATTTCTCTGTGCCAGGGAATGCTAGGGGTGATTGCAGGATATCCCAGTGACCGAGGCTGCCTCCCCAAGGTCAGGGAAGGTATTTCCCGGACTTCCCCGAACAGGGAACACCTGTGACTGAAGAGAGCTGCGTGGAGTTGTCTCTCGAGCTCCCCCACGCACTGACAATGTTTGCGGAATCCTGAGCGTGGGGAGGTTCCACCAAAGTTCGGCAGCACGTGGGTTCTAACGGAATGCCTAAGCTCGTCTCCCCTGAGGGTTTTCCTAATGTCTCAGTGCCAGGGAATGCTAGGGGTGATTTCAGGCAATCCCAGTGGTCGAGGCTGCATCTCCAAAGTCAGGGAAGGTATTTCCCGGACTTCCCCGAAAAGAGAACACCTGTGACTGAAGAGAGCTGCGTGGACTTGTCTCTCGAGCTCCCCCACGCACTGATAATGGTTCCGGAATCCTGAGTGTGGGGACGTTCCACCAACGGTCGGCAGCGCGTGGGTTCTAACGGAATGCCTAAGCTCGCCTCCCCTGAGGGATTTCCTAATGTCTCTGTGCCAGGGAATGCTATTGGGGTTTGCAGGATATCCCAGTGACAGAGGCTGCCTCCCCAAGCTCAGGGAAGGTATTTTTCGGACTTCCCCGAACAGGGAACACCTGTGAATGAAGAGAGCTGCGTGGAGTTGTCTCTCGAGCTCCCCCACGCACTGACAATTGTTCCGGAATCCTGAGCGTGGGGAGGTTCCACCAACGGTCGGCAGCGCGCGGGTTCTAACGGAATGCCTAAGCTCGTCTCCCTTGAGTATTTTACTAATGTCTCTCTGTTGGGAATGCTAGGGGGTTTTGCAGGATATCCCAGTGTCTGAGGTTGCATCCCCAAAATTAGGGAAGTTATTTCTCGGACTTCCCCGAACAGGGAACACCTGTGACTGAAGAGAGCTGCGTGGAGTTGTCTCTCGTGCTCCCCCACACACTGACAGTGGTTCCGGAATCCTGAGTGTGGGAAGGTTCCACCAACGGTCGGCAGCGCGTGGATTATAACGGAATGCCTAAGCTCGTCTCCCCTGAGATTTTTCCTAATATCTCTCTGCAGGGAATGCTAGGGGGGTTTGCAGGATATCCCAGTGACAGAGGCTGCCTCCCCAAGGTCAGGGAAGGTATTTCTCGGACTTCCCCGAACAGGGAACACCTGTGACTGAAGAGAGCTTCGTGGAGTTGTCTCTCGAGCTCCCCCACGCACTCACATTTGTTCCGGAATCCTGAGCGTGGGGAGGTTCCACCAACGTTCGGCAGCGCGTGGGTTCTAGCGGAATGCTTAAGCTCGTCTCCCATGAGGGTTTTCCTAATGTCTCTGTGCCAGGGAATGCTAGAGGGTTTTGCAGTATATCCCAGTGTCAGAGTCTGCCTCCCCAATGTCAGGAAAAGTTTTTCTCGGACTTCCCCGAACAGGGAACACCTGTGACTAAAGAGAGCTGCGTGGAATTGTCTCACGAGCTCCCCCACGCACTGACAATTGTTCCGGAATCCTGAGCGTTTGGAGGTTCCACCAACGGTCGGCAGTGCGTGGGTTCTAACGGAATGCCTAAGCTCGTCTCCCCTGAGGGTTTTCCTGATTTCTCTGTGCCTGGGACTGCTAGGGGGGTTTGCAGGTTATCCCAGTGACAGAGGCTGCCTCCCCAAGGTCAGGGAAGGTATTTTTCGGACTCCCCGAACAGGGAACACCTGTGACTGAAGAGAGCTGCGTGGAGTTGTCTCTCGAGCTCCCCCACGCACTGACAATTTTTCCGGAATCCTGAGCGTGGGGAGGTTCCACCAACGGTCGGCAGCGCGTGGGTTCAAACGGAAAGCCTAAGCTCGCCTCCCCTGAGGTTTTTCCTAATGTCTCTGTGCCAGGGAATGCAAGGGGGGTTTGCAGGATATCCCAGTGACAGAGGCTGCCTCCCCAAAGTCAGGGAAGTTAATTCTCGGACTTCCCCGAACAGGGAACACCTGTGACTGAATAGAGCTGCGTGGAGTTTTCTCTCGAGCTCCCCCTCGCACTGACAATGGTTCCGGAATCCTGAGCGTGGGGAGGTTCCACCAACGGTCGGCAGAGCGTGGGTTCTAACGGAAAGCCTAAGCTCGTCTCCCCTGAGAGTTTTCCTAATGTCTCTGTGCCAGGGAATGCTAGGGGGGTTTGCAGGATATTCCAGTGTCAGACGCGGCCTCCCCAAGGTCAGGGAAGTTATTTCTCGGACTTCCCCGAACAGGGAACACCTGTGACTGAAGAGAGCTGCGTGGAGTTGTCTCTCGAGCTCCCCCACGCACTGACAATGGTTCCGGAATCCTGAGCTTGGGGAGGTACCACCAAAGGTCGGCAGCGCGTGGATTCTAACGGAATGCCTAATCTCGTCTGCCCTGAGGGTTTTCCTAATGTCTCTGTGCCAGGGAATGCTAGGGGGGTTTGCAGGATATCCCAGTGACAGAGGCTGCCTCCCTAAGGTATGGGAAGATTTATCACGGACTTCCCCGAATAGGGAACACCTGTGACTGTGGAGAGCTGCGTGGAGTTGTCTCTCGAGCTCTCCCACGCACTGATATTGGTTCCGGAATCCTGAGCTTGGGGAGGTTCCACCAAAGGTCGGCAGCGCGTGTGTTCTAACGGAAAGCCTAAGCTCGTCTCCCCTGAGGATTTTCCTAATGTCTCTGTGCCAGGGAATGCTAGGGGGGATTGCAGGATATCCCAGTGACAGAGGCTGCCTCCCCAAGGTCAGGGAAGCTTTTTCCCGGACTTCCCCGAACAGGGAAAACCTGTGACTGAAGAGAGCTGCTTGGAGTTTTCTCTCGAGCTCCCCCACGCACTGACACTAGTTCCGGAATCCTGAGCGTGGGGAGGTTCCACCAACGGTCGGCAGCGCGTGGGTTCTAACGGAAAGCCTAAGCTCGTCTCCCCTGAGGGTTTTCCTAATGTCTCTGTGCCAGGGAATTCAAGGGGTGTTTGCAGGATATCCCAGTGACAGAGGCTGCCTCCCCAAGGTCAGGGAAGGTATTTCTCGGACTTCCCCGAACAGGGAACACCTGTGACTGAAGAGATCTTCGTGGAGTTGTCTCTCGAGCTCCCCCACGCACTGACATTTGTTCCGGAATCCTGAGCGTGGGGAGGTTCCACCAACGGTCGGCAGCGCGTGGGTTCTAGCGGAATGCTTAAGCTCGTCTCCCATGAGGGTTTTCCTAATGTCTCTGTGCCATGGAAAGCTAGAGGGTTTTGCAGTATATCCCAGTGTCAGATTCTGCCTCCCCAAGGTCAGGAAACGTTTT
Source organism: Vicugna pacos (assembly GCF_048564905.1). Taxonomy (NCBI): domain Eukaryota; kingdom Metazoa; phylum Chordata; class Mammalia; order Artiodactyla; family Camelidae; genus Vicugna; species Vicugna pacos. Next base: position 31,166,317 of record NW_027328721.1, on the reverse strand, counting down.
TCTCGGACTTCCCCGAACAGGGAACACCTGTGACTAAAGAGAGCTGCGTGGAATTGTCTCACGAGCTCCCCCACGCACTGACAATTGTTCCGGAATCCTGAGCGTTTGGAGGTTCCACCAACGGTCGGCAGCGCGTGGGTTCTAACGGAATGCCTAAGCTCGTCTCCCCTGAGGGTTTTCCTGATTTCTCTGTGCCTGGGACTGCTAGGGGGGTTTGCAGGATATCCCAGTGACAGAGGCTGCCTCCCCAAGGTCAGGGAAGGTATTTCCCGGACTTCCCCGAACAGGGAACACCTGTGACTGAAGAGAGCTGCGTGGAGTTGTCTCTCGAGCTCCCCCACGCACTGACAATTTTTCCGGAATCCTGAGCGTGGGGAGGTTCCACCAACGGTCGGCAGCGCGTGGGTTCTAACGGAATGCCTAAGCTCGTCTCCCCTGAGGGTTTTCCTAATGTCTCTGTGCCAGGGAATGCTAGGGGGGTTTGCAGGATATCCCAGTGGCAGAGGCTGCCTCCCCAAAGTCAGGGAAGTTAATTCTCGGACTTCCCCGAACAGGGAACACCTGTGACTGACGAGAGCTGCGTGGAGTTGTCTCTCGAGCTCCCCCACGCACTGACAATGGTTCCGGAATCCTGAGCGTGGGGAGGTTCCACCAACGGTCGGCAGAGCGTGGGTTCTAACGGAAAGCCTAAGCTCGTCTCCCCTGAGAGTTTTCCTAATGTCTCTGTGCCAGGGAATGCTAGGGGGGTTTGCAGGATATTCCAGTGGCAGACGCGGCCTCCCCAAGGTCAGGGAAGTTATTTCTCGGACTTCCCCGAACAGGGAACACCGGTGAGTGAAGAGAGCTGCGTGGAGTTGTCTCTCGAGCTCCCCCACGCACTGACAATGGTTCCGGAATCCTGAGCGTGGGAAGGTTCCACCAACGGTCGGCAGCGCGTGGGTTCTAACGGAATGCCTAATTTCGTCTCCCCTGAGGGTTTTCCTAATGTCTATGTGCCAGGGAATGCTAGGGGGGTTTGCAGAATATCCCACTTTCAGGGGCTGCCTCCCCAAGATCAGGGAAGTTATTTTTCGGACTTCCCCGAACAGGGAACACTTGTGACTGAAGAGAGCTGCGGGGAGTTGTCTCTCGAGCTCCCCCACGCACTGAAATTGGTTCCGGAATCCTGAGCTTGGGGAGGTTCCACCAACGGTCGGCAGCGCGTGGGTTCTAACGGAATGCCTAATCTCGTTTCCCCTGAGAGTTTTCCTAATGTCTCTGTGCCAGGGTATGCTAGGGGGTTTGCAGGATATCCCAGTGACAGAGGCTGCCTCCCCAAGATCAGGAAAGGTATTTCCCGGACTTCCCCGAACATGGAACACCTGTGAATTGGGAGAGCTGCGTGGAGTTGTCTCTCGATCTCCCCCACGCACTGACAATGGTTCCGGAATCCTGAGCGTGGGGAGGTTCCACCAACGGTCGGCAGCGCGTGGGTTCTAACGGAAAGCCTAAGCTCGTCTCCCCTGAGGGTTTTCCTAATGTTTCTGTGCCAGGGAATGCTAGGGGGGTTTGCAGGTTATCCCAGAGACACAGGATGGCTCCCCAAGGTCAGGGATGTTATATCACGGACTTCCCCGAAGAGGGAACACCTGTGACTGAAGAGAGCTGCGTGGAGTTGTCTCTCGAGCTCCCCCACGCACTGACAATGGTTCCAGAATCCTGAGTGTGGGGAGGTTCCACCAACGGTCGGCAGCGCGTGGGTTCTAACGGAATGCCTAAGCTCGCCTCCCCTGCGTGTTTTCCTAATTTCTCTGTGCCAGGGAATGCTATTGGGGTTTGCAGGATATCCCAGTGAAAGAGGCTGCCTCCCCAAGGTCAGGGAAGGTATTTCTCGGACTTCCCCGAACAGAGAACACCTGTGAATGAAGAGAGCTGCGTGGAGTTGTCTCTCGAGCTCCCCCACGCACTGACAATTGTACCGGAATCCTGAGCGTGGGGAGGTTCCACCAACGGTCGGCATCGCGCGGGTTCTAACGGAATGCCTAAGCTTGTCTCCCGTGAGTATTTTACTAATGTCTCTCTGTTAGGAATGCTAGGGGGTTTTGCAGGATATCCCAGTGACAGTGGCTGAGTCCCAAAGATCAGGGAAGTTTTTTCTCGGACTTCCCCGAACAGGGAACACCTGTGACTGAAGAGAGCTGTGTGGAGTTGTCTATCGAGCTCCCCCACGCACTGACAATGGTTCCGGAATCCTGAGGGTGGGGAGGTTACACCAACGATCGTCAGCGCGTGGGTTCTAACGGAAAGCCTAAGCTCGACTCCCCTGAGGGTTTTCCTAATGTCTCTGTGCCATGGAATGCTAGGGGAGTTTGCAGAATATCGCAGTGACAGAGGCTGCCTCCCCAAGTTCAGGGAAGTTATTTCTCGGATTTCCCCGAACAGGGAACACCTGTGACTGAAGAGAGCTGCGTGGAGTTTTCTCTCGAGCTCCCCCACGCACTGACACTATTTCCGGAATCCTGAGCGTGGGGAGGTTCCACCAACGGTCGGCAGCGCGTGGGTTCTAACGGAATGCCTAATCTCGTTTCCCCTGAGAAATTTCCTAATGTCTCTATGCCAGGGAATGCTAGGGGGGTTTGCAGGATATCCCAGTGACATAGGCTGCCTCCCCAAATTCAGGGAAGGTATTTCCCGGACTTCCTCGAACAGGGAACACCTGTGACTTGGGAGAGCTGCGTGGAGTTGTCTCTCGATCTCCCCCACGCACTGACAATGGTTCCGGAATCCTGAGCGTGGGGAGGTTCCACCAACGGTCGGCAGCGCGTGGGTTCTAACGGAAAGCCTAAGCTCGTCTCCCCTGAGGGTTTTCCTAATGTCTCTGTGCCAGGGAATGCTAGGGGGGTTTGCAGGTTATCCCAGAGACACAGGATGGCTCCCCAAGGTCAGGGATGTTATATCACGGACTTCCCCGAGGAGGGAACACCTGTGACTGAAGAGAGCTGCGTGGAGATGTCTCTCGAGCTCCCCCACGCACTGACAATGGTTCCGGAATCCTGAGCGTGGGGAGGTTCCACCAACGGTCGGCATCGCGTGGGTTCTAACGGAAAGCCTAAGCTCGTCTCCCCTTATGGATTTCCTAATGTCTCTGTGCCAGGGAATTCAAGGGGTGTTTGCAGGATATCCCAGGGACAGAGGCTGCCTCCCCAATGTCAGGGAAGTTGTTTCTCGGACTTCCACGAACAGGGAACACCGGTGAGTGAAGAGAGCTGCGTGGAGTTTCTCTCGAGCTCCCCCACACACTGTCAGTGGTTCCGGAATCCTGAGTGTGGGAAGGTTCCACCAACGGTCGGCAGCGCGTGGGTTCTAACGGAATGCCTAAGCTCGTCTCCCCTGAGATTTTTCCCAATATCTCTGAGCCAGGGAATGCTAGGGGGGTTTGCAGGATATCCCAGTGACAGAGGCTGCCGCCCCAAGGTCAGGAAAGGTATTTCTCGGACTTCCCCGAACAGGGAACACCTGTGACTGAAGAGAGCTGCGTGGAGTTGTCTCTCGAGCTCCCCCACGCACTGACAATTTTTCCGGAATCCTGAGCTTGGGGAGGTTCCACCAACGGTCGGCAGCGCGTGGGTTCTAACGGAATGCTTAAGCTCGTCTCCCCTGAAGGTTTTCCTAATGTCTCTGTGCCAGGAAATGCTAGGGGGGTTTGCAGGATATCCCAGTGACAGTGGCTGACTCCCCAAGATCAGGGAATTTATTTCTCGGACTTCCCCGAACAGGGAACACCTGTGACTGAAGAGAGCTGCGTGGAGTTGTCTTTCGAGGTCCCCCACGCACTGACAATAGTTCCGGAATCCTGAGCGTGGGGAGGTTCCAACAACGGTCGGCAGCGCGTGGGTTCTAACGGAAAGCTTAAGCTCGCCTCCCCTGAGGTTTTTCCTAATGTCTCTGTGCCAGGGAATGCTAGAGGGGTTTGCAGGATATCCCAGTGACAGAGGCTGCCTCCCTAAGGTCAGGGAAGATATATCACGGACTTCCCCGAACAGGGAACACCTGTGACTGAGGAGAGCTGCGTGGAGTTGTCTCTCGAGCTCCCCCACGCACTGACATTGGTTCCAGAATCCTGAGCGTGGTGAGGTTCCACCAAAGGTCGGCAGCGCGTGGGTTCTAACGGAAAGCCTAAGTTCGTCTCCCCTGAGGATTTTCCTAATGTCTCTATGCCAGGGAATGCTAGGGGGGATTGCAGGATATCCCAGTGACAGAGGCTGCCTCCCCAAGGTCAGGGAAGGTATTTCTCGGACTTCCCCGAACAGGGAACACCTGTGACTGAAGAGAGCTGCGTGGAGTTTTCTCTCGAGCTCCCCCACGCACTGACACTAGTTCCGGAATCCTGAGCGTGGGGAGGTTCCACCAACGGTCGGCAGCGCGTGGGTTCTAACGGAATGCCTAATCTCGTTTCCCCTGAGAGTTTTCCTAATGTCTCTATGCCAGGGAATGCTAGGGGGGTTTGCAGGATATCCCAGTGACATAGGCTGCCTCCCCAAGGTCAGGGAAGGTATTTCCCGGACTTCCTCGAACAGGGAACACCTGTGACTTGGGAGAGCTGCGTGGAGTTGTCTCTCGATCTCCCCCACGCACTGACAATGGTTCCGGAATCCTGAGCGTGGGGAGGTTCCACCAACGGTCGGCAGCGCGTGGGTTCTAACGGAAAGCCTAAGCTCGTCTCCCCTGAGGGTTTTCCTAATGTCTCTGTGCCAGGGAATGCTAGGGGGGTTTGCAGGTTATCCCAGAGACACAGGATGGCTCCCCAAGGTCAGGGATGTTATATCACGGACTTCCCCGAAGAGGGAACACCTGTGACTGAAGAGAGCTGCGTGGAGTTGTCTCTCGAGCTCCCCCACGCACTGACAATGGTTCCAGAATCCTGAGTGTGGGGAGGTTCCACCAACGGTCGGCAGCGCGTGGGTTCTAACGGAAAACCTAAGCTCGTATCCCCTGAGGGTTTTCCTAATGTCTCTGTGCCAGGAATTGCTAGGGGGGTTTGCAGGATATCCCAGTGACAGTGGCTGACTCCCCAAGATCAGGGAATTTATTTCTCGGACTTCCCCGAACAGGGAACATCTGTGACTGAAGAGAGCTGCGTGGACTTGTCTTTCGAGGTCCCCCACGCACTGACAATAGTTCCGGAATCCTGAGCGTGGGGACGTTCCACCAACGGTCGGCAGCGCGTGGGTTCTAACGGAAAGCCTAAGCTCGCCTCCCCTGAGGTTTTTCCTAATGTCTCTGTGCCAGGGAATGCTATTGGGGTTTGCAGGATATCCCAGTGACAGAGGCTGCCTCCCCAAGGTCAGGGAAGATATATCACGGACTTCCCCGAACAGGGAACACCTGCGAATGAAGAGAGCTGCGTGGAGTTGTCTCTCGAGCTCCCCCACGCACTGACAATTTTTCCGGAATCCTGAGCGTGGGGAGGTTCCACCAACGGTCGACAGCGCACGGGTTATAACGGAAAGCCCAAGCTCGTCTCCCGTGAGTATTTTCCTAATGTCTCTCTGTTGGGAATGCTAGGGGGGTTTGCAGGATATCCCAGTGTCTGAGGCTGCCTCCCCAAAGTTAGGGAAGTTATTTCTCGGACTTCCCCGAACAGGGAACACCTGTGACTGAAGAGAGCTGCGTGGAGTTGTCTATCGAGCTCCCCCACGCACTGACAATGGTTCCGGAAACCTGAGCGTGGGGAGGTTCCACCAACGGTCGGCAGCGCGTGGGTTCTAACCGAAAGCCTAAGCTCGTCTCCCCTGAGGGTATTCCTAGTATCTCTGTGCCAGGGAATGCTAGGGGGGTTTGTAGAATATCCCAGTGACAGAGGCTGCCTCCCCAAGGTCAGGGAAGGTATTTCCCGGACTTCCTCGAACAGGGAACACCTGTGACTTGGGAGAGCTGCGTGGAGTTGTCTCTCGAGCTCCCCCACACACTGACAGTGGTTCCGGAATCCTGAGCGTGGGAAGGTTCCACCAACGGTCGGCAGCGCGTGGATTCTAACGGAATGCCTAAGCTCGTCTCCCCTGGGATTTTTCCTAATATCTCTGTGCAGGGAATGCTAGGGGGTTTTGCAGGATATCCCAGTGACAGAGGCTGCCTCCCCAAGGTCAGGGAAGGTATTTCTCGGACTTCCCCGAACAGGGAACACCTGTGACTGAAGAGAGCTTCGTGGAGTTGTCTCTCGAGCTCCCCCACGCACTGACAATTGTTCCAAAATCCTGAGGGTGGGGAGGTTCCACCAACGGTCGGCATCGCGTGGGTTCTAGCGGAATGCTTAAGCTCGTCTCCCCTGAGAGTTTTCCTAATGTCTCTATGCCAGGGAATGCTAGGGGGGTTTGCAGGATATCCCAGTGACAGAGGCTGCCTCCCCAAGGTCAGGGAAGGTATTTCCCGGACTTCCTCGAACAGGGAAAACCTGTGACTTGGGAGAGCTGCGTGGAGTTGTCTCTCGATCTCCCCCACGCACTGACAATGGTTCCGGAATCCTGAGCGTGGGGAGGTTCCACCAACGGTCGGCAGCGCTTGCGTTCTAATGGAATGCATAAGCTCGTCTCCCCTGAGGGTTTTCCTGATTTCTCTGTGCCTGGGACTGCTAGGGGGGTTTGCAGGATATCCCAGTGACAGAGGCTGCCTCCCCAAGGTCAGGGAAGGTATTTCTCGGACTTCCCCGAACAGGGAACATCTGTGACTGAAGAGAGCTTCGTGGAGTTGTCTCTCGAGCTCCCCCACGCACTGACAATTGTTCCGGAATCCTGAGCGTGGGGAGGTTCCACCAACGGTCGGCATCGCGTGGGTTCTAGCGGAATGCTTAAGCTCGTCTCCCATGAGGGTTTTCCTAATGTCTCTGTGCCAGGGAATGCTAGAGGGTTTTGCAGTATATCCCAGTGTCAGAGTCTGCCTCCCCAAGGTCAGGAAAAGTTTTTCTCAGACTTCCCCGAACAGGGAACACCTGTGACTAAAGAGAGCTGCGTGGATTTGTCTCACGAGCTCCCCCACGCACTGACAATTGTTCCGGAATCCTGAGCGTTTGGAGGTTCCACCAACGGTCGGCAGCGCTTGCGTTCGAATGGAATGCATAAGCTCGTCTCCCCTGAGGGTTTTCCTGATTTCTCTGTCCCTGGGACTGCTAGGGGGGTTTGCAGTATATCCCAGAGACAGAGGCTGCCTCCCCAAGGTCAGGGAAAGTATTTCTCGGACTTCCCCGAACAGGGAACACCTGTGACTGAAGAGAGCTGCGTGGAGTTGTCTCTCGAGCTCCCCCACGCACTGACAATTTTTCCGGAATCCTGAGCGTGGGGAGGTTCCACCAACGGTCGGCAGCGCGTGGGTTCTAACGGAATGCCTAAGCTCGTCTCCCCTGAGGGTTTTCATAATGTCTCTGTGCCAGGAAATGCTAGGGCGGTTTGCAGGATATCTCAGTGACAGTGGCTGACTCCTCAAGATCAGGGAAGTTATTTCTCGGACTTCCCCGAACAGGGAACACCTGTGATTGAAGAGAGCTGCGTGGAGTTGTCTCTCGAGCTCCCCCACGCACTGACAATAGTTCCGGAATCCTGAGCGTGGGGAGGTTCGACCAACGGTCGGCAACGCGTGGGTTCTAACGGAAAGCCTAAGCTCGCCTCCCCTGAGGTTTTTCCTAATGTCTCGGTGCCAGGGAATGCAAGGGGGGTTTGCAGGATATCCCAGTGGCAGAGGCTGCCTCCCCAAAGTCAGGGAAGTTAATTCTCGGACTTCCCCGAACAGGGAACACCTGTGACTGAAGAGAGATGCGTGGAGTTTTCTCTCGAGCTCCCCCACGCACTGACAATGGTTCCGGAATCCTGAGCGTGGGGAGGTTTCACCAACGGTCGGCAGAGCGTGGGTTCTAACGGAAAGCCTAAGCTCGTCTCCCCTGAGAGTTTTCCTAATGTCTCTGTGCCAGGGAATGCTAGGGGGGTTTGCAGGATATTCCAGTGGCAGACGCGGCCTCCCCAAGTTCAGGGAAGTTATTTCTCGGACTTCTCCGAACAGGGAACACCTGTGACTGAAGAGAGCTGCGTGGAGTTGTCTCTCGAGCTCCCCCACGCACTGACAATGTTTCCGGAATCCTGAGCTTGGGGAGGTACCACCAAAGGTCGGCAGCGCGTGGATTCTAACGGAATGCCTAAGCTCGTCTCCCCTGAGGGTTTTCCTAATGTCTCTGTGCCAGGGAATGCTAGGGGGGTTTGCAGGATATCCCAGTGACAGAGGCTGCCTCCCTAAGGTCAGGGAAGATTTATAACGGACTTCCCCGAACAGGGAACACCTGTGACTAAAGAGAGCTGAGTGGAATTGTCTCAGGAGCTCCCCAACGCACTGACAATTGTTCCGGAATCCTGAGCGTTTGGAGGTTCCACCAACGGTCGGCAGCGTGTGGGTTCTAACGGAATGCCTAAGCTCGTCTCCCCTGAAGGTTTTCCTGATTTCTCTGTGCCTGGGACTGCTAGGGGGGTTTGCAGGATATCCCAGTGACAGAGGCTGCCTCCCCAAGGTCAGGGAAGGTATTTCTCGGACTTCCCCGTACAGGGAGCACCTGTGACTGAAGAGAGCTGCGTGGAGTTGTCTCTCGAGCTCCCCCACGCACTGACAATGTTTCCGGAATCCTGAGCGTGGGGAGGTTCCACAAACGGTCGGCAGCGCGTGGATTCTAACGGAATGCTTAAGCTCGTCTCCCCTGAGCGTTTTCATAATGTCCTTGTGCCAGGAAATGCTAGGGGGGTTTGCAGGATATCCCAGTGGCAGAGGCTGCCTCCACAAAGTCAGGGAAGTTAATTCTCGGACTTCCCCAAACAGGGAACACCTGTGACTGAAGAGAGCTGCGTGGAGTTGTCTCTCGAGCTCCCCCACGCACTGACAATGGTTCCGGAATCCTGAGCGTGGGGAGGTTCCACCAACGGTCGGCAGAGCGTGGGTTCTAACGGAAAGCCTAAGCTCGTCTCCCCTGAGGGTTTTCATAATGTCTCTGTGCCAGGAAATGCTAGGGGGGTTTGCAGGATATCCCAGTGACAGTGGCTGACTCCCCAAGATCAGGGAAGTTATTTCTCGGACTTCCCTGAACAGGGAACACCTGTGACTGAAGAGAGCTGCGTGGAGTTGTCTCTCGAGCTCCCCCACGCACTGACAATAGTTCCGGAATCCTGAGCGTGGGGAGGTTCCACCATCGGTCGGCAGCTCGTGGGTTCTAACGGAAAGCCTAAGCTCGCCTCCCCTGAGGTTTTTCCTAATGTCTCTGTGCCAGGGAATGCAAGGGGGGTTTGCAGGATATCCCAGTGGCAGAGGCTGCCTCCTCAAAGTCAGGGAAGTTATTTCTCGGACTTCCCCGAACAGGGAACACCTGTGACTGAAGAGAGCTGCGTGGAGTTGTCTCTCGAGCTCCCCCACGCACTGACAATGGTTCCGGAATCCTGAGCGTGGGGAGGTTCCACCAACGGTCGGCAGAGCGTGGGTTCTAACGGAAAGCCTAAGCTCGTCTCCCCTGAGAGTTTTCCTAATGTCTCTGTGCCAGGGAATGCTAGGGGGGTTTGCAGGATATTCCAGTGGCAGAGGCTGCCTCCCCAAGGTCAGGGAAGGTATTTCTCGGACTTCCCCGAACAGGGAAAACCTGTGACTGAAGAGAGCTGCGTGGAGTTGTCTCTCGAGCTCCCCCACGCACTGACAATGGTTCCGGAATCCTGAGCGAGGGGAGGTTCCACCAAAGGTCGGCAGCGTGTGGGTTCTAACGGAAAGCCTAAGTTCGTCTCCCCTGAGGGTTTTCCTAATGTCTCCGTGCCAGGGAATGCTAGGGGGGTTTGCAGGATATCCCAGTGACAGAGGCTGCCTCCCCAAGGTCAGTGAAGGCATTTCTCGGACTTCCACGATTAGGGAACACCTGTGACTGACGAGAGCTGCGTGGAGTTGTCTCTCGAGTTCCCCCACGCACTGACAATATTTCCGGAATTCTTAGCGTGGGGAGGTTCCACCAACGGTCGGCAGCGCGTGGGTTCTAACGGAAAGCCTAAGCTCGTCTCCCCTGAGGGTTTTCATAATATCTCTGTGCCAGGGAATGTTAGGGGTGTTTGCAGGATATCCCAGTGACAGAGGCTGCCTCCCCAAGTTCAGGGAAGTTATTTCTCGGACTTCCCATTACAGGGAACACCTGTGACTGAAGAGAGATGCGTGGGATTGTCTCTCGAGCTCCCCCACGCACTGACAATGTTTCCGGAATCCTGAGCGTGGGGAGGTTCCACCAACGGTCGGCAACGCGTGGGTTTTAATGGAATGCCTAAGCTCGTCTCCCCTGAGTTTTTTCATAATGTCTCTGTGCCTGGGACTGCTAGGGGGGTTTGCAGGATATCCCAGTGGCAGAGGCTGCCTCCCCAAACTCAGGGAAGATTTTTCTCGGACTTCCCCGAACAGGGAACACCTGTGACTGAAGAGAGCTGCGTGGAGTTGTCTCTCGAGCTCCCCCACGCACTGACAATGGTTCCGGAATGCTGAGCGTGGGGAGGTTCCACCAAAGTTCGGCAGCGAGTTGGTTCTAACGGAATGCCTAAGCTCGTTTCCCCTGAAGGTTTTCCTAATGTCTCTGTGACAGGGAATGATAGGGGGGTTTGCAGGATATCCCAGGGACAGAGGCTGCCTCCCGAATTTCAGGAAAGCTATTCCTCGGACTTCCCCGAACAGGGAACATCTGTGACTGAAGAGAGCTTCGTGGAGTTGTCTCTCGAGCTCCCCCACGCACTGACAATTGTTCCGGAATCCTGAGCGTGGGGAGGTTCCACCAACGGTCGGCATCGCGTGGGTTCTAGCGGAATGCTTAAGCTCGTCTCCCATGAGGGTTTTCCTAATGTCTCTGTGCCAGGGAATGCTAGAGGGTTTTGCAGTATATCCCAGTGTCAGAGTCTGCCTCCCCAAGGTCAGGAAAAGTTTTTCTCAGACTTCCCCGAACAGGGAACACCTGTGACTAAAGAGAGCTGCGTGGATTTGTCTCACGAGCTCCCCCACGCACTGACAATTGTTTCGGAATCCTGAGCGTTTGGAGGTTCCACCAACGGTCGGCAGCGCTTGCGTTCTAATGGAATGCCAAAGCTCGTCTCCCCTGAGGTTTTTCCTGATTTCTCTGTGCCTGGGACTGCTAGGGGGGTTTGCAGGATATCCCAGTGACAGAGGCTGCCTCCCCAAGGTCAGGGAAGGTATTTCTCGGACTTCCCCGAACAGGGAACACCTGTGACTGAAGAGAGCTGCGTGGAGTTGTCTCTCGAGCTCCCCCACGCACTGACAATTTTTCCGGAATCCTGAGCGTGGGGAGGTTCCACCAACGGTCGGCAGCGCGTGGGTTCTAACGGAATGCCTAAGCTCGTCTCCCCTGAGGGTTTTCATAATGTCTCTGTGCCAGGAAATGCTAGGGCGGTTTGCAGGATATCTCAGTGACAGTGGCTGACTCCTCAAGATCAGGGAAGTTATTTCTCGGACTTCCCCGAACAGGGAACACCTGTGATTGAAGAGAGCTGCGTGGAGTTGTCTCTCGAGCTCCCCCACGCACTGACAATAGTTCCGGAATCCTGAGCGTGGGGAGGTTCCACCAACGGTCGGCAGCGCGTGGGTTCTAACGGAAAGCCTAAGCTCGCCTCCCCTGAGGTTTTTCCTAATGTCTCTGTGCCAGGGAATGCAAGGGGGGTTTGCAGGTTATCCCAGTGGCAGAGGCTGCGTCCCCAAAGTCAGGGAAGTTAATTCTCGGACTTCCCCGAACAGGGAACACCTGTGACTGAAGAGAGCTGCGTGGAGTTTTCTCTCGAGCTCCCCCACGCACTGACAATGGTTCCGGAATCCTGAGCGTGGGGAGGTTTCACCAACGGTCGGCAGAGCGTGGGTTCTAACGGAAAGCCTAAGCTCGTCTCCCCTGAGAGTTTTCCTAATTTCTCTGTGCCAGGGAATGCTAGGGGGGTTTGCAGGATATTCCAGTGGCAGACGCGGCCTCCCCAAGGTCAGGGAAGTTATTTCTCGGACTTCTCCGAACAGGGAACACCTGTGACTGAAGAGAGCTGCGTGGAGTTGTCTCTCGAGCTCCCCCACGCACTGACAATGGTTCCGGAATCCTGAGCTTGGGGAGGTACCACCAAAGGTCGGCAGCGCGTGGATTCTAACGGAATGCCTAAGCTCGTCTCCCCTGAGGGTTTTCCTAATGTCTCTGTGCCAGGGAATGCTAGGGGGGTTTGCAGGATATCCCAGTGACAGAGGCTGCCTCCCTAAGGTCAGGGAAGATTTATAACGGACTTCCCCGAACAGGGAACACCTGTGACTGAGGAGAGCTGCGTGGAGTTGTCTTTCGAGCTCTCCCACGCACTGACATTGGTTCCGGAATCCTGAGCGTGGGGAGGTTCCACCAAAGGTCGGCAGCGCGTGGGTTCTAACGGAAAGCCTAAGCTCGTCTCCCCTGAGGATTTTCCTAATGTCTCTGTGCCAGGGAATGCTAGGGGGGATTGCAGGATATCCCAGTGACAGAGGCTGCCTCCCCAAGGTCAGGGAAGATTTTTCTCATACTTCCCCGAACAGGGAACACATGTGAATGAAGAGAGCTGCGTGGAGTTTTCTGTCGAGCTCCCCCACGCACTGACACTAGTTCCGGAATCCTGAGCTTGGGGAGGTTCCACCAACGGTCGGCAGCGCGTTGGTTCTAACGGAAAGCCTAATTTCGTCTCCCCTGAGGGTTTTCCTAATGACTCTTTGCCAGGGAATGCTAGGGGGGTTTGCAGGATATCCCAATGTCAGAGGCTGCCTCCCCAAGTTCAGGGAAATTATTTCTCGGACTTCCCCGAACAGGGAACACCTGTGACTGAAGAGAGCTGCGTGGAGTTGTCTCTCGAGCTCCCCCACGCACTGATAATTGTTCCGGAATCCTGAGCGTGGGGAGGTTCCACCAACGGTCGGCAGCGCGCGGGTTCAAACCGAAAGCCTAAGCTCGTCTCCCCTGAGGGTATTCCTAGTATCTCTGTGCCAGGGAATGCTAGGGGGTTTTGTAGGATATCCCAGTGACAGAGGCTGCCTCCCCAAATACAGGGAAGTTATTTCTCGGATTTCCCCGTACAGGGAACACCTGTGACTGAAGAGAGCTGCGTGGAGTTGTCTCTCGAGCTCCCCCACACACTGACAGTGGTTCCGGAATCCTGAGTGTGGGAAGGTTCCACCAACGGTCGGCAGCGCGTGGGTTCTAACGGAATGCCTAAGCTCGTCTCCCCTGAGATTTTTCCTAATATCTCTGTGCAGGGAATGCTAGGGGGTTTGCAGGATATCCCAGTGACAGAGGCTGCCTCCCCAAGGTCAGGGAAGGTATTTCTCGGACTTCCCGAACAGGGAACACCTGTGACTGAAGAGAGCTTCGTGGAGTTGTCTCTCGAGCTCCCCCACGCACTGACATTTGTTCCGGAATCGTGAGCGTGGGGAGGTTCCACCAACGGTCGGCAGCGCGTGGGTTCTACCGGAATGCTTAAGCTCGTCTCCCATGAGGGTTTTCCTAATGTCTCTGTGCCAGGGAATGCTAGAGGGTTTTGCAGTATATCCCAGTGTCAGAGTCTGCCTCCCCAAGGTCAGGAAAAGTTTTTCTCGGACTTCCCCGAACAGGGAACACCTGTGACTTAAGAGAGCTGAGTGGAATTGTCTCAGGAGCTCCCCCACGCACTGACAATGGTTCCGGAATCCTGAGCGTTTGGAGGTTCCACCAACGGTCGGCAGCGCGTGGGTTCTAACGGAATGCCTAAGCTCGTCTCCCCTGAAGGTTTTCCTGATTTCTCTGTGCCTGGGACTGCTAGGGGTGTTTGCAGGATATCCCAGTGACAGAGGCTGCCTCCCCAAGGTCAGGGAAGGTATTTTTCGGACTTCCCCGTACAGGGAACAACTGTGACTGAAGAGAGCTGCGTGGAGTTGTCTTTCGAGCTCCCCCACGCACTGACAATGTTTCCGGAATCCTGAGCGTGGGGAGGTTCCACAAACGGTCGGCAGCGCGTGGATTCTAACGGAATGCTTAAGCTCGTCTCCCCTGAGCGTTTTCATAATGTCTCTGTGCCAGGGAATGCTAGGGGGGTTTGCAGGATATCCCAGTGACAGTGGCTGACTCCCCAAGATCAGGGAAGTTATTTCTCGGACTTCCCCGAACAGGGAACACCTGTGACTGAAGAGAGCTGCGTGGAGTTGTCTCTCGAGATCCCCCACGCACTGACAATAGTTCCGGAATCCTGAGCGTGGGGAGGTTCCACCAACGGTCGGCAGCTCGTGGGTTCTAACGGAAAGCCTAAGCTCGCCTCCCCTGAGGTTTTTCCTAATGTCTCTGTGCCAGGGAATGCAAGGGGGGTTTGCAGGATATCCCAGTGGCAGAGGCTGCCTCCCCAAAGTCAGGGAAGTTATTTCTCGGACTTCCCCGAACAGGGAACACCTGTGACTGAAGAGAGCTGCGTGGGGTTGTCTCTCGAGCTCCCCCACGCACTGACAATGGTTCCGGAATCCTGAGCGTGGGGAGGTTCCACCAACGGTCGGCAGAGCGTGGGTTCTAACGGAAAGCCTAAGCTCGTCTCCCCTGAGAGTTTTCCTAATGTCTCTGTGCCATGGAATGCTAGGGGGGTTTACAGGATATTCCAGTGGCAGAGGCTGCCTCCCCAAGGTCAGGGAAGGTATTTCTCGGACTTCCCCGAACAGGGAAAACCTGTGACTGAAGAGAGCTGCGTGGAGTTGTCTCTCGAGCTCCCCCACGCACTGACAATGGTTCCGGAATCCTGAGCGAGGGGAGGTTCCACCAAAGTTCGGCAGCGTGTGGGTTCTAACGGAAAGCCTAAGCTCGTCTCCCCTGAGGGTTTTCCTAATGTCTCCGTGCCAGGGAATGCTAGGGGGGTTTGCAGGATATCCCAGTGACAGAGGCTGCCTCCCCAAAGTCAGTGAAGGCATTTCTCGGACTTCCCATTACAGGGAACACCTGTGACTGAAGAGAGATGCGTGGGATTGTCTCTCGAGCTCCCCCACGCACTGACAATGTTTCCGGAATCCTGAGCGTGGGGAGGTTCCACCAACGGTCGGCAACGCGTGGGTTTTAATGGAATGCCTAAGCTCGTCTCCCCTGAGTTTTTTCATAATGTCTCTGTGCCTGGGACTGCTAGGGGGGTTTGCAGGATATCCCAGTGGCAGAGGCTGCCTCCCCAAACTCAGGGAAGTTTTTTCTCGGACTTCCCCGAACAGGAAACACCTGTGACTGAAGAGAGCTGCGTGGAGTTGTCTCTCGAGCTCCCCCACGCACTGACAATTTTTCCGGAATCCTGAGCGTGGGGAGGTTCCACCAACGGTCGGCAGCGCGTGGGTTCTAACGGAAAGCCTAAGCTCGTCTCCCCTGAGTGTTTTCCTAATGTCTCTGTGCCAGGGAATGCTAGGGGGGTTTGCTAGATATTCCAGTGTCAGAGGCTGCCTCCCCAAGTTCAGGGAAGTTATTTCTCGGACTTCCCCTAACAGGGAACACCTGTGACTGAAGAGAGCTGCGTGGAGTTGGCTCTCGAGCTCCCCCACGCACTGACAATTTTTCCGGAATCCTGAGCGTGGGGAGGTTCCACCAACGGACGGCAGCGCGTGGGTTCTAATGGAAAGCCGAAACTCGTCTCCCCTGAATGTTTTCCTAATGTCTCAGTGCCAGGGAATGCTAGGGGGGATTACAGGATATCCCAGTGACAGAGGCTGCCTCCCCAAGGTCAGGGAAGGTATTTCTCGGACTTTCACTAACAGGGAACACCTGTGACTGACGAGAGCTGCGTGGAGTTGTCTCTCGAGCTCCCTCACGCACTGACAATATTTCCGGAATCCTGAGCGTGGGAAGGTTCCACCAACGGTCGGCAGCGCGTGGGTTCTAACGGAAAGCCTAAGCTCGTCTCCCCTGAGGGTTTTCCTAATGTCTCTGTGCCAGGGAATGCTAGGGGGGTTTGCAGGATATTCCAGTGGCAGAGGCTGCCTCCCCAAGGTCAGGGAAGTTATTTCTCGGACTTCCCCGAACAGGGAACACCTGTGACTGAAGAGAGCTGCGTGGAGTTGTCTCTCGAGCTCCCCCACACACTGACAATGGTTCCGGAATCCTGAGCGTGGGGAGGTTCCACCAACGGTCGGCAGCGCGTGGGTTCTAACGGAAAGACTAAGCTCGCCTCCCCTGAGTGTATTCCTAATATCTCTCTGCCAGGGAATGCTAGGGGGGTTTGTAGGATATCCCAGTGACAGAGGCTGCATCCCCATGGTCAGGGAAGGTATTTCTCGGACTTCCCCGAACAGGGAACACCTGTGACTGAGGAGAGCTGCGTGGAGTTTTCTCTCGATCTCCCCCATGCACTGACAATGGTTCCGGAATCCTGAGCTTGTGGAGGTTCCACCAACGGTCGGCAGCGCGTGGGTTCTAACGGAATGGCTAAGCTCGCTTTCCTGAGGGTTTTCCTAATGTCTCTGTGCCAGGGAATGCTAGGGGGGTTTACAGGATATCCCAGTGACAGAGGCTGCCTCCCCAAGTTCAGGGAAGGTATTTCTCGGACTTCCCCGAACAGGGAACACCTGTGACTGAAGAGAGCTACGTGGAGTTGTCTCTCGAGCTCCCCCACGCGCTGACAATGGTTCCGGAATCCTGAGCGTAGGGAGGTTCCACCAACGGTCGGCAGCGCGTGGGTTCTAACGGAAAGCCTAAGCTCGTCTCCCCTGAGGGTTTTCCTAATGTCTCATTGCCAGGGAATGCTAGGGGGGTTTGCAGGATATCCCAGTGACAGAGGCTGCCTCCCCAAGGTCAGTGAAGGTATTTCTCAGACTTCCACGAACAGGGAACACCTGTGACTGACGAGAGCTGCGTGGAGTTGTCTCTCGAGTTCCCCCACGCACTGACAATATTTCCGGAATCCTGAGCGTGGGGAGGTTCCACCAACGGTCGGCAGCGCGTGGGTTCTAACGGAAAGCCTAAGCTCTTCTCCCCTGAGGGTTTTCCTAATGTCTCTGTGCCAGGGAATGCTAGGGGTGTTTGCAGGATATCCCAGTGACAGAGGCTGCATCCCCAATTTCAGGGAAGTTATTTCTCGGATTTCCCAGAACAGGGAACACCTGTGACTGAAGAGTGATGCGTGAAGTTGTCTCTCGAACTCCCCCACGCACTGACAATGGTTCCGGAATCCTGAGCGTGGGGAGGTTCCACCAACGGTCGGCATCGCGTGGGTTCTAACGGAATGCCTAAGCTCGTCTCCCCTAGTGTTTTCCTAATGTCTCTGTGCCAGGGAATGCTATTGGGTTTTACAGGATATCCCAGTGAAAGAAACTGCCTCCCTAATTTCTGGGAAGTTATTTCTCGGACTTCCCCGAACAGAGAACACCTGTGACTGAAGAGAGCTTCGTGGATTTGTCTCTCGAGCTCCCAATGCACTGACAATTTTTCCGGAATCCTGAGCGTGCGGAGGTTCCACCAATGGTCGGCAGCGCGTGGGTTCTAACGGAAAGCCTAAGCTCGACTCCCCTAAAGTTTTTCCTAATGTCTCTGTGCCAGGGAATGCTAGGGGTGATTGCAGGATATCCCAATGACAAAGACTGCCTCCCCAAGTTCAGGGAAAGTATTTCTCGGACTTCCCCGAACAGGGAACACCTCTGACTGAAGAGAGCTGCGTGGAGTTGTCTCTCGAGCTCCCCCACGCACTGACAATTTTTCCGGAATCCTGAGCGTGGGGAGGATCCACCAACGGTCAGCAGCGCGTGGGTTCTAAAGAAAGCCTATGCTCGTCTCCCCTGAGTGTTTTCCTAATATCTCTGTGCCAGGGAATGCTAGGGGGATTTGCAGGATATCCCAGTGACAGAGGCGGCCTCCCCAAGGTCAGGGAAGTTATTTCTCGGACTTCTCCGAACAGGGAACACCTGTGACTGAAGAGAGCTGCGTGGAGTTGTCTCTCGAGCTCCCCCACGCACTGACAATGGTTCCGGAATCCTGAGCGTGGGGAGGTTCCACCAACGGTCGGCAGCGCGTGGGTTCTAACGGAAAGCCTAAGTTCGTCTCCCCTGAGGGTTTTCCTAATTTCTCTGTGCCAGGGAATGCTAGGGGTGTTTGCAG
Organism: Vicugna pacos; assembly: GCF_048564905.1. Classification (NCBI taxonomy): domain Eukaryota; kingdom Metazoa; phylum Chordata; class Mammalia; order Artiodactyla; family Camelidae; genus Vicugna; species Vicugna pacos. The sequence goes on along the minus strand of NW_027328721.1, from coordinate 31,148,220 downwards.
GATATCCCAGTGATAGAGGCTGCCTTCCCAATGTCAGGGAAGTTATTTCTCAGACTCTCCCGAACAGGGAACACCTGTGACTGAAGAGAGATGCCTGGAGTTGTCTCTCGAGCTCCCCCACGCACTGACAATGGTTCCGGAATCCTGAGCGTGGGGAGGTTCCACCAACGGTCGGTAGCGCGTGGGTTCAAACGGAAAGCCTAAGCTAGTTTCCCCTGAGGGTTTTTCTTATGTCTCTGTGCCAGGGAATGCTAGGGGGGTTTGCAGGATATCCCAATGACAGAGGCTGCCTCCCAAAGCTCAGGGAAGGTATTTCTCGGACTTCCCCGAACAGGGAACACCTGTGACTGAAGAGTGCTGCGTGGAGTTGTCACTCGAACTTCCCCACGCACTGACAATGGTTCCGGAATCCTGAGCGTGTGGAGGTTCCAACAAAGGTCCGCATCGCGTGGGTTCTAACGGAAAGCCTAAGCTCGTCTCCCCTGAGGGTTTTCCTAATGTCTCTGTGCCAGGGAATGCTAGGGGGGTTTGCAGGATATCCCAGTGACAGAGGCTGCATCCACAAGTTCAGGGAAGCTATTTCTCGGACTTCCCCGAACAGGGAACACCTGTGACTGAAGAGAGCTGCCTGGAGTTGTCTCTCGAGCTCCCCAAGCACTGACAATGTTTCCGGAATCCTGAGCGTGGGGAGGTTCCACCAACGGTCCGCAGCGCGTGGGTTCAAACGGAAAGCCTAAGCTCGACTCCCCTGAGGCTTTTCTTAATGTCTCTGTGCCAGGGAATGCTAGGGGTGTTTGCAGGATATCCCAGTGTCAGAGGCTGCCTCCCCTAGGTCAGGGAAGGTATTTCTCGGACTTCCCCGAACAGGGAACACCTGTGATTGAAGAGAGCTGCGTGGAGTTGTCTCTCGAGCTCCCCCACGCACTGACAATGGTTCCGGAATCCTGAGCGTGGGGAGGTTCCACCAACTGTCGGCAGCACGTGGGTTCTAACGAAAAGCCGAAGCTCGCCTCCCCTGAGGGTTTTCCTAATATCTCAGTGCCAGGGAATGCTAGGGGGGTTTACAGGATATCCCAGTGACAGAGGCTGCCTCCCCAAGGTCAGGGAAGGTATTTCTCGGACTTCCACGAACAGGGAAATCCTGTGACTGATGAGAGCTGCGTGGAGTTGTCTCTCGAGCTCCCCCCTCGCACTGACAATATTTCCGGAATCCTGAGCGTGGGGAGGTTCCACCAACGGTCGGCAGCGCGTGGGTTCTAACGGAAAGCCTAAGCTCATCTCCCCTGAGGGTTTTCCTAATGTCTCTGTGCAAGGGAATGCTAGGGGTGTTTGCAGGATATCCCCGTGACAGAGGCTGCCTCCCCAAGTTCAGGGAAGGTATTTCTCGGTCTTCCCCGAACAGGGAACACCTGTGACTGAAGAGAGCTGCGTGGAGTTGTCTCTCGAGCTCCCCAACGCACTGACAATGTTTCCGGAATCCTGAGCGTGGGGAGGTTCCAACAACGGTCGGCAGCGTGTGGGTTCTAATGGAATACCTAAGCTCGTCTCCCCTGAGGGTTTTCCTAATGTCTTTGTGCCAGGGAATGCTAGGGGATTTTGCAGTATATCCCAGTGTCAGAGGCTGCCTCCCCAAGGTCAGGGAAGTTATTTCTCGGACTTCCCCGAACAGGGAACACCTGTGAATGAAGATAGCTGCGTGGAGTTGTCACTCGAACTTCCCCACGCACTGACAATGGTTCCGGAATCCTGAGCGTGGGGAGGTTCCACCAAAGGACGGCAGCTTGTGGGTTCTAATGGAATGCCTAAGCTCGTCTCCCCTGAGTGTTTTCATAATGTCTCTGTGCCTGGGAATGCTAGGGGGGTTTGCAGGATATCCCAGTGACAGTGGCTGCCTCCCCTTGGTCAGGGAAGCTATTTCTCGGACTTCCCCGAACAGGGAACACCTGTGACTGAAGAGAGCTGCGTGGAGTTTTACCTCGAGCTCCCCCACGCACTGACAATGGTTCCGGAATCCTGAGCGTGGGGAGGTTCCACCAACGGTCGTCAGCGCGTGGGTTCTAACGGAAAGCCTATGCTCGTCTCCCCTGAGGGTTTTCCTAATGTCTCTGTGCCAGGGAATGCTAGGGGGGTTTACAGGATATCCCAGTGGCAGAGGCTGCCTCCCCAAAGTCAGGGAAGTTATTTCTCGGACTTCCCCGAACAGGGAACACCTGTGACTGAAGAGAGCTGCGTGGAGTTGTCTCTCGAGCTCCCCCACGCACTGACAATGGTTCCGGAATCCTGAGCGTGGGGAGGTTCCACCAACGGTCGGCAGCGCGTGGGTTCTAACGGAATGCCTAAGCTCGTCTCCCCTAGTGTTTTCCTAATGTCTCTGTGCCAGGGAATGCTATTGGGTTTTACAGGATATCCCAGTGAAAGAAACTGCCTCCCTAATTTCTGGGAAGTTATTTCTCGGACTTCCCCGAACAGAGAACACCTGTGACTGAAGAGAGCTTCGTGGAGTTGTCTCTCGAGCTCCCAATGCACTGACAATTTTTCCGGAATCCTGAGCGTGGGGAGGTTCCACCAATGGTCGGCAGCGCGTGGGTTCTAACGGAAAGCCTAAGCTCGACTCCCCTAAAGTTTTTCCTAATGTCTCTGTGCCAGGGAATGCTAGGGGTGATTGCAGGATATCCCAATGACAAAGACTGCCTCCCCAAGTTCAGGGAAAGTATTTCTCGGACTTCCCCGAACAGGGAACACCTCTGACTGAAGAGAGCTGCGTGGAGTTGTCTCTCGAGCTCCCCCACGCACTGACAAATTTTCCGGAATCCTGAGCGTGGGGAGGATCCACCAACGGTCGGCAGCGCGTGGGTTCTAAAGAAAGCCTATGCTCGTCTCCCCTGAGTGTTTTCCTAATATCTCTGTGCCAGGGAATGCTAGGGGGATTTGCAGGATATCCCAGTGACAGAGGCGGCCTCCCCAAGGTCAGGGAAGTTATTTCTCGGACTTCTCCGAACAGGGAACACCTGTGACTGAAGAGAGCTGCGTGGAGTTGTCTCTCGAGCTCCCCCACGCACTGACAATGGTTCCGGAATCCTGAGCGTGGGGAGGTTCCACCAACGGTCGGCAGCGCGTGGGTTCTAACGGAAAGCCTAAGTTCGTCTCCCCTGAGGGTTTTCCTAATTTCTCTGTGCCAGGGAATGCTAGGGGTGTTTGCAGGATATCCCAGTGATAGAGGCTGCCTTCCCAATGTCAGGGAAGTTATTTCTCAGACTCTCCCGAACAGGGAACACCTGTGACTGAAGAGAGATGCCTGGAGTTGTCTCTCGAGCTCCCCCACGCACTGACAATGGTTCCGGAATCCTGAGCGTGGGGAGGTTCCACCAAAGGTCGGTAGCGCGTAGGTTCAAACGGAAAGCCTAAGCTAGTTTCCCCTGAGGGTTTTTCTTATGTCTCTGTGCCAGGGAATGCTAGGGGGGTTTGCAGGATATCCCAATGACAGAGGCTGCCTCCCAAAGGTCAGGGAAGGTATTTCTCGGACTTCCCCGAACAGGGAACACCTGTGAATGAAGAGAGCTGCGTGGAGTTGTCTCTCGAGGTCCCCCATACACTGACAATGGTTCCGGAATCCTGAGCGTGTGGAGGTTCCAACAAAGGTCCGCATCGCGTGGGTTCTAACGGAAAGCCTAAGCTCGTCTCCCCTGAGGGTTTTCCTAATGTCTCTGTGCCAGGGAATGCTAGGGGTGTTTTCAGGATATCCCAGTGACAGAGGCTGCATCCCCAAGGTCAGGGAAGTTATTTCTCGGACTTCCCCGAACTGAGAACACATGTGAATGAAGAGAGCTGCGTGGATTTGTCTCTCGAGCTCCCCAAGCACTGACAATGTTTCTGGAATCCTGAGCGTGGGGAGGTCCCACCAACGGTCGGCAGCGTGTGGGTTCTAACGGAAAGCCTAAGCTCGTCTCCCCTGAGGGTTTTCCTAAAATCTCTGTTGCAGGGAATGCTAGGGGGGATTGCAGGATATCCCAGTGACAGAGGCTACCTCCACAAGGTCAGGGAAGGTTTTTCTTGGACTTCCCCGAACAGGGAACACCTGTGACTGAAGAGAGGTGCGTGGAGTTTTCTCTCTAGCTCCCACACGCACTGACAATGTTTCCTGAATCCTGAGCGTGGGGAGGTTCCACCAACGGCCGGGAGCGCGTGGGTTCTAACGGAAAACTTAAGCTCGTCTCCCCTGAGGGTTTTCCTAAAGTCTCTGTGCCAGGGAATGCAAGGGGTTTTGCAGGGTATCCCAGTGACAAAGGCTGCCTCCACAAGGTCAGGGAAGGTTTATCATGGACTTCCCCTAAAAGGGAACACCTGTGACTGAAGAGAGCTGCCTGGAGTTGTCTCTCGAGCTCCAACACGCACTGACAATGGTTCCAGAATCCTGATAGTGGGGAGGTTCCACCAACGGTCCGCAGCGCGTGGGTTCAAACGGAAAGCCTAAGCTCGACTCCCCTGAGGCTTTTCTTAATGTCTCTGTGCCAGGGAATGCTAGGGGTGTTTGCAGGATATCCCAGTGTCAGAGGCTGCCTCCCCTAGGTCAGGGAAGGTATTTCTCGGACTTCCCCGAACAGGGAACACCTGTGATTGAAGAGAGCTGCGTGGAGTTGTCTCTCGAGCTCCCCCACGCACTGACAATGGTTCCGGAATCCTGAGCGTGGGGAGGTTCCACCAACTGTCGGCAGCACGTGGGTTCTAACGAAAAGCCGAAGTTCGCCTCCCCTGAGGGTTTTCCTAATATCTCAGTGCCAGGGAATGCTAGGGGGGTTTACAGGATATCCCAGTGACAGAGGCTGCCTCCCCAAGGTCAGGGAAGGTATTTCTCGGACTTCCACGAACAGGGAAATCCTGTGACTGATGAGAGCTGCGTGGAGTTGTCTCTCGAGCTCCCCCCTCGCACTGACAATATTTCCGGAATCCTGAGCGTGGGGAGGTTCCACCAACGGTCGGCAGCGCGTGGGTTCTAACGGAAAGCCTAAGCTCATCTCCCCTGAGGGTTTTCCTAATGTCTCTGTGCCAGGGAATGCTAGGGGTGTTTGCAGGATATCCCCGTGACAGAGGCTGCCTCCCCAAGTTCAGGGAAGGTATTTCTCGGTCTTCCCCGAACAGGGAACACCTGTGACTGAAGAGAGCTGCGTGGAGTTGTCTCTCGAGCTCCCCAACGCACTGACAATGTTTCCGGAATCCTGAGCGTGGGGAGGTTCCAACAACGGTCGGCAGCGTGTGGGTTCTAATGGAATACCTAAGCTCGTCTCCCCTGAGGGTTTTCCTAATGTCTTTGTGCCAGGGAATGCTAGGGGATTTTGCAGTATATCCCAGTGTCAGAGGCTGCCTCCCCAAGGTCAGGGAAGTTATTTCTCGGACTTCCCCGAACAGGGAACACCTGTGAATGAAGATAGCTGCGTGGAGTTGTCACTCGAACTTCCCCACGCACTGACAATGGTTCCGGAATCCTGAGCGTGGGGAGGTTCCACCAAAGGACGGCAGCTTGTGGGTTCTAATGGAATGCCTAAGCTCGTCTCCCCTGAGTGTTTTCATAATGTCTCTGTGCCTGGGAATGCTAGGGGGGTTTGCAGGATATCCCAGTGACAGTGGCTGCCTCCCCTTGGTCAGGGAAGCTATTTCTCGGACTTCCCCGAACAGGGAACACCTGTGACTGAAGAGAGCTGCGTGGAGTTTTACCTCGAGCTCCCCCACGCACTGACAATGGTTCCGGAATCCTGAGCGTGGGGAGGTTCCACCAACGGTCGTCAGCGCGTGGGTTCTAACGGAAAGCCTATGCTCGTCTCCCCTGAGGGTTTTACTAATGTCTCTGTGCCAGGGAATGCTAGGGGGGTTTACAGGATATCCCAGTGGCAGAGGCTGCCTCCCCAAGATCAGGGAAGTTATTTCTCGGACTTCCCCGAACAGGGAACACCTGTGACTGAAGAGAGCTGCGTGGAGTTGTCTCTCGAGCTCCCCCACGCACTGACAATGGTTCCGGAATCCTGAGCGTGGGGAGGTTCCACCAACGGTCGGCAGCGCGTGGGTTCTAACGGAAAGACTAAGCTCGCCTCCCCTGAGTGTATTCCTAATATCTCTGTGCCAGGGAATGCTAGGGGGGTTTGTAGGATATCCCAGTGACAGAGGCTGCATCCCCATGGTCAGGGAAGGTATTTCTCGGACTTCCCCGAACAGGGAACACCTGTGACTGAGGAGAGCTGCGTGGAGTTGGCTCTCGATCTCCCCCACGCACTGACAATGGTTCCGGAATCCTGAGCTTGGGGAGGTTCCACCAACGGTCGGCAGCGCGTGGGTTCTAACGGAATGGCTAAGCTCGCTTCCCTGAGGGTTTTCCTAATGTCTCTGTGCCAGGGAATGCTAGGGGGGTTTGCAGGATATCCCAGTGACAGAGGCTGCCTCCCCAAGTTCAGTGATGGTATTTCTCGGCCTTCCACGAACAGGGAACACCTGTGAATGATGAGAGCTGCGTGGAGTTGTCTCTCGCGTTCCCCCACGCACTGACAATATTTCCGGAATCCTGAGCGTGGGGAGGTTCCACCAACGGTCGGCAGCGCGTGGGTTCTAACGGAAAGCCTAAGCTCGTCTCCCCTGAGGGTTTTCCTAATGTCTCTGTGCCAGGGAATGCTAGGGGTGTTTGCAGGATATCCCAGTGACAGAGGCTGCCTCCCCAGTTTCAGGGAATTTATTTCTCGGACTTCCCAGAACAGGGAACACCTGTGACTGAAGAGTGATGCGTGGAGTTGTCTCTCGAGCTCCCCCACGCACTGACAATGTTTCCGGAATCCTGAGCGTGGGGAGGTTCCACCAACGGTCGGCAGCGCGTGGGTTCTAACGGAATGCCTATGCTCGTCTCCCCTGAGTGTTTTCATAATGTCTCTGTGCCAGGGAATGCTAGGGGGGTTTGTAGGATATCCCAGTGACAGAGGCTGCCTCCCCTTGGTCAGGGAAATTATTTCTCGGACTTCCCCGAACAGGGAACCCCGGTGACTGGAGAGAGCTGAGTGGAGTTGTCTCTCGAGCTCCCCCATACACTGACAATGGTTCCGGAATCCTGAGCGTGGGGAGGTTCCACCAAAGGTCTGCATCGCGTGGGTTCTAACGGAAAGCCTAAGCTCGTATCCCCTTAGGGTTTTCCTAATGTCTCTGTGCCAGGGAATGCTAGGGGGGTTTGTAGGATATCCCAGTGACAGAGGCTGCCTCCCCAAGGTCAGAGAAGGTATTTCTGGGACTTCCCCGAACAGGGAACACCTGTGACTGAAGAGAGCTGCGTGGATTTGTCTCTCGAGCTCCCCCACGCACTGACAATTGTTCCGGAATCCTGAGCGTGGGGAGGTTCCACCAACGGTCGGCAGCGCGTGGGTTCTAACGGAAAGCATAAGCTCATCTCCCCTGAGTTTTTTCCTAATGTCTCTCTGCCAGGGAAAGCTAGGGGTGTTTGCAGGATATCCCAGTGACAGAGGCTGCCTCCCCAAGGTCAGGGAAGCTATTTCTAGGACTTCCCCGAACAGAGATCACCTGTGACTGAAGAGAGCTGCGTGGAGTTGTCTCTCGAGCTCCCCAATAACTGACAATGTTTCCGGAATCCTAAGCGTGGGGAGGTCCCTCAATCGTTCGACCGCGCGTGGGTTCGGACGGAAAGCCTAAGCTCGTCTCCCATGAGGGTTTTCCTAATTTCTCTGTGCCAGGGAATGCTAGGGGGGATTGCAGGATATCCCAGTGACAGAGGCTGCCTCCCCAAAGTCATGGAAAGTATTTCTCGGACTTCCCCGAACAGGGAACACCTCTGACTGAAGAGAGCTGCGTGGAGTTGTCTCTCGAGCTCCCCCACGCACTGACAATGTTTCCGGAATCCTGAGCGTGGGGAGGTTCCACCAACGGTCGGCAGCGCGCGGGTTCTAGGGTAAAGCCTTAGCTCGTCTCCCCTGAGGGTTTTCCTAATGTCTCTGTGCCAGGGAATGCGAGGGGTGTTTGCAGGTTATCCCAGTGACAGAGGCTGCCTACCCAAGGTCAGGGAAGGTATTTCTCGGACTTCCCCGAACAGGGAACACCTGTGACTGAAGAGAGCTGCGTGGAGTTGTCTCTCGAGCTCCCCCACGCACTGACAATGGTTTCGGAATCCTGAGCGTGGGGAGGTTCCAACAACGATCGGCAGCGCGTGGGTTCTAACGGAAATCCTAAGCTCGTCTCCCATGAGTGTTTTCCTAATGTCTCTGTGCCAGGGAATGCAAGGGGGGTTTGCAGGATATCCCAGTGGTAGAGGCTGCATCCCCAAATCAGGGAAGTTATTTCTCGGACTTCCCCGAACAGGGAACACCTGTGACTGAAGAGAGCTGCGTGGAGTTGTCTCTCGAGCTCCCCCACGCACTGACACTTGTTCCGGAATCCTGAGCGTGGGGAGGTTCCACCAACTGTCGGCAGCGCGTGGGTTTTAACGGAATGCCTAAGCTCGTCTCCCCTGAGGGTTTTCCTAATGTCCCTGTGCCAGGGAATGCTAGGGAGGTTTGCAGGTTATCCCAGTGACAGAGGCTGCTTCCCCAAGGTCAGGGAAGGTTTTTCTCGGACTTCCCCGAACAGGGAACACCTGTGACTGAAGAGAGCTTCGTGGAATTGTCTCTCGAGATCCCCCACGCACTAACAATGGTTCCGGAATCCTGAGAGTGGGGAGGTTCCACCAACGGTCGGCAGCGCGCGGGTTCTAACGGAATGCCTAAGCTCGTCTCCCCTGAGGGTTTTCCTAATGTCTCTGTGCCAGGGAATGCTAGGGGGGTTTGCAGGATATCCCAGTGACAGAGGCTGTCTCCGCAAGGTCAGGGAAGGTATTCCTCGGACTTTCCCGAACAGGGAACACCTGTGACTGAAGAGAGCTGCGTGGAGTTGTCTCTCGAGGTCCCACACGCACTGACAATGATTCCGGAATCCTGAGAGTGGGGAGGTTCCACCAACGGTCGGCAGCGCGTGGGTTCTAACGGAAAGCTTTAGCTCGTCTCCCCTGAGGGTTTTCCTAATGTCTCTGTGCCAGGGAATGCTAGGTGTGTTTGCAGGATATCCCAGTGACAGAGGCTGCCTCCCCAAGGTCAGGGAAGTTATTTCTCGGCTTTCCCCGAACAGGGAACACCTGTGAGTGAAGAGAGCTGCGTGGAGTTGTCTCTCGAGTTCACCCACGCACTGAAAATTGTTCCGAAATTATGAGAGTGGGGAGGTTCAACCAACGGTCGGCAGCGCGTTGGTTCTAACGGAAAGCCTAAGCTCGTCTCCCCTGAGGTTTTTCCCAATATCTCTGTGCCAGGGAATGCTAGGGGTGATTGCAGGTTATCCTAGTGACAGAAGTTGCCTCCCCAAGTTCAGGGAAGGTATTTCTCGGACTTCCCCGAACAGGGAACACCTATGACTGAAGAGAGCTGCGTGGAGTTGTCTCTCGAGCTCCCCCACGCACTGACAATGTTTCCGGAATCCTGAGCGTGGGGAAGTTCCACCAACGGTCGGCAGCTTGTGGGTTCTAATGGAAAGCCTTAGCTCGTCTCCCCTGAGGGTTTTCCTAATGTCTCTGTGCCAGGGAATGCTAGGGGCGTTTGCAGGATATCCCAGTGACAGAGGCTGCCTCCCCAACTTCAGGGAAGGTATTTCTCGGACTTCCCCGAACAGGGAACACCTGTGACTGAAGAGAGCTGCGTGGAGTTGTCTCTCGTGCTCCCCCCGCACTGACAATGGTTCCGGAATCTTGAGAGTGGGGAGGTTCCACCAACGGTCGGCAGCGCGTGGGTTCTAACGGAAAGCATAAGCTCATCTCCCCTGAGGTTTTTCCTAATGTCTCTCTCCCAGGGAAAGCTAGGGGTGTTTGCAGGATATCCCAGTGACAGAGGCTGCCTCCCCAAGGTCAGGGAAGGTATTTCTAGGACTTCCCCGAACAGAGAACACCTGTGACTGAAGAGAGCTGCGTGGAGTTGTCTCTCGAGCTCCCCAAGTACTGACAATTATTCCGGAATTCTGAGCTTGGGGAGGTTCCACCAACGGTCGGCAGCTCGTGCGTTCTAACGGAATGCCTAAGCTCGCTTCCCTTAGGGTTTTCATAATATCTCTGTGTCAGGGAATGCTAGGGGGGTTTGCAGGATATCCCAGTGGCAGAGGCTGACTCCCCAAGTTCAGGGAAGGTATTTCTCGGACTTCCCCTAACAGGGAACACCTGTGACTTAAGAGAGCTGCGTGGAGTTGTCTGTCGAGCTCCCCCACGCACTGACAATGGTTCCGGAATCCTGAGTGTGGGGAGGTTCCACCAACGGTCGGCAGCGCGTGGGTTCAAACGGAAAGCCTAAGCTCGTCTCCCCTAAGGATTTTCCTAATGTCTCTGTGCCAGGGAATGCTAGGGGTGTTTGCAGGATATTCCAGTGCCAGAGGCTGCCTCCCCAAGTTCAAGGAAGGTATTTCTCGGACTTCCCCGAACAGGGAACACCTGTGACTGAAGAGATCTGCGTGGAGTTGTCTCTCGAACTCCCCCACGCACTGACAATGGTTCCGGAATCCTGAGCGTGGGGAGGTTCCACCAACGTTCGGCAGCGCGTGGGTTCAAACGGAAAATATATGCTCGTCTCCCCTGAGGGTTTTCCTAATTTCTCTGTGCCAGGGAATGCTAGGGGTGATTGCAGGATATCCCAGTGTAAGAGGCTGCCTCCCCAAGGTCAGGGAAGTTGTTCCTCGGACTTCCCCGAACATCTAACACCTGTGACTGAAGAGAGCTGCGTGGAGTTGTCTCTCGAGCTCCCCCACGCACTGACAATGGTTCCGGAATCCTGAGAGTGGGGAGGTTGCACCAAATGTCGGCAGCGCGTGGGTTCTAACGGAAAGTCTAAGCTCGTCTCCCCTGAAGTTTTCCTAATATTACTGAGCCAGGGAATGCTAGGGGGGATTTCAGAATATCCCAGTGACAGAGGCTGCATCCCCAAGGTCAGGGAAGGTATTTCTCCGACATCCCCGAACAGGGAACACCTGTGATTGAAGAGAGCTGCGTGGAGTTGTCTCTCGAGCTCCCCCACACACTCACAATTGTTCCGGAATCCTGAGCGTGTGGAGGTTCCACCAACGGTCGGCAGCGCGTGGGTTCAAACGGAAAGCCTAAGCTCGTCTCCCCTGAGGATTTTCCTAATGTCTGTGTGCCAGGGAATGCTAGGGGTGTTTGCAGGATATCCCAGTGACAGAGGCTGCCTCCCCAAGGTCAGGGAAGGTATTTCTCGGACTTCCCCGAACAGGGAACACCTGTGACTGAAGAGAGCTGCGTGGAGTTGTCTCTCGAGCTCCCCCACGCACTGACGATGGTTCCGGAATCCTGAGCGTGTGGAGGTTCCTCCAACTGTCGGCAGCGCGTGGGTTCAAACGGAAAACCTATGCTCGTCTCCCCTGAGGGTTTTCCTAATGTCTCTGTGCCAGGGAATGCTAGGGGGGTTTGCAGGATATCCCAGTGACAGAGGCTGCCTCCCCAAGGTCAGGGAAGGTATTTCCCGGACTTCCCCGTACAGGGAACACCTGTGAGTGAAGAGAGCTGCGTGGAGTTGTCTCTCGAGCTCACCCACGCACTGAAAATGATTCCGGAATCCTGAGCGTGGGGAGGTTCCACCAACGGTCGGCAGCACGTGGGTTCTAACGGAAAGCCTAAGCTCGTCTCCCCTGAGGTTTTTCCTAATATCTTTGTGCCAGGGAATGCAAGGGGGGATTGCAGGATATCCCGGTGATAGAGGCTGCCTCCCCAAGTTCAGGGAAGGTATTTCTCGGACTTTCCCTAACAGGGAACACCTGTGACTGAATAGAGCTGCGTGGAGTTGTCTCTCGAGCTCCCCCACGCACTGACAATGGTTCCGGAATCCTGAGCGTGGGGAGGTTCCACCAACGGTCGACAGCGCGTGGGTTCTAACGGAATACTTTTGCTCGTCTCCCCTGAGTGTTTTCCTAATATCTCTGTGCCAGGGAATGCTAGGGGTTTTGCAGGATATCCCAGTGACAGAGGCTGCCTCCCCAAGGTCAGGGAAGGTATTTCTCGGACTTCCCCGAACAGGGAAAACCTGTGACTGAAGAGAGCGGCGTGGAGATGTCTCTCGAGCTCCCCCACGCACTGACAATGGTTCCGGAATCCTGAGCGTGGGGAGGTTCCACCAACGGTCCGCAGCGCTTGCGTTCTAACGGAAAGCCTAAGCTCGTCTCCCCTGAGGGTTTTCCTAATTTCTCTGTGCCAGGGAATGCTAGGGGTGTTTGCAGGGTATCCCAGTGTCAGAGGATACCTCCCCAAGGTCAGGGAAGGTATTTCTCGGACTTCCCCGAACAGGGAACACCTGTGACTGAAGAGAGATTCGTGGAGTTGTCTCTCGAGCTCCCCCACGCACTGACAATGGTTCCGGAATCCTGAGCGTGGGGAGGTTCCACCAACGGTCGGCAGAGCGTGGGTTCTAACGGAATGCCTAAGCTCGTCTCCCCTGAGGGTTTTCCTAATGTCTCTGTGCCAGGGAATGCTAGGGGGGTTTTCAGAATATCCCAGTGACAGAGGCTGCCTCCACAAGGTCAGGGAAGATATTTCACGGACTTCACCGTACAGGGAACACCTGTGACTGAAGAGAGCTGCGTGGATTTGTCTCTCGAGCTCCCCCAAGCACTGACAATGGTTCCGGAATCCTGAGCGTGGGAAGGTTCCACCAACGGTCGGCAGCACGTGGGTTCTAACGGAAAGCATAAGCTCGTCTCCCCTGAGGGTTTTCCTAATGTCTCTGTGCCAGGGAATGCTAGGGGGGTTTGCAGGATATCCCAGTGACAGAGGCTGCATCCCCAAGGTCAGGGAAGTTATTTCTTGGACATCCCCGAGCAGGGAACACATGTGACTGAAGAGAGCTGCGTGGAGTTGTCTCTCGAGCTCCCCCACACACTCACAATGGTTCCAGAATCCTGAGCGTGGGGAGGTTCCACCAACGGTCGGCAGCGCGTGGGTTCTAACGGAAAGCCTTAGCTCGTCTCCCCTGAGTGTTTTCCTAATGTCTCTGTGCCAGGGAATGCTAGGGGGGTTTTCAGGATATCCCAGTGTCAGAGTCTGCCTCCCCAAGGTCAGGGAATGTATTTCTCGGACTTCCCCGAACAGGGAACACATGTGACTGAAGAGAGCTGCATGGAGTTGTCTCTCGAGCTCCCCCACGCACTGACAATGGTTACGGATTCCTGAGCGTGGGGAGGTTCCACCAACGGTCGGCAGCGCGTGGGTTCTAACGGAAAGCCTTAGCTCGTCTCCCCTGAGGGTTTTCCTAATGTCTCTGTGCCAGGGAATGCTAGTGGGGTTTGCAGAATATCCCAGTGACAGAGGCTGCCTCCCCAAGGTCAGGGAAGTTATTTCTCGGACTTCCCAGAACAGGGAACACCTGTGATTGAAGTGAGCTGCGTGGAGTTGTCTGTCGAGCTCCCCCACTCACTGACAATGGTTCCGGAATCCTGAGCGTGGGGAGGTTTCACCAAATGTCGGCAGCGCGTGGGTTCTAACGAAAAGTCTAAGCTCGCCTCCCCTGAAGTTTTCATAATATTAATGAGCCAGGGATTGCAAGGGGGTATTGCAGAATATCCCAGTGACAGAGGCTGCCTCCCCAAGGTCAGGGAAGTTGTTCCTCGGACTTCCCCGAACAGGGAACACCTGTGACTAAAGAGAGCTGCGTGGAGTTGTCTCTCGAGGTCCCCCGCGCACTGACAATGTTTCCGGATTCCTGAGCGAGGGGAGGTTCCACCAACGGAGGGCAGCGCGTGGGTTCTAACGGAAAGCCCTAGCTCGCCTCCACTGAGGGTTTTCCTAATGTCTGTGTGCCAGGGATTTCTAGGGGGGTTTGCAGGATATCCCAGTGACAGAGGCTGCCTCCCCAAGGTCAGGGAAAGTATTTCTCGGACTTCCCCGAACAGGGATCACCTGTGACTGAAGAGACCTGCGTGGAGTTGTCTCTCGAGCTACCCCACGCACTGAAAATGGTTCCAGAATCCTGAGCGTGGGGAGGTTCCACCAACGGTCCGCAGAGTGTGTGTTCTAACGGAAAGCCTATGCTCGTCTCCCCTGAGGGTTTTCCTAATGTCTCTGTGCCAGGGAATTCTAGGGGTGTTTGCAGGTTTTCCCAGTGACAGAGGCTGCCTCCACAAGGTCAGGGAAGTTATTTCTCGGACTTCCCCGAACAGGGAACACCTGTGACTGAAGAGAGCTGCGTGGAGTTGTCTCTCGAGCTCCCCAACGCACTGACAATTGTTCCGGAATCCTGAGCATGGGGAGGTTCCACCAACGTTCCGCAGCGCGTGGGTTCAAACGGAAAACCTAAGCTCGTCTCCCCTGAGGGTTTTCCTAATGTCTCTGTGCCAGGGAATGCTAGGGGGTTTTGCAGGATATCCCAGTGACAGAGGCTGCCTCCCCAAGGTCAGGGAAGGTATTTCTCGGACTTCCCAGAACAGGGAACACCTGTGACTGAAGAGAGCTGCATGGAGTTGTCTCTCGAGCTCCCCCACGCACTGACAATGGTTCCGGATTCCTGAGCGTGGGGAGGTTCCACCAACGGTCGGCAGCGCGTGGGTTCTAACGGAAAGCCTTAGCTCGTCTCCCCTGAGTGTTTTCCTAATGTCTCTGAGCCAGGGAATGCTAGGGGTGTTTTCAGGATATCCCAGTGACAGATTCTGCCTCCCCAAGGTCAGGTAATGTATTTCTCGGACTTCCCCGAACAGGGAACACATGTGACTGAAGAGAGCTGCATGGAGTTGTCTCTCGAGCTCCCCCACTCACTGACAATGGTTCCGGATTCCTGAGCGTGGGGAGGTTCCACCAACGGTCGGCAGCGCGTGGGTTCTAATGGAAAGCCTTAGCTCGTCTCCCCTGAGGGTTTTCCTAATGTCTCTGTGCCAGGGAATGCTAGGGGGGTTTGCAGAATATCCCAGTGACAGAGGCTGCCTCCCCAAGGTCAGGGAAGTTATTTCTCGGACTTCCCCGAACAGGGAACACCTGTGACTGAAGTGAGCTGCGTGGAGTTGTCTGTCGAGGTCCCCCACTCACTGACAATGGTTCCGGAATCCTGAGCGTGGGGAGGTTCCACCAAATGTCGGCAGCGCGTGGGTTCTAACGGAAAGTCTAAGCTCGTCTCCCCTGAAGTTTTCCTAATATTAATGAGCCAGGGATTGCTAGGGGGCATTGCAGAATATCCCAGTGACAGAGGCTGCCTCCCCAAGGTCAGGGAAGTTGTTCCTCGGACTTCCCCGAACAGGGAACACCTGTGACTAAAGAGAGCTGCGTGGAGTTGTCTCTCGAGGTCCCCCGGGCACTGACAATGGTTCCGGATTCCTGAGCGTGGGGAGGTTCCACCAACGGTCTGCAGCGCGTGGGTTCAAACGGATAGCCTAATCTCGTCTCCCCTGAGGTTTTTCCTAATGTCTCTGTGCCAGGGAATGCTAAGGGTGTTTGCAGGATATCCCAGTGACAGAGGCTGCCTCACCAAGGTCAGGGAAGATATTTCCCGGACTTCCCCGAACAGGGAACACCTGTGACTGAAGAGAGCTGCGTGGAGTTGTCTCTCGAGCTCCCCCACGCACTGACAATGTTTCCGGAATCCTGAGCGTGGGGAGGTTCCACCAACGGTCGGCAGCGCGTGGGTTCTAACGGAAAGTCTAAGCTCGTCTCCCCTGAGAGTTTTCCTAATGTCTCCGTGCCAGGGAATGCTAGGGGTGTTTGCAGGATATCCCAGTGACAGAGGCTGCCTCCCCAAGATCAGGGAAGGTATTTCTCGGACTTCCCCGAACAGGGAACACCTGTGACTGAAGAGAGCTGCGTGGAGTTGTCTCTCGAGT
This sequence comes from Vicugna pacos, assembly GCF_048564905.1. Lineage (NCBI taxonomy): Eukaryota > Metazoa > Chordata > Mammalia > Artiodactyla > Camelidae > Vicugna > Vicugna pacos. Next base: position 31,132,368 of record NW_027328721.1, on the reverse strand, counting down.
TCCCCCACGCACTGACCATGGTTCCGGAATCCTGAGCGTGGGGAGGTTCCACCAACGGTCGGCAGCGCGTGTGTTCTAACGGAAAGCATAAGCTCGTCTCCCCTGAGGTTTTTCCTAATGTCTCTGTGCCAGGGAATGCTAGGGAGGTTTGCAGGATATCCCAGTGACAGAGGCTGCCTATCCCAAGGTCAGGGAAGGTATTTCTCGGACTTCCCCGAACAGGGAACACCTGTGACTGAAGAGAGCTTCGTGGAGTTGTCTCTCGTGCTCCCCCATACACTGACAATTGTTCCGGAATCCTGAGCGTGGGGAGGTTCCACCAACGGTCGGCAGCGCGTGGGTTCTAACGGAAAGCCTTAGCTCGTCTTCCCTGAGGGTTTTCCTAATGTCTCTGTGCCAGGGAATGCTAGGGGGGTTTGCAGGATATCCCAGTGACAGAGGCTGCCTCCCCAACGTCAGGGAAGTTATTTCTCGGACTTCCCCGAACAGGGAACACCTGTGACTGAAGAGAGCTGCGTGGAGATGTCTCTCGAGCTCCCTCACGCACTGACAATTGTTCCGGAATCCTGAGCGTGGGGAGGTTCCACCTACGGTCGGCAGCGCGTGGGTTTTAACGGAAAGCCTAAGCTCGTCTCCCCTGAGGGTTTTCCTAATTTCTCTGTGCCAGGGAATGCTAGGGGGGTTTGCAGGATATCCCAGTGACAGAGGCTGCCTCCCCAAGTTCAGGGAAGGTATTTCTCGGACTTCCCCGAACAGGGAACACCTGTGACTGAAGAGAACTGTGTGGAATTATCTCTCGAGCTCCCCCAAGCACTGACAATGGTTCCAGAATCCTGAGCGTGGGGAGGTCCCACCAACGGTCGGCAGCGCGTGGGTTCAAACGGAAAGCCTAAGCTCGTCTCCCCTGAGGGTTTTCCTAATGTCTCTGTGCCAGGGAATGCTAGGGGTGATTGCAGGATATCCCAGTGACAGAGGCTGCCTCCCCAAGTTCAGGGAAGGTATTTTTCGAACTTCCCCAAACATGGAACAACTGTGACTGAAGAGAGATTCGTGGAGTTGTCTCTCGAGCTGCCCCACGCACTGACAATATTTCCGGAATCCTGAGCGTGGGGAGGTTCCAACAACGGTCGGCAGCGCGTGGGTTCTAACGGAAAGCATAAGCTCATCTCCCCTGAGGGTTTTCCTAATGTCTCTTTGCCAGGGAATGCTAGGGGTGTTTGCAGGATATCCCAGTGACAGAGGCTGCCTCCCCAAGGTCAGGGAAAGTATTTCTCGGACTTCCCCGAACAGAGAGCAACTGTGACTGAAGAGAGCTGCGTGGAGTTGTCTCTCGAGCTCCCCAAGCACTGACAATGGTTCCGGAATCCTGAGCGTGGGGAGGTCCCACCAACGTTCGGCAGCGCGTGGGTTCTAACGGAAAGCCTAAGCTCGTCTCCCCTGAGGGTTTTCCTAATGTCTCTGTGCCAGGGAATGCGAGGGGTGTTTGCAGGATATCCGAGTGTCAGAGGCTGCCTCCCCAAGGTAAGGGAATTTTTTTCTCGGACTTCCCCGAACAGGGAACACCTGTGACTGAAGAGAGCTTCGTGGAGTTGTCTCTCGAGCTCCCCCATACACTGACAATGGTTCCGGAATCCTGAGCGTGGGGAGGTTCCACCAACGGTCGGCAGCGCGTGTGTTCTAACAGAAAGCCTAAGCTCGTCTCCCCTGAGGGTTTTCCTAATGTCTCAGTACCAGGGAATGCTAGGGGGGTTTGCAGGATATCCTAGTGACAGAGGCTGCCTCCCCAAGGTCAGGGAAGGTATTTCTCGCACTTTCCCGTACAGGGAACACCTGTGACTGAAGAGAGCTGCGTGGAGTTGTCTCTCGAGCTCCCTCACGCACTGTCAATGTCTCCGGAATCCTGAGCGTGGGGAGGTTCCACCAACGGTCGGCAGCGCGTGGGTTCTAACGGAAAGCCTATGCTCGTCTCCCCTGAGGGTTTTCCTAATATCTCTGTGCCAGGGATTGCTAGGGAGGATTGCAGGATATCCCAGTGACAGAGGCTGCCTCCCCAAGGTCAGGGAAGGTATTTCTCGGGCTTCCGCGAACAGGGAACACCTGTGACTGAAGAGAGCTGCGTGGAGTTGTCTCTCGAGCTCCCCCACGCACTAACAATGGTTCCGGAATCCTGAGCGTGGGGAGGTTCCACCAAAGGTCCGCAGCGCGTGGGTTCTAACGGAAAGCCTAAGCTCGTCTCCCCTGAGTGTATTCCTAATGTCTCTCTGCCAGGGAATGCTAGGGGGGTTTACAGGATATCCCAGTGACAGAGGCTGCCTCCCCAAGATCAGGAAAGGTATTTCTCGGACTTCCCCGAACAGGGAACACCTGTGACTGAAGAGAGCTTCGTGGAGTTGTCTCTCGAGCTCCCCCACGCACTGACAATTTTTCCAGAATCCTGAGCGTGGGGAGGTTCCACCAACGGTCGGCAGCGTGTGGGTTCTAATGGAAAGCCTAAGCTCGTCTCCCCTGAGGGTTTTAATACTGTCTCTGTGCCAGGGAATGGTAGGGGGGATTGCAGGATATCCCAGTGACAGAGGCTGCCTACCCAAGTTCACGGAATTTATTTCTCGGACTTCCCCGATCAGGGAACACCTGTGACTGAAGAGAGCTGCGTGGAGTTGTCTCTCGAGCTCCCCCACGCACTGACAATGGTTCCGGAATCCTGAGCGTGGGGAGGTTCCACCAAAGGTCGGCAGAGCGTGGGGTCTAACGGAAAGCTTAAGCTCGTCTCCCCTGAGGTTTTTCCTAATTTCTCTGTTCCAGGGAATGCTAGGGGGGTTTGCAGGAAATCCCAGTGTCAGAGGCTGCCTCCCCTAGCTCAGGGAAGGTATTTTTCGGACTTCCACGAACAGGGAAAACCTGTGACTGAAGAGAGCTGCGTGGAGTTGTCTCTCGAGCTCCCCCACGCACTGACAATGTTTCCGGGATCCTGAGCGTGTGGAGGTTCCACTAACGGTTGGCCGCGCGTGGGTGCTAACGGAATGCCTATGCTCGTCTCCCCTGAGGGTTTTCCTAATGTCTATGTGCCAGGGAATGCTAGGGGGGTTTGCAGGATATCCCAGTGACAGAGGCTGCCTCCCCAAGGTCAGGGAAGGTATTTCTCGGACTTCCCCGTACAGGGAACACCTGTGACTGAAGAGAGATGCGTGGAGTTGTCTCTCGAGCTCCCACACGGACTGACAATGGTTCCAGAATCCTGAGCGTGGGGAGGTTCCACCAACGGTCGGCAGCGCATGGGTTCTAACGGAAAGCCTAAGCTCGTCTCCCCTGAGGGTTTTCCTAATGTCTCTGTGCCAGGGAATGCTAGGGGGGTTTGCAGGATATCCCAGTGTCAGAGGCTGCCTCCCCAAGGTCAGGGAACTTATTTCCCGGACTTCCACGAACAGGGAACACCTGTGACTGAAGAGAGCTGCGTTGAGTTGTCTCTCGAGCTCCCCCACTCACTGACAATGGTTCCGGAATCCTGAGCGTGGGGAGGTTCCACCAACGGTCCGCAGCGCGTTTGTTCCAACGGAAAGCCTAAGCTCGTCTCCCCTGAGTGTTTTCCTAATGTCTCTGTGCCAGGGAATGCTAGGGGTGTTTGCAGGATATCCCAGTGTCAGAGGCTACCTCCCCAAGGTCAGGGAAGGTATTTCTCGGACTTCCGGGGACAGGGAACACCTGTGACTGAAGAGAGATGCGTGGAGTTGTCTCTCAAGCTCCCCCACGCACTGACAATGTTTCCGGAATCCTGAGCGTGGGGAGGTTCCACCAACGGTCGGCAGATTTTCTGTTCTAACGGAATGCCGAAGCTCGTCTCCCGTGAGGGTTTTCCAAATGTCTCTGTGCCAGGGAATGCTAGGGGTGTTTGCAGGTTATCCCAGTGACAGAGGCTGCCTCCCCAAGGTAAGGGATGTTACTTCTCGGACTTCCCCGAACAGGGAACACCTGTGACTGAACAGCGCTTCGTGGAGTTGTATCTCGAGCTCCCCCACGCACTGACAATGGTTCCGGAATCCTGAGCGTGGGGAGGTTCCACCAACGGTCGGCAGCGCGTGGGTTCTAACGGAAAGCCTTAACTCGTCTTCCCTGAGGGTTTTCTTAATGTCTCTGTGCCAGGGAATGCTAGGGGTGTTTGCAGGATATCCCAGTGACAGAGGCTGCCTCCCCAAGGTCAGGGAAGTTATTTATCGGACTTCCCCGAACAGGGAACACCTGTGAATGAAGAGAGCTGCGTGGAGTTGTCTCTCGAGCTCCCCCACGCACTGAAAATGGTTCCGGATTCCTGAGCGTGGGGAGGTTCCACCAACGGTCGGCAGCACGTGGGTTCTAACGGAAAGCCTTAGCTCGTCTCCCCTGAGCGTTTTCCTAATGTCTCTGTGCCAGGGAATGCTAGGGGGGTTTGCAGGATATCCCAGTGGCAGAGGCTGCCTCCCCAAAGTCAGGGAAATTATTTCTCGGACTTCCCCGAACAGGGAACACCTCTGACTGAAGAGAGCTGCGTGGAGTTGTCTCTCGATCTCCCCCACGCACTGACAATGGTTCCGGAATCCTGAGCGTGGGGAGGTTCCACCAACGGTCGGCAGCGCGCGGGTTCTAGGGGAAAGCCTAAGATCGTCTCCCCTGAGGGTTTTCCTAATGTCTCTGTCCCAGGGAATGCTAGGGGGGTTTGCAGGATATCCCAGTGACAGAGGCTGCCTCCCCAAGGTCAGGGAAGGTACTTCTCGGACTTCCCCGAACAGGGAACACCTGTGACTGAAGAGAGCTGCGTGGAGTTTTCTCTCGAGCTCCCCCACGCACTGACAATATTTCCGAAATCCTGAGCGTGGGGAGGTTCCACCAACGGTCGGCAGATCTTGGGTTCTAACGGAATGCCGAAGCTCGTCTCCCGTGAGGGTTTTCCTAATGTCTCTGTGCCAGGGAATGCTAGGGGTGTTTGCAGGATATCCCAGTGACAGAGGCTGCCTCCCCAAGGTAAGGGATGTTATTTCTCGGACTTCCCCGAACAGGGAACACCTGTGACTGAACAGCGCTTCGTGGAGTTGTCTCTCGAGCTCCCCCACGCACTGACAATGGTTCCGGAATCCTGAGCGTGGGGAGGTTCCACCAACGGTCGGCAGCGCGTGGGTTATAACGGAAAGCCTTAACTCGTCTTCCCTGAGGGTTTTCTTAATGTCTCTGTGCCAGGGAATGCTAGGGGTGTTTGCAGGATATCCCAGTGACAGAGGCTGCCTCCCCAAGGTCAGGGAAGTTATTTATCGGACTTCCCCGAACAGGGAACACCTGTGACTGAAGAGAGCTGCGTGGAGTTGTCTCTCGAGCTCCCCCAAGCACTGACAATGGTTCCGGATTCCTGAGCGTGGGGAGGTTCCACCAACGGTCGGCAGCGCGTGGGTTCTAACGGAAAGCCTTAGCTCGTCTCCCCTGAGCGTTTTCCTAATGTCTCTGTGCCAGGGAATGCTAGGGGGGTTTGCAGGATATCCCAGTGACAGAGGCTGCCTCCCCAAGGTCAGGGAAGTTATTTCTCGGACTTCCCCGAACAGGGAACACCTGTGACTGAAGAGAGCTGCGTGGAGTTGTCTCTCGAGCTCCCCAAGCACTGACAATGGTTCCGGAATCCTGAGCGTGGGGAGGTTCCACCAACTTTCGGCAGCGCGTGGGTACTAACGGAAAGCCTAAGCTCGTCTCCCCTGAGGATTTTCCTAATGTTTCTGTGCCAGGGAATGCTAGGGGGGATAGCAGGATATCCCAGTGACAGAGGCTGCCTCCCCAAAGTCAGGGAAAGTATTTCTCGGACTTCCCCGTACAGGGAACACCTGTGACTGAAGAGAGCTGAGCTGCGTGGAGTTTTCTCTCGAGCTCCCCCACGCACTGACAATATTTCCGGAATCCTGAGCGTGGGGAGGTTCCACCAACGGTCGGCAGATCTTGGGTTCTAACGGAATGCCGAAGCTCGTCTCCCGTGAGGGTTTTCCTAATGTCTCTGTGCCAGGGAATGCTAGGGGTGTTTGCAGGATATCCCAGTGACAGAGGCTGCCTCCCCAAGGTAAGGGATGTTATTTCTCGGACTTCCCCGATCAGGGAACACCTGTGACTGAACAGCGCTTCGTGGAGTTGTCTCTCGAGCTCCCCCACGCACTGAAAATGGTTCCGGAATCCTGAGCGTGGGGAGGTTCCACCAACGGTCGGCAGCGCGTGGGTTCTAACGGAAAGACTTAACTCGTCTTCCCTGAGGGTTTTCTTAATGTCTCTGTGCCAGGGAATGCTAGGGGTGTTTGCAGGATATCCCAGTGACAGAGGCTGCCTCCCCAAGGTCAGGGAAGTTATTTATCGGACTTCCCCGAACAGGGAACACCTGTGACTGAAGAGAGCTGCGTGGAGTTGTCTCTCGAGCTCCCCCACGCACTGACAATGGTTCCGGAATCCTGAGCGTGGGGAGGTTCCACCAACTTTCGGCAGCGCGTGGGTACTAACGGAAAGCCTAAGCTCGTCTCCCCTGAGGATTTTCCTAATGTTTCTGTGCCAGGGAATGCTAGGGGGGATAGCAGGATATCCCAGTGGCAGAGGCTGCCTCCCCAAAGTCAGGGAAAGTATTTCTCGGACTTCCCCGTACAGGGAACACCTGTGACTGAAGAGAGCTGCGTGGAGTTGTCTCTCGATCTCCCCCACGCACTGACAATGGTTCCGGAATCCTGAGCGTGGGGAGGTTCCACCAACGGTCGGCAGCGCGCGGGTTCTAGGGGAAAGCCTAAGATCGTCTCCCCTGAGGGTTTTCCTAATGTCTCTGTGCCAGGGAATGCTAGGGGGGTTTGCAGGATATCCCAGTGACAGAGGCTGCCTCCCCAAGGTAAGGGATGTTTTTTCTCGGACTTCCCCGAACAGGGAACACCTGTGACTAAAGAGAGCTGCGTGGAGTTGTCTTTCGAGCTTCCCCACGCACTGACAATAGTTCCGGAATCTTGAGCGTGGGGAGGTTCCACCAAAGGTCGGCAGCGCGTGGGTTCTAACGGAAAGCCTAAGCTCGTCTCCCCTGAGGGTTTTCCTAATGTCTGTGTGACAGGGAATGCTAGGGGTGTTTGCAGGATATCCCAGTGACAGAGGCTTCCTCCCCAATGTCAAGGAAGGTATTTCACGGACTTCCCCGAACAGGGAACACCTGTGACTGAAGAGATCTGCGTGGAATTGTCTCTCGAGCTCCCCCACGCACTGACAATGGTTCCGGAATCCTGAGCGTGGGGAGGTTCCACCAACGGTCCGCAGCGCGTGGGTTCTAACGGAAAGCCTAAGCTCGTCTCCCCTGAGGGTTTTCCTAATGTCTCTGTGCCAGGGAATGCTAGGGGTGTTTGCAGGATATCCCAGTGACAGAGGCTGCCTCCCGAAAGTCAGGGAAGTTATTTCTCGGACTTCCCCGAACAGGGAACACCTGTGACTGAAGAGAGCTGCGTGGAGTTGTCTCTCGAGCTCCCCCACGCACTGACAATGGTTCCGGAATCCTGAGCGTGGGGAGGTTCCACCAACGTTCCGCAGCGCGTGGGTTCAAACGGAAAACCTAAGCTCGTCTCTCGTGAGGGTTTTCCTAATGTCTCTGTCCCAGGGAATGCTAGGGGGGTTTGCAGGATATCCCAGTGACAGAGGCTGCCTCACCAAGGTCAGGGAAGTTATTTCTCAGACTTCCCCGAACATGGAACACCTGTGACTGAAGAGAGCTGCGTGGAGTTGTCTCTCGAGCTCCCCCACGCACTGACAATGGTTCCGGAATCCTGAGCGTGGGGAGGTTCCACCAACGGTCGGCAGCGCGTGGGTTCTAACGGAATGCCTAAGCTCGTCTCCCCTGAGTGTTTTCCTAATTTCTCTGTGCCAGGGAATGCTAGGGGGGTTTGCAGGATATCCCAGTGACAGTGGCTGCCTCCCGAAGTTCAGGGAAGGTATTTCTCGGACTTCCTCGAACAGGGAACACCTGTAACTGAAGAGAGCTGCGTGGAGTTGTCTCTCGAGCTCCCCCACGCACTGACAATGGTTCCGGATTCCTGAGCGTGGGGAGGTTCCACCAACGGTCGGCAGCGCGTGGGTTCTAACCAAAAGCCTAAGCTAGTCTCCCTGAGGGTTTTCCTAATGTCTCTGTGCCAGGGAATGCTAGGGGGGTTTGTAGGATATCCCAGTGACAGAGGCTGCCTCCCCAAGGTCAGGGAAGGTATTTCTCGGACTTCCCCTAACAGGGAACACCTGTGAATGAAGAGAGCTGCGTGGAGTTGTCTCTCGAGCTCCCCCACGCACTGACAATGGTTCCGGAATCCTGAGCGTGGGGAGGTTCCACCAACGATCGTCAGCGCGTGGGTCCTAACGGAAAGCCTAAGCTCGTCTCCCCTGAGGGTTTTCCTAATGTCTCTGTGCCATGGAATGCTAGGGGAGTTTGCAGGATATCGCAGTGACAGAGGCTGACTCCCCAATTCAGGGAAGGTATTTCTCGGACTTCCCCGATCAGGGAACACCTGTGACTGAAGAGAGCTGCGTGGAGTTGTCTCTCGAGCTCCCCCACGCACTGACAATGTTTCCGGAATCCTGAGCGTGGGGAGGTTCCACCAACGGTCGGCAGCGCGTGGGTTCTAACGGAATGCCTAAGCTCGTCTCACCTGAGGGTTTTCCTAATATCTCTGTGCCAGGGAATGCTAGGGGTGATTGCAGGATATCCCAGTGACCGTGGCTGCCTCCCCAAGGTCAGGGAAGGTATTTCCCGTACTTCCCCGAACAGGGAACACCTGTGACTGAAGAGAGCTGCGTGGAGTTGTCTCTCGAGCTCCCCCACGCACTGACACTGTTTCCGGAATCCTGAGCGTGGGGAGGTTCCACCAACGGTCGGCATCGCGTGGGTTCTAACGGAATTCCTAAGCTGGTCTCCCCTGAGGGTTTTCCTAATGTCTCTGTGCCAGGGAATGCTAGGGGTGATTGCAGGCAGTCCCAGTGACCGAGGATGCCTCCCCAAGGTCAGGGAAGGTTTTTCCCGGACTTCCCCGAACAGGGAACACCTGTGACTGAAGAGATCTGCGTGGAGTTGTCTCTCGAGCTCCCCCACGCACTGACAATGTTTCCGGAATCCTGAGCGTGGGGAGGTTCCACCAACGGTCGGCAGCGCGTGGGTTCTAACGGAATGCCTAAGCTCGTCTCACCTGAGGGTTTTCCTAATATCTCTGTGCCAGGGAATGCTAGGGGTGATTGCAGGATATCCCAGTGTCCGTGGCTGCCTCCCCAAGGTCAGGGAAGGTATTTCCCGTACTTCCCCGAACAGGGAACACCTGTGACTGAAGAGAGCTGCGTGGAGTTGTCTCTCGAGCTCCCCCACGCACTGACAGTGTTTCCGGAATCCTGAGCGTGGGGAGGTTCCACCAACGGTCGGCATCGCGTGGGTTCTAACGGAATGCCTAAGCTCGTCTCCCCTGAGGGTTTTCCTAATGTCTCTGTGCCAGGGAATGCTAGGGGTGATTGCAGGCAGTCCCAGTGACCGAGGATGCCTCCCCAAGGTCAGGGAAGGTATTTCCCGGACTTCCCCGAACAGGGAACACCTGTGACTGAAGAGATCTGCGTGGAGTTGGCTCTCGAGCTCCCCCACGCACTGACAATGGTTCCGGAATCCTGAGCGTGGGGAGGTTCCACCAACGGTCGGCAGCGCGTGGGTTCTAACGGAATGCCTAAGCTCGTCTATCCTGAGGGTTTTCCTAATGTCTCTGTGCCAGGGAATGCTAGGGGTGATTGCAGGCAATCCCAGTGACCGAGGCTGCCTCCCCAAGGTCAGGGAAGGTATTTCCCGGACTTCCCCGAACATGGAACACCTGTGACTGAAGAGAGCTGCGTGGAGTTGTCTCTCGAGCTCCCCCATGCACTGACAATGTTTCCGGAATCCTGAGCGTGGGGAGGTTCCACCAACGGTCGGCAGCGTGTGGGTTCTATCGGAATGCCTAAGCTCGTCTCCCCTCAGTGTTTTCCTAATGTCTCTGAGCCAGGGAATGCTAGGGGTGATTGCAGGCAATCCCAGTGACCGAGGCTGCCTCCCCAAGGTCAGGGAAGGTATTTCCCGGACTTCCCCGAACAGGGAACACCTGTGACTGAAGAGAGCTGCGTGGAGTTGTCTCTCGAGCTCCCCCACGCACTGACAATGTTTCCGGAATCCTGAGCGTGGGGAGGTTCCACCAACGGTCGGCAGCGCGTGGGTTCTAACGGAATGCCTAAGCTCGTCTCCCCTGAGGGTTTTCCTAATGTCTCTGTGCCAGGGAATGCTAGGGGTGATTGCAGGATTTCCCAGTGACCGAAGCTGCCTCCCCAAGGTCAGGGAAGGTTTTTCCCGGACTTCCCCGAACAGGGAACACCTGTGACTGAAGAGAGCTGCGTGGAGTTGTCTGTCGAGCTCCCCCACGCACTGACAATGGTTCCGGAATCCTGAGCGTGGGGAGGTTCCACCAACGGTCGGCAGCGCGTGGGTTCTAACGGAATGCCTAAGCTCATCTCCCCTGAGGGTTTTCCTAATGTCTCTGTGCCAGGGAATGCTAGGGGTGATTGCAGGCAATCCCAGTGACCGAGGCTGCCTCCCCAAGGTCAGGGAAGTTATTTCCCGGACTTCCCCGAACAGGGAACACCTGTGACTGAAGAGAGCTGCGTGGAGTTGTCTCTCGAGCTCCCCCACGCACTGACAATGTTTCCGGAATCCTGAGCGTGGGGAGGATCCACCAACGGTCGGCAGCGCGTGGGTTCTAACGGAATGCCTAAGCTCGTCTCCCCTGAGGGTTTTCCTAATGTCTCTGTGCCAGGGAATGCTAGGGGTGATTGCAGGCAATCCCAGTGACCGAGGCTGCCTCCCCAATGTCAGGGAAGGTATTTCCCGGACTTCCCCGAAAAGGGAACACCTGTGACTGAAGAGAGCTGCGTGGAGTTGTCTCTCGAGCTCCCCCACGCACTGACAATGTTTCCGGAATCCTGAGCGTGAGGAGGTTCCACCAACGGTCGGCAGCGCGTGGGTTCTAACGGAATGCCTAAGCTCGTCTCCCCTGAGGGTTTTCCTAATGTCTCTGTGCCAGGGAATGCTAGGGGTGATTGCAGGCAATCCCAGTGACCGAGGCTGCCTCCCCAAGGTCAGGGAAAGTATTTCCCGGACTTCCCCGAACAGGGAAAACCTGTGACTGAAGAGAGATGCGTGGAGTTTTCACTCGAGCTCCCCCACACACTGACAATGGTTCCGGAATCCTGAGCGTGGGGAGGTTCCACCGACGGTCGGCAGCGCGTGGGTTCTAACGGAATGCCTAAGCTCGTCTCCCCTGAGGGTTTTCCTAATGTCTCTGTGCCAGGGAATGCTAGGGGTGATTGCAGGATATCCCTGTGACCGAGGCTGCCTCCCCAAGGTCAGGGAAGTTATTTCACGGACTTCCCCGAACAGGGAACACCTGTGACTGAAGAGAGCTGCGTGGAGTTGTCTCTCGAGCTCCCCCACGCACTGACAATGGTTCCGGAATCCTGAGCGTGGGGAGGTTCCACCAACGGTCGGAAGCGCGTGGGTTCTAACGGAATGCCTAAGCTCGTCTCCCCTGAGGGTTTTCCTAATGTCTCTGTGCCAGGGAATGCTAGGGGTGATTGCAGGCAATCCCAGTGACAGAGGATGCCTCCCCATGGTCAGGGAAGGTATTTTCCGGTCTTCCCCGAACAGGGAACACCTGTGACTGAAGAGAGCTGTGTGGAGTTGTCTCTCGAGCTCCCCCACGCACTGACAATTGTTCCGGAATCCTGAGCGTGGGGAGGTTCCACCAACGGTCGGAAGCGCGTGGGTTCTAACGAAATGCCTAAGCTCGTCTCCCCTGAGGGTTTTCCTAATGTCTCTGTGCCAGGGAATGCTAGGGGTCATTGCAGGCAATCCCAGTGACCGAGGATGCCTCCCCAAGGTCAGGGAAGGTATTTTCCGGACTTCCCCGAACAGGGAACACCTGTGACTGAAGAGAGCTGCGTGGAGTTGTCTCTCGAGCTCCCCCACGCACTGACAATGGTTCCGGAATCCTGAGCGTTGAGAGGTTCCACCAACGGTCGGAAGCGCGTGGGTTCTAACGGAATGGCTAAGCTTGTCTCCCCTGAGGGTTTTCCTAATGTCTCTGTGCCAGGGAATGCTAGGGGTGATTGCAGGCAATCCCAGTGACTGAGGCTGCCTCCCCAAGGTCAGGGAAAGTAGTTCCCGGATTTCCCCGAACAGGGAACACCTGTGACTGAAGAGAGCTGCGTGGAGTTGTCTCTCGAGCTCCCCCACGCACTGACAATGATTCCGGAATCCTGAGCGTGGGGAGGTTCCACCAACGGTCGGAAGCGCGTGGGTTCTAACGGAATGCCTAAGCTCGTCTCCCCTGAGGCTTTTCCTAATTTCTCTGTGTCAGGGAATGCTAGGGGTGATTGCAGGATATCCCAGTGACCGAGGCTGCCTCCCCAAGGACAGGGAAGGTATTTCCCGGACTTCCCCGAACAGGGAACACCTGTGACTGAAGAGAGCTGCGTGGAGTTGTCTCTCGAGGTCCCCCACGCACTGACAATGTTTCCGGAATCCTGAGCGTGGGGAGGTTCCACCAAATGTCTGCAGCGCGTGGGTTCTAACGGAATGCCTAAGCTCGTCTCCCCTGAGGGTTTTCCTAATGTTTCTGTGCCAGGGAATGCTAGGGGTAATTGCAGGTTTTCCCAGTGACCGAGGCTGCCTCCCCAAGATCAGGGAAGGTATTTCCCGGACTTCCCCGAACAGGGAACACCTGTGACTGAAGAGAGCTGCGTGGAGTTGTCTCTCGAGCTCCCCCACGCACTGACAATGGTTCCGGAATCCTGAGCGTGGGGAGGTTCCACCGACGGTCGGCAGCGCGTGGGTTCTAACGGAATGCCTAAGCTCGTCTCCCCTGAGGGTTTTCCTAATGTCTCTGTGCCAGGGAATGCTAGGGGTTATTGCAGGATATCCCTGTGACCGAGGCTGCCTCCCCAAGGTCAGGGAAGTTATTTCACGGACTTCCCCGAACAGGGAACACCTGTGACTGAAGAGAGCTGCGTGGAGTTGTCTCTCGAGCTCCCCCACGCACTGACAATGGTTCCGGAATACTGAGCGTGGGGAGGTTCCACCAACGGTCGGCAGCGCGTGGGTTCTAACGGAATGCCTAAGCTCGTCTCCCCTGAGGGTTTTCCTAATGTCTCTGTGCCAGGGAATGCTAGGGGTGATTGCAGGCAATCCCAGTGACAGAGGATGCCTCCCCATGGTCAGGGAAGATATTTTCCGGTCTTCCCCGAACAGGGAACACCTGTGACTGAAGAGAGCTGTGTGGAGTTGTCTCTCGAGCTCCCCCACGCACTGACAATGGTTCCGGAATCCTGAGCGTGGGGAGGTTCCACCAACGGTCGGAAGCGCGAGGTTCTAACGAAATGCCTAAGCTCGTCTCCCCTGAGGGTTTTCCTAATGTCTCTGTGCCAGGGAATGCTAGGGGTCATTGCAGGCAATCCCAGTGACCGAGGCTGCCTCCCCAAGGTCAGGGAAGCTATTTCCCGGACTTCCCCGTACAGGGAACACCTGTGACTGAAGAGAGCTGCGTGGAGTTGTCTCTCGAGCTCCCCCACGCACTGACAATTGTTCCGGAATCCTGAGCGTGGGGAGGTTCCACCAACGGTCGGAAGCGCGTGGGTTCTAACGGAATGCCTAAGCTCGTCTCCCCTGAGGGTTTTCCTAATTTCTCTGTGCCAGTGAATGCTAGGGTTGATTGCAGGATATCCCAGTGACCGAGGCTGCCTCCCCAAGGACAGGGAAGGTATTTCCCGGACTTCCCCGAACAGGGAACACCTGTGACTGAAGAGAGCTGCGTGGAGTTGTCTCTCGAGCTCCCCCACGCACTGACAATGGTTCCGGAATCCTGAGCGTGGGGAGGTTCCACCAACGGTCGGCAGCGCGTGGGTTCTAACGGAATGCCTAAGCTCGTCTCCCCTGAGGGTTTTCCTAATGTCTCTGTGCCAGGGAATGCTAGGGGTGATTGCAGGCAATCCCAGTGACCGAGGCTGCCTCCCCAAGTCAGGGAAAGTATTTCCCGGACTTCCCCTAACAGGGAACACCTGTGACTGAAGAGAGCTGCGTGGAGTTGTCTCTCGAGCTCCCCCACGCACTGACAATGTTTCCGGAATCCTGAGCGTGGGGAGGTTCCACCAACGGTCGGCAGCGCGTGGGTTCTAACGGAATGCCTAAGCTCGTCTCCCCTGAGGGTTTTCCTAATGTCTCTGTGCCAGGGAATGCTAGGGGTGATTGCAGGATATCCCAGTCACCGAGGCTGTCTCCCCAAGTTAAGGGAAGTTATTTCCCGGACTTCCCCGAACAGGGAACACCTGTGACTGAAGAGAGCTGCGTGGAGTTGTCTCTCGAGATCCCCCACGCACTGACAATGGTTCCGGAATCCTGAGCGTGGGGAGGTTCCACCGACGGTCGGCAGCGCGTGGGTTCTAAGGGAATGCCTATGCTCGTCTCCCCTGAGTGTTTTCCTAATGTCTCTGTGCCAGGGAATGCTAGGGGTGATTGCAGGATATCCCAGTGACTGAGGCTGCCTCCCCAAGGTCAGGGAAGTTATTTCCCGGACTTCCCCGAACAGGGAACACCTGTGACTGAAGAGAGATGCGTGGAGTTGTCTCTCGAGCTCCCCCACGCACTGACAATGTTTCCGGAATCCTGAGCGTGGGGAGGTTCCACCAACGGTCGGCAGCGCGTGGGTTCTAACGGAAAGCCTAAGCTCGTCTCCCCTGAGTGTTTTCCTAATGTCTCTGTGCCAGGGAATGCTAGGGGTGATTGCAGGCAATCCCAGTGACAGAGGATGCCTCCCCAAGGTCAGGGAAGGTATTTCCCGGACTTCCCCGAACACGGAACACCTGTGACTGAAGAGAGCTGTGTGGAGTTGTCTCTCGAGTTCCCCCACGCACTGACAATGGTTCCGGAATCCTGAGCGTGGGGAGGTTCCACCAACGGTCGGAAGCGCGTGGGTTCTAACGGAATGCCTAAGCTCGTCTCCCCTGAGGGTTTTCCTAATGTCTCTGTGCCAGGGAATGCTAGGGGTGATTGCAGGATATCCCAGTGACCGAGGCTGCCTCCCCAAGGACAGGGAAGGTATTTCCCGGACTTCCCCGAACAGGGAACACCTGTGACTGAAGAGAGCTGCGTGGAGTTGTCTCTCGAGCTCCCCCACGCACTGACAATGTTTCCGGAATCCTGAGCGTGGGGAGGTTCCACCAACGGTCGGCTGATCGTGGGTTCTAACGGAATGCCTTAGCTCGTCTCCCCTGAGGGTTTTCCTAATGTCTCTGTGCCAGGGAATGCTAGGGTTGATTGCAGGATATCCCAGTGACCGAGACTATCTCCCCAAGTTCAGGGAAGTTATTTCCCGGACTTCCCCGGACAGGGAACACCTGTGACTGAAGAGAGCTGCGTGGAGTTGTCTCTCGAGCTCCCCCACGCACTGACAATGGTTCCGGAATCCTGAGCGTGGGGAGGTTCCACCGACGGTCGGCAGCGCGTGGGTTCTAAGGGAATGCCTAAGCTCGTCTCCCCTGAGGGTTTTCCTAATGTCTCTGTGCCAGGGAATGCTAGGGGTGATTGCAGGCAATCCCAGGGACCGAGGCTGCCTCCACAAGTTCAGGGAAGGTATTTCCCGGACTTCCCCGAACAGGGAACACCTGTGACTGAAGAGAGCTGCGTGGAGTTGTCTCTCGAGCTTCCCTACGCACTGACAATGTTTCCGAAATCCTGAGCGTGGGGGGGTTCCACCAACGGTCGGCAGCGCGTGGGTTCTAACGGAATGCCTAAGCTCGTCTCCCCTGAGGGTTTTCCTAATGTCTCTGTGCCAGGGAATGCTAGGGGTTATTGCAGGATATCCCAGTGACCGAGGCTGCCTCCCCAAGATCAGGGAAGGTATTTCCCGGACTTCACCGAACAGGGAACACCTGTGACTGAAGAGAGCTGCGTGGAGTTTTCACTCGAGCTCCCCCACGCACTGACAATGGTTCCGGAATCCTGAGCGTGGGGAGGTTCCACCAACGGTCGGCAGCGCGTGGGTTCTAACGGAATGCCTAAGCTCGTCTCCCCTGAGGGTTTTCCTAATGTCTCTGTGCCAGGGAATGCTAGGGGTGATTGCAGGCAATCCCAGTGACCGAGGCTGCCTCCCCAAGTCAGGGAAAGTATTTCCCGGACTTCCCCTAACAGGGAAAACCTGTGACTGAAGAGAGCTGCGTGGAGTTGTCTCTCGAGCTCCCCCACGCACTGACAATGGTTCCGGAATCCTGAGCGTGGGGAGGTTCCACCAACGGTCGGCAGCGCGTGGGTTCTAACGGAATGCCTAAGCTCGTATCCCCTGAGTGTTTTCCTAATGTCTCTGTGCCAGGGAATGCTAGGGGTGATTGCAGGCAATCCCAGTGACCGAGGCTGCCTCCCCAAGGTCAGGGAAGGTATTTCCCGGACTTCCCCGAACAGGGAAAACCTGTGACTGAAGAGAGATGCGTGGAGTTTTCACTCGAGCTCCCCCACGCACTGACAATATTTCCGGAATCCTGAGCGTGGGGAGGTTCCACCAACGGTCGGCAGCGCGTGGGTTCTAACGGAATGCCTAAGCTCGTCTCCCCTGAGGGTTTTCCTAATGTCTCTGTGCCAGGGAATGCTAGGGGTGATTGCAGGTTATCCCAGTCACAGAGGCTGCCTCCCTTAGGTCAGGGAAGTTATTTCCCGGACTTCCCCGAACAGGGAACACCTGTGACTGTAGAGAGCTGCGTGGAGTTGTCTCTCGAGCTCCCCCACGCACTGACAATGGTTCCGGAATCCTGAGCGTGGGGAGGTTCCACCGACGGTCGGCAGCGCGTGGGTTCTAACGGAATGCCTAAGCTCGTCTCCCCTGAGGGTTTTCCTAATGTCTCTGTGCCAGGGAATGCTAGGGGTGATTGCAGGATATCCCTGTGACCGAGGCTGCCTCCCCAAGGTCAGGGAAGTTATTTCACGGACTTCCCCGAACAGGGAACACCTGTGACTGAAGAGAGCTGCGTGGAGTTGTCTCTCGAGCTCCCCCACGCACTGACAATGGTTCCGGAATCCTGAGCGTGGGGAGGTTCCACCAACGGTCGGAAGCGCGTGGGTTCTAACGGAATGCCTAAGCTAGTCTCCCCTGAGGGTTTTCTAATATCTCTGTGCCAGGGAATGCTAGGGGTAATTGCAGGTTATCCCAGTGACCGAGGCTGCCTCCCCAAGCTCAGGGAAGGTATTTCCCGGACTTCACCGAAAAGGGAACACCTGTGACTGAAGAGAGCTGCGTGGAGTTGTCTCTCGAGCTCCCCCACGCACTGACAATTGTTCCGGAATCCTGAGCGTGGGGAGGTTCCACCAACGGTCGGCAGCGCGTGGGTTCTAACGGAATGCCTAAGCTCGTCTCCCCTGAGGTTTTTCCTAATGTCTCTGTGCCAGGGAATGCTAGGGGTGATTGCAGGAAATCCCAGTGACCGAGACTACCTCCCCAAGTTCAGGGAAGTTATTTCCCGGACTTCCCCGAACAGGGAACACCTGTGACTGAAGAGAGCTGCGTGGAGTTGTCTCTCGAGCTCCCCCACGCACTGACAATGGTTCCGGAATCCTGAGCGTGGGGAGGTTCCACCAACGGTCGGCAGCGCGTGGGTTCTAACGGAATGCCTAAGCTCGTCTCCCCTGAGGGTTTTCCTAATGTCTCTGTGCCAGGGAATACTAGGGGTGATTGCAGGAAATCCCAGTTACCGAGGCTGCCTCCCCAAGGTCAGGGAAGGTATTTCCCGGACTTCCCCGAACAGGGAACACCTGTGACTGAAGAGAGCTGCGTGGAGTTGTCTCTCGAGCTCCCCCACGCACTAACAATGGTTCCGGAATCCTGAGCGTGGGGAGGTTCCACCAACGGTCGGCAGCGCGTCGGTTCTAACGGAATGCCTAAGCTCGTCTCCCCTGAGGGTTTCCCTAATGTCTCTGTGCCAGGGAATGCTAGGGGTGATTGCAGGCAATCCCAGGGACCGAGGCTGCCTCCCCAAGGTCAGGGAAGGTATTTCCCGGACTTCCCCGAACAGGGAACACCTGTGACTGAAGAGAGCTGCGTGGAGTTGTCTCTCGAACTCTCCCACGCACTGACAAGGTTTCCGCAATCCTGAGCGTGGGGGGGTTCCACCAACGGTCTGCAGCGCGTGGGTTCTAACGGAATGCCTAAGCTCGTCTCCCCTGAGGGTTTTCCTAATGTCTCTGTGCCAGGGAATACTAGGGGTTATTGCAGGATATCCCAGTGATCGAGGCTGCCTCCCCAAGGTCAGGGAAGGTATTTCCCGGACTTCACCGAACAGGGAACACCTGTGACTGAAGAGAGCTGCGTGGAGTTTTCACTCGAGCTCCCCCACGCACTGACAATGGTTCCAGAATCCTGAGCGTGGGGAGGTTCCACCAACGGTCGGCAGCGCGTGGGTTCTAACGGAATGCCTAAGCTCGTCTCCCCTGAGGGTTTTCCTAATGTCTCTGTGCCAGGGAATGCTAGGGGGGATTGCAGGCAATCCCAGTGACCGAGGCTGCCTCCCCAAGTCAGGGAAAGTATTTCCCGGACTTCCCCTAACAGGGAACACCTGTGACTGAAGAGAGCTGCGTGGAGTTGTCTCTCGAGCTCCCCCACGCACTGACAATGTTTCCGGAATCCTGAGCGTGGGGAGGTTCCACCAACGGTCGGCAGCGCGTGGGTTCTAACGGAATGCCTAAGCTCGTCTCCCCTGAGGGTTTTCCTAATGTCTCTGTGCCAGGGAATGCTAGGGGTGATTGCAGGATATCCCAGTCACCGAGGCTGCCTCCCCAAGTTCAGGGAAGTTATTTCCCGGACTTCCCCGAACAGGGAACACCTGTGACTGAAGAGAGCTGCGTGGAGTTTTCACTCGAGCTCCCCCACGCACTGACAATGTTTCCGGAATCCTGAGCGTGGGGAGGTTCCACCGACGGTCGGCAGCGCGTGGGTTCTCACGGAATGCCTAAGCTCGTCTCCCCTGAGGGTTTTCCTAATGTCTCTGTGCCAGGGAATGCTAGGGGTGATTGCAGGATATCCCTGTGACCGAGGCTGCCTCCCCAAGGTCAGGGAAGTTATTTCCCAGACTTCCCCGAACAGGGAACACCTGTGACTGAAGAGAGCTTCGTGGAGTTGTCTCTCGAGCTCCCCCACGCACTGACAATGTTTACGGAATCCTGAGCGTGGGGAGGTTCCACCAACGGTCGGAAGCGCGTGGGTTCTAACGGAATGCCTAAGCTCGTCTCCCCTGAGGGTATTCCTAATGTCTCTGTGCTAGGGAATGCTAGGGGTGATTGCAGGCAATCCCAGTGACCGAGGCTGCCTCCCCACGTTCAGGGAAGGTATTTCCCGGACTTCCCCGAAGAGGGAACACCTGTGACTGAAGAGAGCTGCGTGGAGTTGTCTCTCGAGCTCCCCCACGCACTGACAATGGTTCCGGAATCCTGAGCGTGGGGAGGTTCCACCAACGGTCGGCAGCGTGTGGGTTCTAACGGAATGCCTAAGCTCGTCTCCCCTGAGGGTTTTACTAATGTCTCTGTGCCAGGGAATGCTAGGGGTGATTGCAGGATATCCCAGTGACCGAGGCTGCCTCCCCAAGGTCAGGGAAGGTATTTCCCGGACTTCCCCGAACACGGAACACCTGTGACTGAAGAGAGCTGCGTGGAGTTGTCTCTCGAGATTCCCCACGCACTGACAATTGTTCTGGAATCCTGAGAGTGGGGAGATTCCACCAACGGTCGTCAGCGCGTGGGATCTAACGGAATGCCTAAGCTCGTCTCCCCTGAGGGTTTTCCTAATGTCTCTGTGCCAGGGAATGCTAATGGTGATTGCAGGAAATCCCAGTGACCGAGGCTGCCTCCCCAATGTCAGGGAAGGTATTTCCCGGACTTCCCCGAACCGGGAACACCTGTGACTGAAGAGAGCTGCGTGGAGTTGTCTCTCGAGCTCCCCCACGCACTGACAATGGTTCCGGAATCCTGAGCGTGGGGAGCTTCCACCAACGGTCGGCAGCGTGTGGGTTCTAACGGAATGCCTATGCTCGTCTCCCCTGAGGTTTTTCCTAATGTCTCTGTGCCAGGGAATGCTAGGGGTGATTGCAGGCAATCCCAGTGACCAAGGCTGCCTCCCCAAGGTCAGGGAAGGTATTTCCCGGACTTCCCCGAACAGGGAAAACCTGTGACTGAAGAGAGCTGCGTGGAGTTTTCACTCGAGCTCCCCCACGCACTGACAATGTTTCCGGAATCCTGAGCGTGGGGAGGTTCCACCAACGGTCGGCAGCGCGTGGGTTCTAACGGAATGCCTAAGCTCGTCTCCCCTGAGGTTTTTCCTAATGTCTCTGTGCCAGGGAATGCTAGGGGTGATTGCAGGATATCCCAGTCACCGAGGCTGCCTCCCCAAGTTCAGGGAAGTTATTTCCCGGACTTCCCCGAACAGGGAACACCTGTGACTGAAGAGAGCTTCGTGGAGTTGTCTCTCGAGCTCCCCCACGCACTGACAATGGTTCCAGAATCCTGAGCGAGGGGAGGTTCCACCAACGGTCGGCAGCCCGTGGGTTCTAACGGAATGCCTAAGCTCGTCTCCCCTGAGGGTTTTCCTAATGTCTCTGTGCCAGGGAATGCTAGGGGTGATTGCAGGATATCCCAGTGACCGAGGCTGCCTCCCCAACGTCAGGGAAGGTATTTCCCGGACTTCCCCGAACAGGGAACACCTGTGACTGAAGAGAGCTGCGTGGAGTTGTCTCTCGAGGTCCCCCACGCACTGACAATGGTTCCGGAATCCTGAGCGTGGGGAGGTTCCACCAAATGTCTGCAGCGCGTGGGTTCTAACGGAATGCCTAAGCTCGTCTCCCCTGAGGGTTTTCCTAATGTCTCTGTGCCAGGGAATGCTAGGGGTAATTGCAGGATATCCCAGTGAACGAGGCTGCCTCCCCAAGGTCAGGGAAGGTTTTTCCCGGACTTCAAAGAACAGGGAACACCTGTGACTGAAGAGAGCTGCGTGGAGTTGTCTCTCGAGCTCCCCCACGCACTGACAATGGTTCCGGAATCCTGAGCGTGGGGAGGTTCCACCGACGGTCGGCAGCGCGTGGGTTCTAACGGAATGCCTAAGCTCGTCTCCCCTGAGGGTTTTCCTAATGTCTCTGTGCCAGGGAATGCTAGGGGTGATTGCAGGCAATCCCAGGGACCGAGGCTGCCTCCAAAAGTTCAGGGAAGGTATTTCCCGGACTTCCCCGAACAGGGAACACCTGTGACTGAAGAGAGCTGCGTGGAGTTGTCTCTCGAGCTCCCCTACGCACTGACAATGGTTCCGAAATCCTGAGCGTGGGGGGGTTCCACCAACGGTCGGCAGCGCGTGGGTTCTAACGGAATGCCTAAGCTCGTCTCCCCTGAGGTTTTTCCTAATGTCTCTGTGCCAGGGAATGCTAGGGGTTATTGCAGGATATCCCAGTGACCGAGGCTGCCTCCCCAAGATCAGGGAAGGTATTTCCCGGACTTCACCGAACAGGGAACACCTGTGACTGAAGAGAGCTGCGTGGAGTTTTCCCTCGAGCTCCCCCACGCACTGACAATGGTTCCGGAATCCTGAGCGTGGGGAGGTTCCACCAACGGTCGGCAGCGCGTGGGTTCTAACGGAATGCCTAAGCTCGTCTCCCCTGAGGGTTTTCCTAATGTCTCTGTGCCAGGGAATGCTAGGGGTGATTGCAGGCAATCCCAGTGACCGAGGCTGCCTCCCCAAGTCAGGGAAAGTATTTCCCGGACTTCCCCTAACAGGGAAAACCTGTGACTGAAGAGAGCTGCGTGGAGTTGTCTCTCGAGCTCCCCCACGCACTGACAATGGTTCCGGAATCCTGAGCGTGGGGAGGTTCCACCAACGGTCGGCAGCGCGTGGGTTCTAACGGAATGCCTAAGCTCGTATCCCCTGAGTGTTTTCCTAATGTCTCTGTGCCAGGGAATGCTAGGGGTGATTGCAGGCAATCCCAGTGACCGAGGCTGCCTCCCCAAGGTCAGGGAAGGTATTTCCCGGACTTCCCCGAACAGGGAAAACCTGTGACTGAAGAGAGATGCGTGGAGTTTTCACTCGAGCTCCCCCACGCACTGACAATATTTCCGGAATCCTGAGCGTGGGGAGGTTCCACCAACGGTCGGCAGCGCGTGGGTTCTAACGGAATGCCTAAGCTCGTCTCCCCTGAGGGTTTTCCTAATCTCTCTGTGCCAGGGAATGCTAGGGGTGATTGCAGGTTATCCCAGTCACCGAGGCTGCCTCCCTTAGGTCAGGGAAGTTATTTCCCGGACTTCCCCGAACAGGGAACACCTGTGACTGAAGAGAGCTGCGTGGAGTTGTCTCTCGAGCTCCCCCACGCACTGACAATGGTTCCGGAATCCTGAGCGTGGGGAGGTTCCACCGACGGTCGGCAGCGCGTGGGTTCTAACGGAATGCCTAAGCTCGTCTCCCCTGAGGGTTTTCCTAATGTCTCTGTGCCAGGGAATGCTAGGGGTGATTGCAGGATATCCCTGTGACCGAGGCTGCCTCCCCAAGGTCAGGGAAGTTATTTCACGGACTTCCCCGAACAGGGAACACCTGTGACTGAAGAGAGCTGCGTGGAGTCGTCTCTCGAGCTCCCCCACGCACTGACAATGGTTCCGGAATCCTGAGCGTGGGGAGGTTCCACCAACGGTCTACAGCGCGTGGGTTCTAACGGAATGCCTAAGCTCGTCTCCCCTGAGGGTTTTCCTAATGTCTCTGTGCCAGGGAATGCTAGGGGTCATTGCAGGCAATCCCAGTGACCGAGGATGCCTCCCCAAGGTCAGGGAAGGTATTTTCCGGACTTCCTCGAACAGGGAACACCTGTGACTGAAGAGAGCTGCGTGGAGTTGTCTCTCGAGCTCCCCCACGCACTGACAATGGTTCCGGAATCCTGAGCGTGGAGAGGTTCCACCAACGGTCGGAAGCGCGTGGGTTCTAACGGAATGCCTAAGCTTGTCTCCCCTGAGGGTTTTCCTAATGTCTCTGTGCCAGGGAATGCTAGGGGTGATTGCAGGCAATCCCAGTGACCGAGGCTGCCTCCCCAAGGTCAGGGAAGGTATTTCCCGGACTTCCCCGAACAGGGAACACCTGTGACTGAAGAGAGCTGCGTGGAGTTGTCTCTCGAGCTCCCCCACGCACTGACAATGGTTCCGGAATCCTGAGCGTGGGGAGGTTCCACCAACGGTCGGAAGCGCGTGGGTTCTAACGGAATGCCTAAGCTAGTCTCCCCTGAGGATTTTCCTAATGTCTCTGTGCCAGGGAATGCTAGGGGTAATTGCAGGTTATCCCAGTGACCGAGGCTGCCTCCCCAAGGTCAGGGAAGGTATTTCCCGGACTTCACAGAAAAGGGAACACCTGTGACTGAAGAGAGCTGCGTGTAGTTGTCTCTCGAGCTCCCCCACGCACTGACAATGTTTCCGGAATCCTGAGCGTGGGGAGGTTCCACCAACGGTCGGCAGCGCGTGGGTTCTAACGGAATGCCTAAGCTCGTCTCCCCTGAGGGTTTTCCTAATGTCTCTGTGCCAGGGAATGCTAGGGGTGATTGCAGGAAATCCCAGTGACCGAGACTACCTCCCCAAGTTCAGGGAAGTTATTTCCCGGACTTCCCCGAACAGGGAACACCTGTGACTGAAGAGAGCTGCGTGGAGTTGTCTCTCGAGCTCCCCCACGCACTGACAATGGTTCCGGAATCCTGAGCGTGGGGAGGTTCCACCAACGGTCGGCAGCGCGTGGGTTCTAACGGAATGCCTAAGCTCGTCTCCCCTGAGGGTTTTCCTAATGTCTCTGTGCCAGGGAATACTAGGGGTGATTGCAGGAAATCCCAGTTACCGAGGCTGCCTCCCCAAGGTCAGGGAAGGTATTTCCCGGACTTCCCCGAACAGGGAACACCTGTGACTGAAGAGTGCTGCGTGGAGTTGTCTCTCGAGCTCCCCCACGCACTGACAATGGTTCCGGAATCCTGAGCGTGGGGAGGTTCCACCAACGGTCGGCAGCGCGTCGGTTCTAACGGAATGCCTAAGCTCGTCTCCACTGAGGTTTTCCCTAATGTCTCTGTGCCAGGGAATGCTAGGGGTGATTGCAGGCAATCCCAGGGACCGAGGCTGCCTCCCCAAGGTCAGGGAAGGTATTTCCCGGACTTCCCCGAACAGGGAACACCTGTGACTGAAGAGAGCTGCGTGGAGTTGTCTCTCGAACTCTCCCACGCACTGACAAGGGTTCCGCAATCCTGAGCGTGGGGGGGTTCCACCAACGGTCTGCAGCGCGTGGGTTCTAACCGAATGCCTAAGCTCGTCTCCCCTGAGGGTTTTCCTAATGTCTCTGTGCCAGGGAATGCTAGGGGTTATTGCAGGATATCCCAGTGACCGAGGCTGCCTCCCCAAGATCAGGGAAGGTATTTCCCGGACTTCCCCGAACAGGGAACACCTGTGACTGAAGAGAGCTGCGTGGAGTTTTCACTGGAGCTCCCCCACGCACTGACAATGGTTCCGGAATCCTGAGCGTGGGGAGGTTCCACCAACGGTCGGCAGCGCGTGGGTTCTAACGGAATGCCTAAGCTCGTCTCCCCTGAGGGTTTTCCTAATGTCTCTGTGCCAGGGAATGCTAGGGGTGATTGCAGGCAATCCCAGTGACCGAGGCTGCCTCCCCAAGTCAGGGAAAGTATTTCCCGGACTTCCCCTAACAGGGAACACCTGTGACTGAAGAGAGCTGCGTGGAGTTGTCTCTCGAGCTCCCCCACGCACTGACAATGTTTCCGGAATCATGAGCGTGGGGAGGTTCCACCAACGGTCGGCAGCGCGTGGGTTCTAACGGAATGCCTAATCTCGTCTCCCCTGAGGGTTTTCCTAATGTCTCTGTGCCAGGGAATGCTAGGGGTGATTGCAGGATATCCCAGTCACCGAGGCTGCCTCCCCAAGTTCAGGGAAGTTATTTCCCGGACTTCCCCGAACAGGGAACACCTGTGACTGAAGAGAGCTTCGTGGAGTTGTCTCTCGAGCTCCCCCACGCACTGACAATGGTTCCGGAATCCTGAGCGTGGGGAGGTTCCACCGACGGTCGGCAGCGCGTGGGTTCTAAGGGAATGCCTAAGCTCGTCTCCCCTGAGGGTTTTCCTAATGTCTCTGTGCCAGGGAATGCTAGGGGTGATTGCAGGATATCCCTGTGACCGAGGCTGCCTCCCCAAGGTCAGGGAAGTTATTTCCCGGACTTCCCCGAACAGGGAACACCTGTGACTGAAGAGAGATGCGTGGAGTTGTCTCTCGTGCTCCCCCACGCACTGACAATGGTTCCGGAATCCTGAGCGTGGGGAGGTTCCACCAACGGTCGGCAGCGCGTGGGTTCTAACGGAAAGCCTAAGCTCGTCTCCCCTGAGTGTTTTCCTAATGTCTCTGTGCCAGGGAATGCTAGGGGTGATTGCAGGCAATCCCAGTGACAGAGGATGCCTCCCCAAGGTCAGGGAAGGTATTTTCCGGTCTTCCCCGAACACGGAACACCTGTGACTGAAGAGAGCTGCGTGGAGTTGTCTCTCGAGCTCCCCCACGCACTGACAATGGTTCCGGAATCCTGAGCGTGGGGAGGTTCCACCAACGGTCGGCAGCGCGTCGGGTCTAACGGAATGCCTAAGCTCGTCTCCCCTGAGGGTTTCCCTAATGTCTCTGTGCCAGGGAATGCTAGGGGTGATTGCAGGATATCCCTGTGAACGAGGATGCCTCCCCAAGGTAAGGGAAAGTATTTCCCGGACTTCCCCGAACAGGGAACAACTGTGACTGTAGAGAGCTGCGTGGAGTTGTCTCTCGAGCTCCCCCACGCACTGACAATGGTTCCGGAATCCTGAGCGTGGGGAGGTTCCACCAACGGTCGGCAGCGCGTGGGTTCTAACGGAATGCCTAAGCTCGTCTGACCTGAGGGTTTTCCTAATATCTCTGTGCCAGGGAATGCTAGGGGTGATTGCAGGCAATCCCAGTGACCGAGGCTGCCTCCCCAAGGTCAGGGAAGGTATTTCCCGGACTTCCCCGAACAGGAAACACCTGTGACTGGAGAGAGCTGCGTGGAGTTGTCTCTCGAGTTCCCCCACGCACTGACAATGGTTCCGGAATCCTGAGCGTGGGGAGGTTCCACCATCGGTCGGCAGCGCGTGGGTTCTAACGGAATGCCTAAGCTCGTCTCCCCTGAGGGTTTTCCAAATGTCTCTGTGCCAGGGAATGCTAGGGGTGTTTGCAGGCAATCCCAGTGACCGAGGCTGCCTCCCCAAGGTCAGGGAAGGTATTTCCCGGACTTCCCCGAACAGGGAACACCTGTGACTGAAGAGAGTTGCGTGGAGTTGTCTCTCGAGCTCCCCCACGCACTGACAATGGTTCCGGAATCCTAAGCGTGCGGAGATTCCACCAACGGTCGGCAGCGCATGGGTTCTAACGGAATGCCGAAGCTCGCCTCCCCTGTGGGTTTTCCTAATGTCTCTGTGCCAGGGAATGCTAGGGGTGATTTCAGGCAATCCCAGTGACCGAGGCTGCATCCCCAAGGTCAGGGAAGTTATTTCCCAGACTTCCCCGAACAGGGAACACCTGTGACTGAAGAGAGCTGCGTGGAGTTGTCTCTCGAGCTCCCCCTCGCACTGACAATGGTTCCGGAATCCTGAGCGTGGGGAGGTTCCACCAACGGTCGGCAGCGCGTGGGTTCTAACGGAATGCCTAAGCTCGTCTCCCCTGACTGTTTTCCTAATGTCTCTGTGCCAGGGAATGCTTGGGGTGATTGCAGGATATTACTGTGACTGAGGCTGCCTCCCGAAGTTCAGGGAAGTTATTTCCCGGACTTCCCCGAACAGGGAACACCTGTGACTGAAGAGAGCTGCGTGGAGTTGTCTCTCGAGCTCCCCCACGCACTGACAATTGTTCCGGAATCCTGAGCGTGGGGAGGTTCCACCAACGGTCGGCAGCACGTGGGTTCTAAGGGAATGCCTAAGCTCGTCTCCCCTGAGTGTTTTCCTAATGTCTCTGTGCCAGGGAATGCTAGGGGTCATTGCAGGCAATCCCAGTGACCGAGGATGCCTCCCCAAGGTCAGGGAAGGTATTTTCCGGACTTCCACGAACAGGGAACACCTGTGACTGAAGAGAGCTGCGTGGAGTTGCCTCTCGAGCTCCCCCACGCACTGACAATGGTTCCGGAATCCTGAGCGTGGAGAGGTTCCATCAACGGTCGGAAGCGCGTGGGTTCTAACGGAATGCCTAAGCTCGTCTCCCCTGAGGGTTTTCCTAACGTCTCTGTGCCAGGGAATGCTAGGGGTGATTGCAGGATATCCCAGTCACAGAGGCTGCCTCCCCAAGGTCAGGGAATTTATTTCCCGGACTTCCCCGAACAGGGAACACCTGTGACTGAAGAGAGCTGCGTGGAGTTTTCTTTCGAGCTCCCCCACGCAGTGACAATGTTTCCGGAATCCTGAGCGTGGGGAGGTTCCACCGACGGTCGGCAGCGCGTGGGTTCTAACGGAATGCCGAAGCTCGTCTCCCCTGAGGGTTTTCCTAATGTCTCTGTGCCAGGGAATGCTAGGGGTGATTGCAGGCAATCCCAGTGATCGAGGCTGCATCCCCAAGGTCAGGGAAGGTATTTCCCGGACTTCCCCGAACAGGGAACACCTGTGACTGAAGAGAGCTGCGTGGAGTTGTCTCTCGAGCTCCCCCACGCACTGACAATGGTTCCGGAATCCTGAGCGTGGGGAGGTTCCACCAACGGTCGGCAGCGCGTGGGTTCTAATGGAATGCCTAAGCTCGTATCCCCTGAGTGTTTTCCTAATGTCTCTGTGCCAGGGAATGCTTGGGGTGATTGCAGGATATCCCTGTGACCGAGGCTGACTCCCCAAGTTCAGGGAAGTTATTTCCCGGACTTCCCCGAACAGGGAACACCTGTGACTGAATAGAGCTGCGTGGAGTTGTCTCTCGAGCTCCCCCACGCACTGACAATGGCTCCGGAATCCTGAGCGTGGGGAGGTTCCACCAACGGTCGGCAGCGCGTGGGTTCTAACGGAATGCCTAAGCTCGCCTCCCCTGAGGGTTTTCCTAATGTCTCTGTGCCAGGGAATGCTAGGGGTGATTGCAGGCAATCCCAGTGTCCGAGGCTGCCTCCCCAAGGTCAGGGAAGGTATTTCTCGGACTTCCCCTAACAGGGAACACCTGTGATTGAAGAGAGCTGCGTGGAGTTGTCTCTTGAGCTCCCCCACGCACTGACAATGGTTCCGGAATCCTGAGCGTGGGGAGGTTCCAACAACGGTCGGCAGCACGTGGGTTCGAACGGAATGCCTAAGCTCATCTCCCCTGAGGGTTTTCCTAATGTCTCTGTGCCAGGGAATGCTTGGGGTGATTGCAGGATATCCCTGTTACAGAGGGTGCCTCCCCAAGGTCAGGGAACGTATTTCCCGGACTTCCCCGAACAGGGAACACCTGTGACTGAAGAGAGCTGCGTGGAGTTGTCTCTCGAGCTCCCCCACGCACTGACAATGGTTCCGGAATCCTGAGCGTGGGGAGGTTCCACCAACGTTCGGCAGCGCGTGGGTTCTAACGGAATGCCTAAGCTCGTCTCCCCTGAGGGTTTTCCTAATGTCTCTGTGCCAGGGAATGCTAGGGGTGATTGCAGGCAATCCCAGTGACCGAGGCTGCCTCCCCAAGGTCAGGGAATGTATTTCCCGGACTTCCCCGAACAGGGAACACCTGTGACTGAAGAGAGCTGCGTGGAGTTGTCTCTCGAGCTCCCCCACGCACTGACAATGGTTCCGGAATCCTGAGCGTGGGGAGGTTCCACCGACGGTCGGCAGCGCGTGGGTTCTAACGGAATGCCTAAGCTCGTCTCCCCTGAGGGTTTTCCTAATGTCTCTGTGCCAGGGAATGCTAGGGGTGATTGCAGGCAATCCCAGTGACCGAGGCTGCCTCCCCAAGGTCAGGGAATGTATTTCCCGGACTTCCCCGAACAGGGAACACCTGTGACTGAAGAGAGCTGCGTGGAGTTGTCTCTCGAGCTCCCCCACGCACTGACAATGGTTCCGGAATCCTGAGCGTGGGGAGGTTCCACCGACGGTCGGCAGCGCGTGGGTTCTAACGGAATGCCTAAGCTCGTCTCCCCTGAGGGTTTTCCTAATGTCTCTGTGCCAGGGAATGCTAGGGGTGATTGCAGGCAATCCCAGTGACCGAGGCTGCCTCCCCAAGGTCAGGGACGGTATTTCCCGGACTTCCCCGGACAGGGAACACCTGTGACTGAAGAGATCTGCGTGGAGTTGTCTCTCGAGCTCCCCCACGCACTGACAATGGTTCCGGAATCCTGAGCGTAGGGAGGTTCCACCAACGGTCGGCAGCGCGTGGGTTCTAACGGAATGCCTAAGCTCGTCTCCCCTGAGTGTTTTCCTAATGTCTCTGTTCCAGGGAATGCTAGGGGTGATTGCAGGCAATCCCAGTGACCGAGGCTGCCTCCCCAAGGTCAGGGAAGGTATTTCACGGACTTCAACGAACAGGGAACACCTGTGACTGAAGAGAGCTGCGTGGAGTTGTCTCTCGAGCTCCCCCACGCACTGACAATGGTTCCGGAATCCTGAGCGTGGGGAGGTTCCACCAACGTTCGGCAGCGCGTGGGTTCTAACGGAATGCCTAAGCTCGTCTCCCCTGAGGGTTTTCCTTATGTTTCTGTGCCAGGGAATGCTAGGGGTGATTGCAGGCAATCCCAGTGACCGAGGCTGCCTCCCAAAGTTCAGGGAAGATATTTCCCGGACTTCCCCGAACAGGGAACACCTGTGACTGAAGAGAGCTGCGTGGAGTTGTCTCTTGAGCTTCCCCACGCACTGACAATGGTTCCGGAATCCTGAGCGTGGGGAGGTTCCACCAACGGTCGGCAGCGCGTGGGTTCTAACGGAATGCCTAAGCTCGTATCCCCTGAGTGTTTTCCTAATGTCTCTGTGCCAGGGAATGCTTGGGGTGATTGCAGGATATCCCTGTGACCGAGGCTGACTCCCCAAGTTCAGGGAAGTTATTTCCCGGACTTCCCCGAACAGGGAACACCTGTGAGTGAAGAGAGCTGCGTGGAGTTGTCTCTCGAGCTCCCCCACGCACTGACAATGGTTCCAGAATCCTGAGCGTGGGGAGGTTCCACCGACGGTCGTCAGCGCGTGGGTTCTAACGGAATGCCTAAGCTCGTCTCCCCTGAGGGTTTTCCTAATGTCTCTGTGCCAGGGAATGCTAGGGGTGATTGCAGGCAATCCCAGTGACCGAGGCTGCCTCCCCAAGGTCAGGGAATATATTTCCCGGACTTCCCCGAACAGGGAACACCTGTGACTGAAGAGAGCTGCGTGGAGTTGTCTCTCGAGCTCCCCCACGCACTGACAATGGTTCCGGAATCCTGAGCGTGGGGAGGTTCCACCGACGGTCGGCAGCGCGTGGGTTCTAACGGAATGCCTAAGCTCGTCTCCCCTGAGGGTTTTCCTAATGTCTCTGTGCCAGGGAATGCTAGGGGTGATTGCAGGCAATCCCAGTGACCGAGGCTGCCTCCCCAAGGTCAGGGAATGTATTTCCCGGACTTCCCCGAACAGGGAACACCTGTGACTGAAGAGAGCTGCGTGGAGTTGTCTCTCGAGCTCCCCCACGCACTGACAATGGTTCCGGAATCCTGAGCGTGGGGAGGTTCCACCGACGGTCGGCAGCGCGTGGGTTCTAACGGAATGCCTAAGCTCGTCTCCCCTGAGGGTTTTCCTAATGTCTCTGTGCCAGGGAATGCTAGGGGTGATTGCAGGCAATCCCAGTGACCGAGGCTGCCTCCCCAAGGTCAGGGACGGTATTTCCCGGACTTCCCCGGACAGGGAACACCTGTGACTGAAGAGATCTGCGTGGAGTTGTCTCTCGAGCTCCCCCACGCACTGACAATGGTTCCGGAATCCTGAGCGTAGGGAGGTTCCACCAACGGTCGGCAGCGCGTGGGTTCTAACGGAATGCCTAAGCTCGTCTCCCCTGAGGGTTTTCCTAATGTCTCTGTTCCAGGGAATGCTAGGGGTGATTGCAGGCAATCCCAGTGACCGAGGCTGCCTCCCCAAGGTCAGGGAAGGTATTTCACGGACTTCAACGAACAGGGAACACCTGTGACTGAAGAGAGCTGCGTGGAGTTGTCTCTCGAGCTCCCCCACGCACTGACAATGGTTCCGGAATCCTGAGCGTGGGGAGGTTCCACCAACGTTCGGCAGCGCGTGGGTTCTAACGGAATGCCTAAGCTCGTCTCCCCTGAGGGTTTTCCTTATGTTTCTGTGCCAGGGAATGCTAGGGGTGATTGCAGGCAATCCCAGTGACCGAGGCTGCCTCCCAAAGTTCAGGGAAGATATTTCCCGGACTTCCCCGAACAGGGAACACCTGTGACTGAAGAGAGCTGCGTGGAGTTGTCTCTTGAGCTTCCCCACGCACTGACAATGGTTCCGGAATCCTGAGCGTGGGGAGGTTCCACCAACGGTCGGCAGCGCGTGGGTTCTAACGGAATGCCTAAGCTCGTATCCCCTGAGTGTTTTCCTAATGTCTCTGTGCCAGGGAATGCTTGGGGTGATTGCAGGATATCCCTGTGACCGAGGCTGACTCCCCAAGTTCAGGGAAGTTATTTCCCGGACTTCCCCGAACAGGGAACACCTGTGAGTGAAGAGAGCTGCGTGGAGTTGTCTCTCAAGCTCCCCCACGCACTGACAATGGTTCCAGAATCCTGAGCGTGGGGAGGTTCCACCGACGGTCGGCAGCGCGTGGGTTCTAACGGAATGCCTAAGCTCGTCTCCCCTGAGGGTTTTCCTAATGTCTCTGTGCCAGGGAATGCTAGGGGTGATTGCAGGCAATCCCAGTGACCGAGGCTGCCTCCCCAAGGTCAGGGAATGTATTTCCCGGACTTCCCCGAACAGGGAACACCTGTGACTGAAGAGAGCTGCGTGGAGTTGTCTCTCGAGCTCCCCCACGCACTGACAATGGTTCCGGAATCCTGAGCGTGGGGAGGTTCCACCGACGGTCGGCAGCGCGTGGGTTCTAACGGAATGCCTAAGCTCGTCTCCCCTGAGGGTTTTCCTAATGTCTCTGTGCCAGGGAATGCTAGGGGTGATTGCAGGCAATCCCAGTGACCGAGGCTGCCTCCCCAAGGTCAGGGAATGTATTTCCCGGACTTCCCCGAACAGGGAACACCTGTGACTGAAGAGAGCTGCGTGGAGTTGTCTCTCGAGCTCCCCCACGCACTGACAATGGTTCCGGAATCCTGAGCGTGGGGAGGTTCCACCGACGGTCGGCAGCGCGTGGGTTCTAACGGAATGCCTAAGCTCGTCTCCCCTGAGGGTTTTCCTAATGTCTCTGTGCCAGGGAATGCTAGGGGTGATTGCAGGCAATCCCAGTGACCGAGGCTGCCTCCCCAAGGTCAGGGACGGTATTTCCCGGACTTCCCCGGACAGGGAACACCTGTGACTGAAGAGATCTGCGTGGAGTTGTCTCTCGAGCTCCCCCACGCACTGACAATTGTTCCGGAATCCTGAGCGTAGGGAGGTTCCACCAACGGTCGGCAGCGCGTGGGTTCTAACGGAATGCCTAAGCTCGTCTCCCCTGAGTGTTTTCCTAATGTCTCTGTTCCAGGGAATGCTAGGGGTGATTGCAGGCAATCCCAGTGACCGAGGCTGCCTCCCCAAGGTCAGGGAAGGTATTTCACGGACTTCAACGAACAGGGAACACCTGTGACTGAAGAGAGCTGCGTGGAGTTGTCTCTCGAGCTCCCCCACGCACTGACAATGGTTCCGGAATCCTGAGCGTGGGGAGGTTCCACCAACGTTCGGCAGCGCGTGGGTTCTAACGGAATGCCTAAGCTCGTCTCCCCTGAGGGTTTTCCTTATGTTTCTGTGCCAGGGAATGCTAGGGGTGATTGCAGGCAATCCCAGTGACCGAGGCTGCCTCCCCAAGGTCAGGGAAGGTATTTCACGGACTTCAACGAACAGGGAACACCTGTGACTGAAGAGAGCTGCGTGGAGTTGTCTCTCGAGCTCCCCCACGCACTGACAATGGTTCCGGAATCCTGAGCGTGGGGAGGTTCCACCAACGTTCGGCAGCGCGTGGGTTCTAACGGAATGCCTAAGCTCGTCTCCCCTGAGGGTTTTCCTTATGTTTCTGTGCCAGGGAATGCTAGGGGTGATTGCAGGCAATCCCAGTGACCGAGGCTGCCTCCCAAAGTTCAGGGAAGATATTTCCCGGACTTTCCCGAACAGGGAACACCTGTGACTGAAGAGAGCTTCGTGGAGTTGTCTCTCGAGCTCCCCCACGCACTGACAATGGTTCCGGAATCCTGAGCGTGGGGAGGTTCCACCAACGGTCGGCAGCGCGTGGGTTCTAACGGAATGCCTAAGCTCGTCTCCCCTGAGGGTTTTCCTAATATCTCTGTGCCAGGGAATGCTCGGGGTGATTGCAGGCAATCCCAGTGTCCGAGGCTGCCTCCCCAAGGTCAGGGAAGGTATTTCTCGGACTTCCCCTAACAGGGAACACCTGTGATTGAAGAGAGCTGCGTGGAGTTGTCTCTTGAGCTCCCCCACGCACTGACAATGGTTCCGGAATCCTGAGCGTGGGGAGGTTCCACCAACGGTCGGCAGCACGTGGGTTCGAACGGAATGCCTAAGCTCATCTCCCCTGAGGGTTTTCCTAATGTCTCTGTGCCAGGGAATGCTTGGGGTGATTGCAGGATATCCCTGTTACAGAGGGTGCCTCCCCAAGGTCAGGGAACGTATTTCCCGGACTTCCCCGAACAGGGAACACCTGTGAGTGAAGAGAGCTGCGTGGAGTTGTCTCTCGAGCTCCCCCACGCACTGACAATGGTTCCAGAATCCTGAGCGTGGGGAGGTTCCACCGACGGTCGGCAGCGCGTGGGTTCTAACGGAATGCCTAAGCTCGTCTCCCCTGAGGGTTTTCCTAATGTCTCTGTGCCAGGGAATGCTAGGGGTGATTGCAGGCAATCCCAGTGACCGAGGCTGCCTCCCCAAGGTCAGGGAATGTATTTCCCGGACTTCCCCGAACAGGGAACACCTGTGACTGAAGAGAGCTGCGTGGAGTTGTCTCTCGAGCTCCCCCACGCACTGACAATGGTTCCGGAATCCTGAGCGTGGGGAGGTTCCACCGACGGTCGGCAGCGCGTGGGTTCTAACGGAATGCCTAAGCTCGTCTCCCCTGAGGGTTTTCCTAATGTCTCTGTGCCAGGGAATGCTAGGGGTGATTGCAGGCAATCCCAGTGACCGAGGCTGCCTCCCCAAGGTCAGGGAATGTATTTCCCGGACTTCCCCGAACAGGGAACACCTGTGACTGAAGAGAGCTGCGTGGAGTTGTCTCTCGAGCTCCCCCACGCACTGACAATGGTTCCGGAATCCTGAGCGTGGGGAGGTTCCACCGACGGTCGGCAGCGCGTGGGTTCTAACGGAATGCCTAAGCTCGTCTCCCCTGAGGGTTTTCCTAATGTCTCTGTGCCAGGGAATGCTAGGGGTGATTGCAGGCAATCCCAGTGACCGAGGCTGCCTCCCCAAAGTCAGGGACGGTATTTCCCGGACTTCCCCGGACAGGGAACACCTGTGACTGAAGAGATCTGCGTGGAGTTGTCTCTCGAGCTCCCCCACGCACTGACAATGGTTCCGGAATCCTGAGCGTAGGGAGGTTCCACCAACGGTCGGCAGCGCGTGGGTTCTAACGGAATGCCTAAGCTCGTCTCCCCTGAGTGTTTTCCTAATGTCTCTGTTCCAGGGAATGCTAGGGGTGATTGCAGGCAATCCCAGTGACCGAGGCTGCCTCCCCAAGGTCAGGGAAGGTATTTCACGGACTTCAACGAACAGGGAACACCTGTGACTGAAGAGAGCTGCGTGGAGTTGTCTCTCGAGCTCCCCCACGCACTGACAATGGTTCCGGAATCCTGAGCGTGGGGAGGTTCCACCAACGTTCGGCAGCGCGTGGGTTCTAACGGAATGCCTAAGCTCGTCTCCCCTGAGGGTTTTCCTTATGTTTCTGTGCCAGGGAATGCTAGGGGTGATTGCAGGCAATCCCAGTGACCGAGGCTGCCTCCCAAAGTTCAGGGAAGATATTTCCCGGACTTCCCCGAACAGGGAACACCTGTGACTGAAGAGAGCTGCGTGGAGTTGTCTCTTGAGCTTCCCCACGCACTGACAATGGTTCCGGAATCCTGAGCGTGGGGAGGTTCCACCAACGGTCGGCAGCGCGTGGGTTCTAACGGAATGCCTAAGCTCGTATCCCCTGAGTGTTTTCCTAATGTCTCTGTGCCAGGGAATGCTTGGGGTGATTGCAGGATATCCCTGTGACCGAGGCTGACTCCCCAAGTTCAGGGAAGTTATTTCCCGGACTTCCCCGAACAGGGAACACCTGTGAGTGAAGAGAGCTGCGTGGAGTTGTCTCTCGAGCTCCCCCACGCACTGACAATGGTTCCAGAATCCTGAGCGTGGGGAGGTTCCACCGACGGTCGGCAGCGCGTGGGTTCTAACGGAATGCCTAAGCTCGTCTCCCCTGAGGGTTTTCCTAATGTCTCTGTGCCAGGGAATGCTAGGGGTGATTGCAGGCAATCCCAGTGACCGAGGCTGCCTCCCCAAGGTCAGGGAATGTATTTCCCGGACTTCCCCGAACAGGGAACACCTGTGACTGAAGAGAGCTGCGTGGAGTTGTCTCTCGAGCTCCCCCACGCACTGACAATGGTTCCGGAATCCTGAGCGTGGGGAGGTTCCACCGACGGTCGGCAGCGCGTGGGTTCTAACGGAATGCCTAAGCTCGTCTCCCCTGAGGGTTTTCCTAATGTCTCTGTGCCAGGGAATGCTAGGGGTGATTGCAGGCAATCCCAGTGACCGAGGCTGCCTCCCCAAGGTCAGGGAATGTATTTCCCGGACTTCCCCGAACAGGGAACACCTGTGACTGAAGAGAGCTGCGTGGAGTTGTCTCTCGAGCTCCCCCACGCACTGACAATGGTTCCGGAATCCTGAGCGTGGGGAGGTTCCACCGACGGTCGGCAGCGCGTGGGTTCTAACGGAATGCCTAAGCTCGTCTCCCCTGAGGGTTTTCCTAATGTCTCTGTGCCAGGGAATGCTAGGGGTGATTGCAGGCAATCCCAGTGACCGAGGCTGCCTCCCCAAGGTCAGGGACGGTATTTCCCGGACTTCCCCGGACAGGGAACACCTGTGACTGAAGAGATCTGCGTGGAGTTGTCTCTCGAGCTCCCCCACGCACTGACAATGGTTCCGGAATCCTGAGCGTAGGGAGGTTCCACCAACGGTCGGCAGCGCGTGGGTTCTAACGGAATGCCTAAGCTCGTCTCCCCTGAGGGTTTTCCTAATGTCTCTGTTCCAGGGAATGCTAGGGGTGATTGCAGGCAATCCCAGTGACCGAGGCTGCCTCCCCAAGGTCAGGGAAGGTATTTCACGGACTTCAACGAACAGGGAACACCTGTGACTGAAGAGAGCTGCGTGGAGTTGTCTCTCGAGCTCCCCCACGCACTGACAATGGTTCCGGAATCCTGAGCGTGGGGAGGTTCCACCAACGTTCGGCAGCGCGTGGGTTCTAACGGAATGCCTAAGCTCGTCTCCCCTGAGGGTTTTCCTTATGTTTCTGTGCCAGGGAATGCTAGGGGTGATTGCAGGCAATCCCAGTGACCGAGGCTGCCTCCCAAAGTTCAGGGAAGATATTTCCCGGACTTCCCCGAACAGGGAACACCTGTGACTGAAGAGAGCTGCGTGGAGTTGTCTCTTGAGCTTCCCCACGCACTGACAATGGTTCCGGAATCCTGAGCGTGGGGAGGTTCCACCAACGGTCGGCAGCGCGTGGGTTCTAACGGAATGCCTAAGCTCGTATCCCCTGAGTGTTTTCCTAATGTCTCTGTGCCAGGGAATGCTTGGGGTGATTGCAGGATATCCCTGTGACCGAGGCTGACTCCCCAAGTTCAGGGAAGTTATTTCCCGGACTTCCCCGAACAGGGAACACCTGTGAGTGAAGAGAGCTGCGTGGAGTTGTCTCTCGAGCTCCCCCACGCACTGACAATGGTTCCAGAATCCTGAGCGTGGGGAGGTTCCACCGACGGTCGGCAGCGCGTGGGTTCTAACGGAATGCCTAAGCTCGTCTCCCCTGAGGGTTTTCCTAATGTCTCTGTGCCAGGGAATGCTAGGGGTGATTGCAGGCAATCCCAGTGACCGAGGCTGCCTCCCCAAGGTCAGGGAATGTATTTCACGGACTTCAACGAACAGGGAACACCTGTGACTGAAGAGAGCTGCGTGGAGTTGTCTCTCGAGCTCCCCCACGCACTGACAATGGTTCCGGAATCCTGAGCGTGGGGAGGTTCCACCAAAGTTCGGCAGCGCGTGGGTTCTAACGGAATGCCTAAGCTCGTCTCCCCTGAGGGTTTTCCTTATGTTTCTGTGCCAGGGAATGCTAGGGGTGATTGCAGGCAATCCCAGTGACCGAGGCTGCCTCCCAAAGTTCAGGGAAGATATTTCCCGGACTTTCCCGAACAGGGAACACCTGTGACTGAAGAGAGCTTCGTGGAGTTGTCTCTCGAGCTCCCCCACGCACTGACAATGGTTCCGGAATCCTGAGCGTGGGGAGGTTCCACCAACGGTCGGCAGCGCGTGGGTTCTAACGGAATGCCTAAGCTCGTCTCCCCTGAGGGTTTTCCTAATATCTCTGTGCCAGGGAATGCTCGGGGTGATTGCAGGCAATCCCAGTGTCCGAGGCTGCCTCCCCAAGGTCAGGGAAGGTATTTCTCGGACTTCCCCTAACAGGGAACACCTGTGATTGAAGAGAGCTGCGTGGAGTTGTCTCTTGAGCTCCCCCACGCACTGACAATGGTTCCGGAATCCTGAGCGTGGGGAGGTTCCACCAACGGTCGGCAGCACGTGGGTTCGAACGGAATGCCTAAGCTCATCTCCCCTGAGGGTTTTCCTAATGTCTCTGTGCCAGGGAATGCTTGGGGTGATTGCAGGATATCCCTGTTACAGAGGGTGCCTCCCCAAGGTCAGGGAACGTATTTCCCGGACTTCCCCGAACAGGGAACACCTGTGACTGAAGAGAGCTGCGTGGAGTTGTCTCTCGAGCTCCCCCACGCACTGACAATGGTTCCAGAATCCTGAGCGTGGGGAGGTTCCACCGACGGTCGGCAGCGCGTGGGTTCTAACGGAATGCCTAAGCTCGTCTCCCCTGAGGGTTTTCCTAATGTCTCTGTGCCAGGGAATGCTAGGGGTGATTGCAGGCAATCCCAGTGACCGAGGCTGCCTCCCCAAGGTCAGGGAATGTATTTCCCGGACTTCCCCGAACAGGGAACACCTGTGACTGAAGAGAGCTGCGTGGAGTTGTCTCTCGAGCTCCCCCACGCACTGACAATGGTTCCGGAATCCTGAGCGTGGGGAGGTTCCACCGACGGTCGGCAGCGCGTGGGTTCTAACGGAATGCCTAAGCTCGTCTCCCCTGAGGGTTTTCCTAATGTCTCTGTGCCAGGGAATGCTAGGGGTGATTGCAGGCAATCCCAGTGACCGAGGCTGCCTCCCCAAGGTCAGGGACGGTATTTCCCGGACTTCCCCGGACAGGGAACACCTGTGACTGAAGAGATCTGCGTGGAGTTGTCTCTCGAGCTCCCCCACGCACTGACAATGGTTCCGGAATCCTGAGCGTAGGGAGGTTCCACCAACGGTCGGCAGCGCGTGGGTTCTAACGGAATGCCTAAGCTCGTCTCCCCTGAGTGTTTTCCTAATGTCTCTGTTCCAGGGAATGCTAGGGGTGATTGCAGGCAATCCCAGTGACCGAGGCTGCCTCCCCAAGGTCAGGGAAGGTATTTCACGGACTTCAACGAACAGGGAACACCTGTGACTGAAGAGAGCTGCGTGGAGTTGTCTCTCGAGCTCCCCCACGCACTGACAATGGTTCCGGAATCCTGAGCGTGGGGAGGTTCCACCAACGTTCGGCAGCGCGTGGGTTCTAACGGAATGCCTAAGCTCGTCTCCCCTGAGGGTTTTCCTTATGTTTCTGTGCCAGGGA
Organism: Vicugna pacos; assembly: GCF_048564905.1. NCBI lineage: Eukaryota > Metazoa > Chordata > Mammalia > Artiodactyla > Camelidae > Vicugna > Vicugna pacos. The sequence continues at coordinate 31,093,256 of NW_027328721.1, read as the reverse complement.
ATGCTAGGGGTGATTGCAGGCAATCCCAGTGACCGAGGCTGCCTCCCAAAGTTCAGGGAAGATATTTCCCGGACTTCCCCGAACAGGGAACACCTGTGACTGAAGAGAGCTGCGTGGAGTTGTCTCTTGAGCTTCCCCACGCACTGACAATGGTTCCGGAATCCTGAGCGTGGGGAGGTTCCACCAACGGTCGGCAGCGCGTGGGTTCTAACGGAATGCCTAAGCTCGTATCCCCTGAGTGTTTTCCTAATGTCTCTGTGCCAGGGAATGCTTGGGGTGATTGCAGGATATCCCTGTAACCGAGGCTGACTCCCCAAGTTCAGGGAAGTTATTTCCCGGACTTCCCCGAACAGGGAACACCTGTGAGTGAAGAGAGCTGCGTGGAGTTGTCTCTCGAGCTCCCCCACGCACTGACAATGGCTCCGGAATCCTGAGCGTGGGGAGGTTCCACCAACGGTCGGCAGCGCGTGGGTTCTAACGGAATGCCTAAGCTCGCCTCCCCTGAGGGTTTTCCTAATGTCTCTGTGCCAGGGAATGCTAGGGGTGATTGCAGGCAATCCCAGTGACCGAGGCTGCCTCCCCAAGGTCAGGGACGGTATTTCCCGGACTTCCCCGGACAGGGAACACCTGTGACTGAAGAGATCTGCGTGGAGTTGTCTCTCGAGCTCCCCCACGCACTGACAATGGTTCCGGAATCCTGAGCGTAGGGAGGTTCCACCAACGGTCGGCAGCGCGTGGGTTCTAACGGAATGCCTAAGCTCGTCTCCCCTGAGTGTTTTCCTAATGTCTCTGTTCCAGGGAATGCTAGGGGTGATTGCAGGCAATCCCAGTGACCGAGGCTGCCTCCCCAAGGTCAGGGAAGGTATTTCACGGACTTCAACGAACAGGGAACACCTGTGACTGAAGAGAGCTGCGTGGAGTTGTCTCTCGAGCTCCCCCACGCACTGACAATGGTTCCGGAATCCTGAGCGTGGGGAGGTTCCACCAACGTTCGGCAGCGCGTGGGTTCTAACGGAATGCCTAAGCTCGTCTCCCCTGAGGGTTTTCCTTATGTTTCTGTGCCAGGGAATGCTAGGGGTGATTGCAGGCAATCCCAGTGACCGAGGCTGCCTCCCAAAGTTCAGGGAAGATATTTCCCGGACTTCCCCGAACAGGGAACACCTGTGACTGAAGAGAGCTGCGTGGAGTTGTCTCTTGAGCTTCCCCACGCACTGACAATGGTTCCGGAATCCTGAGCGTGGGGAGGTTCCACCAACGGTCGGCAGCGCGTGGGTTCTAACGGAATGCCTAAGCTCGCCTCCCCTGAGGTTTTTCCTAATGTCTCTGTGCCATGGAATGCTAGTGGTGATTGTAGGCAATCCCAGTGACCGAGGCTGCCTCCCCAAGGTCAGGGAAGGTATTTCCCGGACTTCCCCGGACAGGGAACACCTGTGACTGAAGAGATCTGCGTGGAGTTGTCTCTCGAGCTCCCCCACGCACCGACAATGGTTCCGGAATCCTGAGCGTGGGGAGGTTCCACCGACGGTCGGCAGCGCGTGGGTTCTAACGGAATGCCTAAGCTCGTCTCCCCTGAGGGTTTTCCTAATGTCTCTGTGCCAGGGAATGCTAGGGGTGATTGCAGGCAATCCCAGTGACCGAGGCTGCCTCCCCAAGGTCAGGGACGGTATTTCCCGGACTTCCCCGGACAGGGAACACCTGTGACTGAAGAGATCTGCGTGGAGTAGTCTCTCGAGCTCCCCCACGCACTGACAATGGTTCCGGAATCCTGAGCGTAGGGAGGTTCCACCAACGGTCGGCAGCGCGTGGGTTCTAACGGAATGCCTAAGCTCGTCTCCCCTGAGTGTTTTCCTAATGTCTCTGTTCCAGGGAATGCTAGGGGTGATTGCAGGCAATCCCAGTGACCGAGGCTGCCTCCCCAAGGTCAGGGAAGGTATTTCACGGACTTCAACGAACAGGGAACACCTGTGACTGAAGAGAGCTGCGTGGAGTTGTCTCTCGAGCTCCCCCACGCACTGACAATGGTTCCGGAATCCTGAGCGTGGGGAGGTTCCACCAACGTTCGGCAGCGCGTGGGTTCTAACGGAATGCCTAAGCTCGTCTCCCCTGAGGTTTTTCCTTATGTTTCTGTGCCAGGGAATGCTAGGGGTGATTGCAGGCAATCCCAGTGACCGAGGCTGCCTCCCAAAGTTCAGGGAAGATATTTCCCGGACTTCCCCGAACAGGGAACACCTGTGACTGAAGAGAGCTGCGTGGAGTTGTCTCTTGAGCTTCCCCACGCACTGACAATGGTTCCGGAATCCTGAGCGTGGGGAGGTTCCACCAACGGTCGGCAGCGCGTGGGTTCTAACGGAATGCCTAAGCTCGCCTCCCCTGAGGTTTTTCCTAATGTCTCTGTGCCATGGAATGCTAGTGGTGATTGTAGGCAATCCCAGTGACCGAGGCTGCCTCCCCAAGGTCAGGGAAGGTATTTCCCGGACTTCCCCGGACAGGGAACACCTGTGACTGAAGAGATCTGCGTGGAGTTGTCTCTCGAGCTCCCCCACGCACCGACAATGGTTCCGGAATCCTGAGCGTGGGGAGGTTCCACCGACGGTCGGCAGCGCGTGGGTTCTAACGGAATGCCTAAGCTCGTCTCCCCTGAGGGTTTTCCTAATGTCTCTGTGCCAGGGAATGCTAGGGGTGATTGCAGGCAATCCCAGTGACCGAGGCTGCCTCCCCAAGGTCAGGGACGGTATTTCCCGGACTTCCCCGGACAGGGAACACCTGTGACTGAAGAGATCTGCGTGGAGTTGTCTCTCGAGCTCCCCCACGCACTGACAATGGTTCCGGAATCCTGAGCGTAGGGAGGTTCCACCAACGGTCGGCAGCGCGTGGGTTCTAACGGAATGCCTAAGCTCGTCTCCCCTGAGTGTTTTCCTAATGTCTCTGTTCCAGGGAATGCTAGGGGTGATTGCAGGCAATCCCAGTGACCGAGGCTGCCTCCCCAAGTTCAGGGAAGGTATTTCACGGACTTCAACGAACAGGGAACACCTGTGACTGAAGAGAGCTGCGTGGAGTTGTCTCTCGAGCTCCCCCACGCACTGACAATGGTTCCGGAATCCTGAGCGTGGGGAGGTTCCACCAACGTTCGGCAGCGCGTGGGTTCTAACGGAATGCCTAAGCTCGTCTCCCCTGAGGGTTTTCCTTATGTTTCTGTGCCAGGGAATGCTAGGGGTGATTGCAGGCAATCCCAGTGACCGAGGCTGCCTCCCAAAGTTCAGGGAAGATATTTCCCGGACTTTCCCGAACAGGGAACACCTGTGACTGAAGAGAGCTTCGTGGAGTTGTCTCTCGAGCTCCCCCACGCACTGACAATGGTTCCGGAATCCTGAGCGTGGGGAGGTTCCACCAACGGTCGGCAGCGCGTGGGTTCTAACGGAATGCCTAAGCTCGTCTCCCCTGAGGGTTTTCCTAATATCTCTGTGCCAGGGAATGCTCGGGGTGATTGCAGGCAATCCCAGTGACCGAGGCTGCCTCCCCAAGGTCAGGGAAGGTATTTCACGGACTTCAACGAACAGGGAACACCTGTGACTGAAGAGAGCTGCGTGGAGTTGTCTCTCGAGCTCCCCCACGCACTGACAATGGTTCCGGAATCCTGAGCGTGGGGAGGTTCCACCAATGTTCGGCAGCGCGTGGGTTCTAACGGAATGCCTAAGCTCGTCTCCCCTGAGGGTTTTCCTAATGTTTCTGTGCCAGGGAATGCTAGGTGTGATTGCAGGCAATCCCAGTGACCGAGGCTGCCTCCCAAAGTTCAGGGAAGATATTTCCCGGACTTTCCCGAACAGGGAACACCTGTGACTGAAGAGAGCTTCGTGGAGTTGTCTCTCGAGCTCCCCCACGCACTGACAATGGTTCCGGAATCCTGAGCGTGGGGAGGTTCCACCAACGGTCGGCAGCGCGTGGGTTCTAACGGAATGCCTAAGCTCGTCTCCCCTGAGGTTTTTCCTAATATCTCTGTGCCAGGGAATGCTAGGGGTGATTGCAGGCAATCCCAGTGACCGAGGCTGCCTCCCCAAGGTCAGGGAAGGTATTTCCCGGACTTCCCCGAACAGGGAACACCTGTGACTGAAGAGAGCTGCGTGGAGTTGTCTCTCGAGCTCCCCCACGCACTGACAATGGTTCCGGAATCCTGAGCGTGGGGAGGTTCCACCAACGGTCTGCAGCGCGTGGGTTCTAACGGAATGCCTTAGCTCGTCTCCCCTGAGGATTTACCTAATATCTCTGTGCCAGGGAATGCTAGGTGTGATTGCAGGCAATCCCAGTGCCCGAGGCTGCCTCCCCAAGGTCAGGGAATGTATTTCCCGGACTTCCCCGAACAGGGAACATCTGTGACTAAAGAGAGCTGCGTGGAGTTGTCTCTCGAGCTCACCCACGCACTGACAATGGTTCCGGAATCCTGAGCGTAGGGAGGTTCCACCAACGGTCGGCAGCGCGTGGGTTCTAACGGAATGCCTAAGCTCGTCTCCCCTGAGGGTTTTCCTAATGTCTCTGTGCCAGGGAATGCTAGGGGTGATTCCAGGAAATTCCAGTGTCCGAGGCTGCCTCCCCAAGTTCAGGGAAGTTATTTCCCGGACTTCCCCGAACAGGGAACACCTGTGACTGAGGAGAGCTGCGTGGAGTTGTCTCTCGAGCTCCCCCACGCACTGACAATGGTTCCGGAATCCTGAGCGTGGGGAGGTTCCACCAACGGTCGGCAGCGCGTGGGTTCTAACGGAATGCCTAAGCTCGTCTCCCCTGAGTGTTTTCCTAATGTCTCTGTGCAAGGGAATGCTAGGGGTGATTGCAGGCAATCCCAGTGACCGAGGCTGCCTCCCCAAAGTCAGGGAAGTTATTTCCCGGACTTCCCCGAACAGGGAACACCTGTGACTGAAGAGAGCTGCGTGGAGTTGTCTCTCGAGCTCCCCCACGCACTGACTATGGTTCCGGAATCCTGAGCGTGGGGAGGTTCCACCAACGGTCTGCAGCGCATGGGTTCTAACGGTATGCCTAAGCTCGTCTCCCCTGAGGGTTTTCGTAATGTTTCTGTGCCAGGGAATGCTAGGTGTGATTGCAGGCAATCCCAGTGACCGAGGCTGCCTCCCCAAGGTCAGGGAAGATATTTCCCGGACTTCCCCGAACAGGGAACACCTGTGAATGAAGAGAGCTGCGTGGAGTTGTCTCTCGAGCTCCCCCACGCACTGACAATGGTTCCGGAATCCTGAGCGTGGGGAGGTTCCACCAACGGTCGGCAGCGCGTGGGTTCTAACGGAATGCCTAAGCTCGTCTCCCCTGAGGATTTTCCTAATGTCTCTGTGCCAGGGAATGCTAGGGGTGATTGCAGGCAATCCCAGTGACCTAGGCTGCCTCCCCAAGGTCAGGGAAGGTATTTCCCGGACTTCCCCGAACAGGGAACACCTGTGACTGAAGAGAGCTGCATGGAGTTGTCTCTCGAGCTCCCCCACGCACTGACAATGGTTCCGGAATCATGAGCGTGGGGAGGTTCCACCAACGGTCGGCAGCGCGTGGGTTCTAACGGAATGCCTAAGCTCGTCTCCCCTGAGGGTTTTCCTAATGTCTCTGTGCCAGGGAAAGCTAGGGGTGATTGCAGGCAATCCCAGTGCCCGAGGCTGCCTCCCCAAGGTCAGGGAAGGTATTTCCCGGACTTCCCCAAACAGGGAACACCTGTGACTGAAGAGAGCTGCGTGGAGTTGTCTCTCGTGCTCCCCCACGCACTGACAATGGTTCCGGAATCCTGAGCGTGGGGAGGTTCCACCAACGGTCGTAAGCGCGTGGGTTCTAACGGAATGCCTAAGCTCGTCTCCCCTGAGGGTTTTCCTAATGTCTCTGTGCCAGGGAATGCTAGGGGTGATTGCAGGCAATTCCAGTGACCGAGGATGCCTCCCCAAGGTCAGGGAAGGTATTTCCCGGACTTCCCCGAACAGGGAACACCTGTGATTGAAGAGAGCTGCGTGGAGTTGTCTCTCGAGCTCCCCCACGCACTGACAATGGTTCCGGAATCCTGAGCGTGGGGAGGTTCCACCAACGGTCGGCAGCGCGTGGGTTCTTACGGAATGCCTAAGCTCGTCTCCCCTGAGGGTTTTCCTAATGTCTCTGTGCCAGGGAATGCTAGGGGTGATTGCAGGATAACCCTGTGACAGAGGCTGCCTCCCCAAGGTCAGGGAAGTTATATCCCGGACTTCCCCGAACAGTGAACACCTGTGACTGAAGAGAGCTGCGTGGAGTTGTCTCTCGAGCTCCCCCACGCACTGACAATGGTTCCGGAATCCTGAGCGTGGGGAGGTTCCACCGACGGTCGGCAGCGCGCGGGTTCTAACGGAATGCCTAAGCTCGTCTCCCCTGAGGGTTTTCCTAATGTCTCTGTGCCAGGGAATGCTAGGGGTGTTTGCAGGTTATCCCAGTGACCGAGGCTGCCTCCCCAAGGTCAGGGAAGTTATTTCCCGGCCTTCCCCGAACAGGGAACACCTGTGATTGAAGAGAGCCTCGTGGAGTTGTCTCTCGAGCTCCCCCACGCACTGACGATGGTTCCGGAATACTGAGCGTGGGGAGGTTCCACCAAAGGTCGACAGCGCGTGGGTTCTAACGGAATGCCTAAGCTCGCCTCCCCTGAGGGTTTTCCTAATGTCTCTGTTCCAGGGAATGCTTGGGGTGATTGCAGGATATACCTGATACCGAGGCTGCCTCCCCAAGTTCAGGGAAGGTATTTCCCGGACTTCCCCGAACAGGGAACACCTGTGACTGAAGAGAGCTTCGTGGAGTTGTCTCTCGAGCTCCCCCACGCACTGACAATGGTTCCAGAATCCTGAGCGTGGTAGGTTCCACCGACGGTCGGCAGCGCGTGGATTCTAACGGAATGCTTAAGCTCGTCTCCCCTGAGGGTTTTCCTAATATCTCTGTGCCAGGGAATGCTAGGGGTGATTGCAGGCAATCCCAGTGCCCGAGGCTGCCTCCCCAAGTTCAGGGAAGGTATTTAACGGACTTCCCCGAACAGGGAACACCTGTGACTGAAGAGAGCTGCGTGGAGTTGTCTCTCGTGTTCCCCACGCACTGACAATGGTTCCGGAATCCTGAGCGTGGGGAGATTCCACCAACGGTCGGCAGCGCGTGGGTTCTAACGGAATGCCTAAGCTCGTCTCCCCTGAGTGTTTTCCTACTGTCTCTGTGCCAGGGAATGCTAGGGGTGATTGCAGGGTATCCCAGTGCCCGAGGCTGCCTCCCCAAGGTCAGGGAATGTATTTCCCGGACTTCCCCGAACAGGGAACATCTGTGACTGAAGAGAGCTGCGTGGAGTTGTCTCTCGAGCTCCCCCACGCACTGACAATGGTTCCGGAATCCTGAGCGTGGGGAGGTTCCACCAACGGTCGGCAGCGTGTGGGTTCTAACGGAATGCCTAAGCTCGCCTCCCCTGAGGTTTTTCCTAATGTCTCTGTTCCAGGGAATGCTAGGGGTGATTGCAGGCAATCCCAGTGACCCAGGCTGCCTCCCCAAGGTCAGGGAAGGTATTTCCCGGACTTCCCCGGACAGGGAACACCTGTGACTGAAGAGAGCTGCGTGGAGTTGTCTCTCGAGCTCCCCCACGCACTGACAATGGTTCCGGAATCCTGAGCGTAGGGAGGTTCCACCAACGGTCGGCAGCGCGTGGGTTCTAACGGAATGCCTAAGCTCGTCTCCCCTGAGGGTTTTCCTAATGTCTCTGTGCCAGGGAATGCTTGGGGTGATTGCAGGATATCCCTGATACCGAGGCTGCCTCCCCAAGTTCAGGGAAGGTATTTCCCGGACTTCCCCGAACAGGGAACACCTGTGACTGAAGAGAGTTTCGTGGAGTTGTCTCTCGAGCTCCCCCACGCACTGACAATGGTTCCAGAATCCTGAGCGTGGGGAGGTTCCACCGACGGTCGGCAGCGCGTGGATTCTAACGGAATGCTTAAGCTCGTCTCCCCTGAGGGTTTTCCTAATGTCTCTTTGCCAGGGAATGCTAGGGGTGATTGCAGGCAATCCCAGTGCCCGAGGCTGCCTCCCCAAGTTCAGGGAAGGTATTTAACGGACTTCCCCGAACAGGGAACACCTGTGACTGAAGAGAGCTGCGTGGAGTTGTCTCTCGTGTTCCCCACGCACTGACAATGGTTCCGGAATCCTGAGCGTGGGGAGATTCCACCAACGGTCGGCAGCGCGTGGGTTCTAACGGAATGCCTAAGCTCGTCTCCCCTGAGTGTTTTCCTACTGTCTCTGTGCCAGGGAATGCTAGGGATGATTGCAGGGTATCCCAGTGCCCGAGGCTGCCTCCCCAAGGTCAGGGAATGTATTTCCCGGACTTCCCCGAACAGGGAACATCTGTGACTGAAGAGAGCTGCGTGGAGTTGTCTCTCGAACTCCCCCACGCACTGACAATGGTTCCGGAATCCTGAGCGTGGGGAGGTTCCACCAACGGTCGGCAGCGTGTGGGTTCTAACGGAATGCCTAAGCTCGCCTCCCCTGAGGTTTTTCCAAATGTCTCTGTACCAGGGAATGCTAGGGGTGATTGCAGGCAATCCCAGTGACCCAGGCTGCCTCCCCAAGGTCAGGGAAGGTATTTCCCGGACTTCCCCGGACAGGGAACACCTGTGACTGAAGAGAGCTGCGTGGAGTTGTCTCTCGAGCTCCCCCACGCACTGACAATGGTTCCGGAATCCTGAGCGTAGGGAGGTTCCACCAACGGTCGGCAGCGCGTGGGTTCTAACGGAATGCCTAAGCTCGTCTCCCCTGAGGGTTTTCCTAATGTTCTGTGCCAGGGAATGCTAGGGGTGATTGCAGGAAATCCCAGTGTCCGAGGCTGCCTCCCCAAGTTCAGGGAAGTTATTTCCCGGACTTCCCCGAACAGGGAACACCTGTGACTGAGGAGAGCTGCGTGGAGTTGTCTCTCGAGCTCCCCCACGCACTGACAATGGTTCCGGAATCCTGAGCGTGGGGAGGTTCCACCAACGGTCGGCAGCGCGTGGGTTCTAACGGAATGCCTAAGCTCGTCTCCCCTGAGGGTTTTCCTAATGTCTCTGTGCCAGGGAATGCTAGGGGTGATTGCAGGCAATCCCAGTGACCGAGGCTGCCTCCCCAAGGTCAGGGAAGGTATTTCCCGGACATCCCCGAACAGGGAACACCTGTGACTGAAGAGAGCTGCGTGGAGTTGTCTCTCGAGCTCCCCCACGCACTGACAATGGTTCCGGAATCCTGAGCGTGGGGAGGTTCCACCAACGGTCGGCAGCGCGTGGGTTCTAACGGAATGCCTAAGCTCGTCTCCCCTGAGGGTTTTCCTAATGTCTCTGTTCCAGGGAATGCTAGGGGTGATTGCAGGCAATCCCAGTGACCGAGGCTGCCTCCCCAAGGTCAGGGAAGGTATTTCACGGACTTCAACGAACAGGGAAAACCTGTGACTGAAGAGAGCTGCGTGGAGTTGTCTCTCGAGCTCCCCCACGCACTGACAATGGTTCCGGAATCCTGAGCGTGGGGAGGTTCCACCAACGTTCGGCAGCGCGTGGGTTCTAACGGAATGCCTAAGCTCGTCTCCCCTGAGGGTTTTCCTAATGTTTCTGTGCCAGGGAATGCTAGGTGTGATTGCAGGCAATCCCAGTGACCGAGGCTGCCTCCCAAATTTCAGGGAAGATATTTCCCGGACTTTCCCGAACAGGGAACACCTGTGACTGAAGAGAGCTTCGTGGAGTTGTCTCTCGAGCTCCCCCACGCACTGACAATGGTTCCGGAATCCTGAGCGTGGGGAGGTTCCACCAACGGTCGGCAGCGCGTGGGTTCTAACGGAATGCCTAAGCTCGTCTCCCCTGAGGGTTTTCCTAATATCTCTGTGCCAGGGAATGCTAGGGGTGATTGCAGGCAATCCCAGTGACCGAGGCTGCCTCCCCAAGTCAGGGAAGGTATTTCCCGGACTTCCCCGAACAGGGAACACCTGTGACTGAAGAGAGCTGCGTGGAGTTGTCTCTCGAGCTCCCCCACGCACTGACAATGGTTCCGGAATCCTGAGCGTGGGGAGGTTCCACCAACGGTCGGCAACGCGTGGGTTCTAACGGAATGCCTAAGCTCGTCTCCCCTGAGGGTTTTCCTAATGTCTCTGTGCCAGGGAATGCTAGGGGTGATTGCAGGCAATCCCAGTGACCGAGGCTGCCTCCCCAAGTTCAGGGAAGGTATTTCCCGGACTTCCCCGAACAGGGAACACCTGTGACTGAAGAGAGCTGCGTGGAATTGTCTCTCGTGTTCCCCACGCACTGACAATGGTTCCGGAATCCTGAGCGTGGGGAGATTCCACCAACGGTCGGCAGCGCGTGGGTTCTAACGTAATGCCTAAGCTCGTCTCCCCTGAGGGTTTTCCTAATGTCTCTGTGCCAGGGAATGCTAGGGGTGATTGCAGGGTATCCCAGTGCCCGAGGCTGCCTCCCCAAGGTCAGGGAATGTATTTCCCGGACTTCCCCGAACAGGGAACACCTGTGAGTGGAGAGAGCTGCGTGGAGTTGTCTCTCGAGCTCCCCCACGCACTGACAATGGTTACGGAATCCTGAGCGTGGGGAGGTTCCACCAACGGTCGGCAGCGTGTGGGTTCTAACGGAATGCCTAAGCTCGCCTCCCCTGAGGTTTTTCCTAATGTCTCTGTTCCAGGGAATGCTAGGGGTGATTGCAGGCAATCCCAGTGACCCAGGCTGCCTCTCCAAGATCAGGGAAGGTATTTCCCGGACTTCCCCGGACAGGGAACACCTGTGACTGAAGAGAGCTGCGTGGAGTTGTCTCTCGAGCTCCCCCACGCACTGACAATGGTTCCGGAATCCTGAGGGTAGGGAGGTTCCACCAACGGTCGGCAGCGCGTGGGTTCTAACGGAATGCCTAAGCTCGTCTCCCCTGAGGGTTTTCCTAATGTCTCTGTGCCAGGGAATGCTAGGGGTGATTGCAGGAAATCCCAGTGTCCGAGGCTGCCTCCCCAAGTTCAGGGAAGTTATTTCCCGGACTTCCCCGAACAGGGAACACCTGTGACTGAGGAGAGCTGCGTGGAGTTGTCTCTCGAGCTCCCCCACGCACTGACAATGGTTCCGGAATCCTGAGCGTGGGGAGGTTCCACCAACGGTCGGCAGCGCGTGGGTTCTAACGGAATGCATAAGCTCGTCTCCCCTGAGGGTTTTCCTAATGTCTCTGTGCAAGGGAATGCTAGGGGTGATTGCAGGCAATCCCAGTGACCGAGGCTGCCTCCCCAAGGTCAGGGAAGGTATTTCCCGGACTTCCCCAAACAGGGAACACCTGTGACTGAAGAGAGCTGCGTGGAGTTGTCTCTCGAGCTCCCCCACGCACTGACAATGTTTCCGGAATCCTGAGGGTGGGCAGGTTCCACCAACGGTCTGCAGCGCGTGGGTTCTAACGGAATGCCTAAGCTCGTCTCCCCTGAGGGTTTTCCTAATGTCTCTGTGCCAGGGAATGCTAGGGGTGATTGCAGGCAATCCCAGTGACTGAGGCTGCCTCCCCAAGGTCAGGGAAGGTATTTCCCGGACTTCCCCGAACAGGGAACACCTGTGACTGAAGAGAGCTGCGTGGAGTTGTCTCTCGAGCTCCCCCACGCACTGACAATGTTTCCGGAATCCTGAGCGTGGGGAGGTTCCACCAACGGTCGGCAGCGCGTGGGTTCTAACAGAATGCCTAAGCTCGTCTCCCCTGAGGATTTTCCTAATGTCTCTGTTCCAGGGAATGCTAGGGGTGATTGCAGGCAATCCCAGTGACCGAGGCTGCCTCCCCAAGGTCAGGGAAGGTATTTCCCGGACTTCCCCGAACAGGGAACACCTGTGACTGAAGAGAGCTGCGTGGAGTTGTCTCTCGAGCTCCCCCACGCACTGACAATGGTTCCGGAATCCTGAGCGTGGGGAGGTTCCACAAACGGTCGGCAGCGCGTGGGTTCTATCGGAATGCCTAAGTTCGTCTCCCCTGAGGATTTTCCTAATGTCTCTGTGCCAGGGAATGCTAGGGGTGATTGCAGGCAATCCCAGTGACCGAGGCTGCCTCCCCAAGGTCAGGGAAGGTATTTCCCGGACTTCCCCGAACAGGGAACACCTGTGACTGAAGAGAGCTGCGTGGAGTTGTCTCTCGAGCTCCCCCACGCACTGACAATGGTTCCGGAATCCTGAGCGTAGGGAGGTTCCACCAACGGTCGGCAGCGCGTGGGTTCTAACGGAATGCCTAAGCTCAACTCCCCTGAGGGTTTTCCTAATGTTTCTGTGCCAGGGAATGCTAGGGGTGATTGCAGGCAATCCCAGTGACCGAGACTGCCTCCCCAAGGTCAGGGAAGATATTTCCCGGACTTCCCCGAACAGGGAACACCTGTGACTGAAGAGAGCTGCGTGGAGTTGTCTCTCGAGCTCCCCCACGCACTGACAATGGTTCCGGAATCCTGAGCGTGGGGAGGTTCCACCAACGGTCGGCAGCGCGTGGGTTCTAACGGAATGCCTAAGCTCGTCTCCCCTGAGGGTTTTCCTAATTTCTCTGTGCCAGGGAATGCTAGGGGTGATTGCAGGCAATCCCAGTGACCGAGGCTGCCTCCCCAAGGTCAGGGAAGGTATTTCCCGGACTTCCACGAACAGGGAACACCTGTGACTGAAGAGAGCTGCGTGGAGTTTTCTCTCGAGCTCCCACACGCACTGACAATGGTTCCGGAATCCTGAGCGTGGGGAGGTTCCACCAACGGTCGGCAGCGCGTGGGTTCTAACGGAATGCCTAAGGTCGTCTCCCCTGAGGGTTTTCCTAATGTCTCTATTCCAGGGAATGCTAGGGGTGATTGCAGGCAATCCCAGTGACCGAGGCTGCCTCCCCAAGGTCAGGGAATGTTTTTCCCGGACTTCCCCAAACAGGGAACACCTGTGACTGAAGAGAGCTGCGTGGATTTGTCTCTCGAGCTCCCCCACGCACTGACAATGGTTCCGGAATCCTGAGCGTGGGGAGGTTCCACCAACGGTCTGCAGTGCGTGGGTTCTAACGGAATGCATAAGATCGTCTCCCCTGAGGGTTTTCCTAATGTCTCTGTTCCAGGGTATGCTAGGGGTGATTGTATGCAATCCCAGTGACCGAGGCTGCCTCCCCAAGGTCAGGGAAAGTATTTCCCGGACTTCCCCGAACAGGGAAAACCTGTGACTGAAGAGAGCTGCGTGGAGTTGTCTCTCGAGCTCCCCCACGCCCTGACAATGTTTCCGGAATCCTGAGCGTGGGGAGGTTCCAACAACTGTCGGCAGCGCGTGGGTTCTAACGGAATGCCTAAGCTCGTATCCCCTGAGGGTTTTCCTAATGTCTCTGTGCCAGGGAATGCTAGGGGTGATTGCAGGCAATCCCAGTGACCGAGGTTGCCTCCCGAAGGTCAGGGAAGGTATTTCCCGGACTTCCCCGAACAGGGAACACCTGTGACTGAAGAGAGCTGCGTGGAGTTGTCTCTCGAGCTCCCCCACGCACTGACAATGGTTCCGGAATCCTGAGCGTGGGGAGGTTCCACCAACGGTCGGTAGCGCGTGGGTTCTAACGGAATGCCTAAGCTCGTCTCCCCTGAGGGTTTTCCTAATGTCTCTGTGCCAGGCAATGCTAGGGGTGATTGCAGGCAATCCCAGTGACCGAGGCTGCCTCCACAAGGTCAGGTAAGGTATTTCGCGGACTTCCCCGAACAGGGAACACCTGTGACTGAAGAGAGCTGCGTGGAGTTGTCTCTCGAGCTCCCCCACGCACTGACAATGGTTCCGGAATCCTGAGCGTGGGGAGGTTCCACCAACGGTCGGCAGCGCATGGGTTCTAACGGAATGCTTAAGCTCGTATCCCCTGAGGGTTTTCCTAATGTCTCTGTGCCAGGGAATGCTAGGGGGGATTGCAGGCAATCCCAGTGACAGAGGCTGCCTCCCCAAGGTCAGGGAAGGTATTTCCCGGACTTCCCCGTACAGGGAACACCTGTGACTGAAGAGAGCTGCGTGGAGTTGTCTCTCGAGCTCCCCCACGCACTGACAATGGTTCCGGAATCCTGAGCGTGGGGAGGTTCCACCAACGGTCGGCAGCGCTTGGGTTCTAACGGATGCCTAAGCTCGTCTCCCCTGAGGGTTTTCCTAATGTTTCTGTGCCAGGGAATGCTAGGGGTGATTGCAGGCAATCCCAGTGACCGAGGTTGCATCCCCAAGGTCAGGGAATGTATTTCCCGGACTTCCCCGAACAGGGAACACCTGTGACTGAAGAGAGCTGCGTGGAGTTGTCTCTCGAGTTCCCCACGCACTGACAATGGTTCCGGAATCCTGAGCGTGGGGAGGTTCCATCAACGGTCGGAAGGGCGTGGGTTGTAACGGAATGCCTAAGCTCGTTTCCCCTCAGGGTTTTCCTAATGTCTCTGTGCCAGGGAATGCTAGGGGTGATTGCAGGAATTCCCGGTGACCGAGGTTGCCTCCCCAAGGTCAGGGAAGGTATTTCCCGGGCTTCCCCGAACAGGGAACACCTGTGAGTGAAGAGAGCTCCGTGGAGTTGTCTCTCGAGTTCCCCACGCACTGACAATGGTTCCGGAATCCTGAGCGTGTGGAGGTTCCACCAACGGTCGGAAGCGCATGGGTTCTAACGGAATGCCTAAGCTCGTCTCCCCTGAGGGTTTTCCTAATGTCTCTGTGCCAGGGAATGCTAGGGGTGATTTCAGGCAATCCCAGTGACCGAGGTTGCCTCCCCAAGGTCAGGGAAGGTATTTCCCGTACTTCCCCGAACAGGAAACACCTGTGACTGAAGAGAGCTTCGTGGAGTTTTCTGTCGAGCTCCCCCACTCACTGACAATGTTTCCGGAATCCTGAGCGTGGGGAGGTTCCACCAACGGTCGGCAGCGCGTGGGTTCTAACGGAATGCCTAAGCTCGTCTCCCTTGAGTGTTTTCCTAATGTCTCTGTGCCAGGGAATGCTAGGGGAGTTTGCAGTATATCGCAGTGACAGAGGCTGCCTCCCCAAGTTCAGGGAAGGTATTTTGCGGACTTCCCCGATCAGGGAACACCTGTGACTGAAGAGAGCTGCGTGGAGTTGTCTCTCGAGTTCCCCCACGCACTGACAATGGTTCCGGAATCCTAAGCGTGGTGAGGATCCACCAACGGTCGACTGCGCGTGGGTTCTAATGGAATGCCTAAGCTCGTCTCCCCTGAGGGTTTTCCTAATTTCTCTGTGCCAGGGAATGCTAGGGGTGATTGCAGGATATCCCAGTGACCGAGGCTGCCTCCCCAAGGTCAGGGAAGGTATTTCCCGGACTTCCCCGAACAGGGAACACCTGTGACTGAAGAGAGCTGCGTGGAGTTGTCTCTCGAGCTCCCCCACGCACTGACAATTGTTGCGGAATCCTGAGCGTGGGGAGGTTCCACCAAAGTTCGGCAGCACGTGGGTTCTAACGGAATGCCTAAGCTCGTCTCCCCTGAGGGTTTTCCTAATGTCTCAGTGCCAGGGAATGCTAGGGGTGATTTCAGGCAATCCCAGTGGTCGAGGCTGCATCTCCAAAGTCAGGGAAGGTATTTCCCGGACTTCCCCGAACAGAGAACACCTGTGACTGAAGAGAGCTGCGTGGAGTTGTCTCTCGAGCTCCCCCACGCACTGACAATGTTTCCGGAATCCTGAGCGTGGGGAGATTCCACCAACGGTCGGCAGCGCTTGGGTTCTAACGGAATGCCTAAGCTCGTCTCCCCTGAGGGTTTTCCTAATGTCTCTGTGCCAGGGAATGCTTGGGGTGATTGCAGGCAATCCCAGTGACCGAGGCTGCATCCCCAAGGTCAGGGAATGTATTTCCCGGACTTCCCCGAACAGGGAACACCTGTGACTGAAGAGAGCTGCGTGGAGTTGTCTCTCGAGCTCCCCCACGCACTGACAATGGTTCCGGAATCCTGAGCGTGGGGAGGTTCCACCAACGGTCGGCAGCACGTGGGTTCTAACGGAATGCCTAAGCTCGTCTCCCCTGAGTGTTTTCCTAATGTCTCTGTGCCAGGGAATGCTAGGGGGTTTTGCAGGATATCGCAGTGACAGAGGCTGCCTCCCCAAGTTCAGGGAATGTATTTCTCGGACTTCCCCGAACAGGGAACACCTGTGACTGAAGAGAGCTGCGTGGAGTTGTCTCTCGAGCTCCCCCACGCACTGATAATGGTTCCGGAATCCTGAGTGTGGGGACGTTCCACCAACGGTCGGCAGCGCGTGGGTTCTAACGGAATGCCTAAGCTCGCCTCCCCTGAGGGATTTCCTAATGTCTCTGTGCCAGGGAATGCTATTGGGGTTTGCAGGATATCCCAGTGACAGAGGCTGCCTCCCCAAGGTCAGGGAAGGTATTTCTCGGACTTCCCCGAACAGGGAACACCTGTGAATGAAGAGAGCTGCGTGGAGTTGTCTCTCGAGCTCCCCCACGCACTGACAATTGTTCCGGAATCCTGAGCGTGGGGAGGTTCCACCAACGGTCGGCAGCGCGCGGGTTCTAACGGAATGCCTAAGCTCGTCTCCCGTGAGTATTTTACTAATGTCTCTCTGTTTGGAATGCTAGGGGGTTTTGCAGGATATCCCAGTGTCTGAGGTTGCATCCCCAAAATTAGGGAAGTTATTTCTCGGACTTCCCCGAACAGGGAACACCTGTGACTGAAGAGAGCTGCGTGGAGTTGTCTCTCGTGCTCCCCCACACACTGACACTGGTTCCGGAATCCTGAGTGTGGGAAGGTTCCACCAACGGTCGGCAGCGCGTGGATTATAACGGAATGCCTAAGCTCGTCTCCCCTGAGATTTTTCCTAATATCTCTCTGCAGGGAATGCTAGGGGGGTTTGCAGGATATCCCAGTGACAGAGGCTGCCTCCCCAAGGTCAGGGAAGGTATTTCTCGTACTTCCCCGAACAGGGAACACCTGTGACTGAAGAGAGCTTCGTTGAGTTGTCTCTCGAGCTCCCCCACGCACTCACATTTGTTCCGGAATCCTGAGCGTGGGGAGGTTCCACCAACGTTCGGCAGCGCGTGGGTTCTAGCGGAATGCTTAAGCTCGTCTCCCATGAGGGTTTTTCCTTATGTCTCTGTGCCAGGGAATGCTAGAGGGTTTTGCAGTATATCCCAGTGTCAGAGTCTGCCTCCCCAATGTCAGGAAAAGTTTTTCTCGGACTTCCCCGAACAGGGAACACCTGTGACTAAAGAGAGCTGCGTGGAATTGTCTCACGAGCTCCCCCACGCACTGACAATTGTTCCGGAATCCTGAGCGTTTGGAGGTTCCACCAACGGTCGGCAGTGCGTGGGTTCTAACGGAATGCCTAAGCTCGTCTCCCCTGAGGGTTTTCCTGATTTCTCTGTGCCTGGGACTGCTAGGGGGTTTTGCAGGTTATCCCAGTGACAGAGGCTGCCTCCCCAAGGTCAGGGAAGGTATTTTTCGGACTTCCCCGAACAGGGAACACCTGTGACTGAAGAGAGCTGCGTGGAGTTGTCTCTCGAGCTCCCCCACGCACTGACAATTTTTCCGGAATCCTGAGCGTGGGGAGGTTCCACCAACGGTCGGCAGCGCGTGGGTTCTAACGGAAAGCCTAAGCTCGCCTCCCCTGAGGTTTTTCCTAATGTCTCTGTGCCAGGGAATGCAAGGGGGGTTTGCAGGATATCCCAGTGGCAGAGGCTACCTCCCCAAAGTCAGGGAAGTTAATTCTCGGACTTCCCCGAACAGGGAACACCTGTGACTGAAGAGAGCTGCGTGGAGTTGTCTCTCGAGCTCCCCCACGCACTGACAATATTTCCGGAATCCTGAGCGTGGGGAGGTTCCACCAACGGTCGGCAGCGCGTGGGTTCTAACGGAAAGCCTAAGCTCGCCTCCCCTGAGGTTTTTCCTAATGTCTCTGTGCCAGGGAATGCAAGGGGGGTTTGCAGGATATCCCAGTGGCAGAGGCTGCCTCCCCAAAGTCAGGGAAGTTAATTCTCGGACTTCCCCGAACAGGGAACACCTGTGACTGAAGAGAGCTGCGTGGAGTTTTCTCTCGAGCTCCCCCTCGCACTGACAATGGTTCCGGAATCCTGAGCGTGGGGAGGTTCCACCAACGGTCGGCAGAGCGTGGGTTCTAACGGAAAGCCTAAGCTCGTCTCCCCTGAGAGTTTTCCTAATGTCTCTGTGCCAGGGAATGCTAGGGGGGTTTGCAGGATATTCCAGTGTCAGACGCGGCCTCCCCAAGGTCAGGGAAGTTATTTCTCGGACTTCCCCGAACAGGGAACACCTGTGACTGAAGAGAGCTGCGTGGAGTTGTCTCTCGAGCTCCCCCACGCACTGACAATGGTTCCGGAATCCTGAGCTTGGGGAGGTACCACCAAAGGTCGGCAGCGCGTGGATTCTAACGGAATGCCTAATCTCGTCTGCCCTGAGGGTTTTCCTAATGTCTCTGTGCCAGGGAATGCTAGGGGGGTTTGCAGGATATCCCAGTGACAGAGGCTGCCTCCCTAAGGTAAGGGAAGATTTATCACGGACTTCCCAGAACAGGGAACACCTGTGACTGAGGAGAGCTGCGTGGAGTTGTCTCTCGAGCTCTCCCACGCACTGACATTGGTTCCGGAATCCTGAGCTTGGGGAGGTTCCACCAAAGGTCGGCAGCGCGTGGGTTCTAACGGAAAGCCTAAGCTCGTCTCCCCTGAGGATTTTCCTAATGTCTCTGTGCCAGGGAATGCTAGGGGGGATTGCAGGATATCCCAGTGACAGAGGTTGCCTCCCCAAGGTCAGGGAAGCTTTTTCCCGGACTTCCCCGAACAGGGAAAACCTGTGACTGAAGAGAGCTGCTTGGAGTTTTCTCTCGAGCTCCCCCACGCACTGACACTAGTTCCGGAATCCTGAGCGTGGGGAGGTTCCACCAACGTTCGGCAGCGCGTGGGTTCTAACGGAAAGCCTAAGCTCGTCTCCCCTGAGGGTTTTCCTAATGTCTCTTTGCCAGGGAATTCAAGGGGTGTTTGCAGGATATCCCAGTGACAGAGGCTGCCTCCCCAATATCAGGGAAGTTGTTTCTCGGACTTCCCCGAACAGGGAACACCGGTGAGTGAAGAGAGCTGCGTGGAGTTGTCTCTCGGGCTCCCCCACGCACTGACAATGGTTCCGGAATCCTGAGCGTGGGGAGGTTCCACCAACGGTCGGCAGCGCGTGGGTTCTAACGGAAAGCCTAATTTCGTCTCCCCTGAGGGTTTTCCTAATGTCTCTGTGCCAGGGAATGCTAAGGGGGTTTGCAGGATATCCCACTGTCAGAGGCTGCCTCCCCAAGTTCAGGGAAGTTATTTCTCGGACTTCCCCGAACAGGGGACACCTGTGACTGAAGAGAGCTGCGTGGAGTTGTCTCTCGAGCTCCCCCACGCACTGATAATTGTTCCGGAATCCTGAGCGTGGGGAGGTTCCACCAACGGTCGGCAGCGCGCGGGTTCTAAAGGAATGGCTAAGCTCGTCTCCCGTGAGTATTTTACTAATGTCTCTCTGTTGGGAATGCTAGGGGGGTTTGCAGGATATCCCAGTGACAGTGGCTGACTCCCCAAGATCAGGGAAGTTATTTCTCGGACTTCCCCGAACAGGGAACACCTGTGACTGAAGAGAGCTTTGTGGAGTTGTCTATCGAGCTCCCCCACGCACTGACAATGGTTCCGGAATCCTGAGCGTGGGGAGGTTCCACCAACGGTCGGCAGCGCGTGGGTTCTAACCGAAAGCCTAAGCTCGTCTCCCCTGAGTTTATTCCTAGTATCTCTGTGCCAGGGAATGCTAGGGGGGTTTGTAGGATATCCCAGTGACAGAGGCTGCCTCCCCAAATACAGGGAAGTTATTTCTCGGATTTCCCCGAACAGGGAACACCTGTGACTGAAGAGAGCTGCGTGGAGTTGTCTCTCGAGATCCCCAACGCACTGACAATGGTTCCGGAATCCTGAGGGTGGGGAGGTTCCACCAACGATCGTCAGCGCGTGGGTTCTAACGGAAAGCCTAAGCTCGACTCCCCTGAGGGTTTTCCTAATGTCTCTGTGCCAGGGAATGCTTGGGGGGTTTGCAGGATATCCCACTGACAGAGGCTGCCTCCCCAAGGTCAGTGAAGTTATTTCTCGGACTTCCCCGAACAGGGAACACCTGTGACTGAAGAGAGCTGCGTGGAGTTGTCTCTCGAGCTCCCCCACGCACTGACAATGTTTCCGGAATCCTGAGCGTGTGGAGGTTCCACCAACGGTCGGCATCGCGTGGGTTCTAACGGAAAGCCTAAGCTCGTCTCCCCTTATGGATTTCCTAATGTCTCTGTGCCAGGGAATTCAAGGGGTGTTTGCAGGATATCCCAGGGGCAGAGGCTGCCTCCCCAATGTCAGGGAAGTTGTTTCTCGGACTTCCCCGAACAGGGAACACCGGTGAGTGAAGAGAGCTGCGTGGAGTTTCTCTCGAGCTCCCCCACACACTGTCAGTGGTTCCGGAATCCTGAGTGTGGGAAGGTTCCACCAACGGTCGGCAGCGCGTGGGTTCTAACGGAATGCCTAAGCTCGTCACCCCTGAGGGTTTTCCTAATGTCTCTGTGCCAGGAAATGCTAGGGGGGTTTGCAGGATATCCCAGTGACAGTGGCTGACTCCCCAAGATCAGGGAATTTATTTCTCGGACTTCCCAGAACAGGGAACACCTGTGACTGAAGAGAGCTGCGTGGAGTTGTCTTTCGAGGTCCCCCACGCACTGACAATAGTTCCGGAATCCTGAGCGTGGGGAGGTTCCACCAACGGTCGGCAGCGCGTGGGTTCTAACGGAAAGCCTAAGCTCGCCTCCCCTGAGGTTTTTCCTAATGTCTCTGTGCCAGGGAATGCTAGAGGGGTTTGCAGGATATCCCAGTGACAGAGGCGGCCTCCCCAAGGTCAGGGAAGTTATTTCTCGGACTACCCGAACAAGGAACACCTGTGACTGAAGAGAGCTGCGTGGAGTAGTCTCTCGAGCTCCCCCACGCACTGACAAATTTTCCGGAATCCTGAGCGTGGGGAGGTTCCACCAACGGTCGGCATCGCGTGGGTTCTAACGGAAAGCCTAAGCTCGTCTCCCCTTATTGATTTCCTAGTGTCTCTGTGTCAGGGAATGCTGGAGGGGTTTGCAGGATATCCCAGTGACAGACGCGGCCTCCCCAAGGTCAGGGAAGTTATTTCTCGGACTTCCCCGAACAGGGAACACCTGTGACTGAAGAGAGATGCGTGGAGTTTCTCTCGAGCTCCCCCACACACTGTCAGTGGTTCCGGAATCCTGAGTGTGGGAAGGTTCCACCAACGGTCGGCAGCGCGTGGGTTCTAACGGAATGCCTAAGCTCGTCTCCCCTGAGATTTTTCCTAATATCTCTGTGCCAGGGAATGCTAGGTGGGTTTGCAGGATATCCCAGTGACAGAGGCTGCCTCCCCAAGGTCAGGGAATGTATTTCTCGGACTTCCCAGAACAGGGAACACCTGTGACTGAAGAGAGCTGCGTGGAGTTGTCTTTCGAGGTCCCCCACGCACTGACAATAGTTCCGGAATCCTGAGCGTGGGGAGGTTCCACCAACGGTCGGCAGCGCGTGGGTTCTAACGGAAAGCCTAAGCTCGCCTCCCCTGAGGTTTTTCCTAATGTCTCTGTGCCAGGGAATGCTAGAGGGGTTTGCAGGATATCCCAGTGACAGAGGCGGCCTCCCCAAGGTCAGGGAAGTTATTTCTCGGACTACCCGAACAGGGAACACCTGTGACTGAAGAGAGCTGCGTGGAGTAGTCTCTCGAGCTCCCCCACGCACTGACAAATTTTCCGGAATCCTGAGCGTGGGGAGGTTCCACCAACGGTCGGCATCGCGTGGGTTCTAACGGAAAGCCTAAGCTCGTCTCCCCTTAGGGATTTCCTAATGTCTCTGTGCCAGGGAATGCTGGAGGGGTTTGCAAGATATCCCAGTGACAGACGCGGCCTCCCCAAGGTCAGGGAAGTTATTTCTCGGACTTCCCCGAACAGGGAACACCTGTGACTGAAGAGAAATGCGTGGAGTTGTCTCTCGAGCTCCCCCACGCACTGACAATGGTTCCGGAATCCTGAGCTTGGGGAGGTACCACCAAAGGTCGGCAGCGCGTGGATTCTAACGGAATGCCTAAGCTCGTCTCCCCTGAGGGTTTTCCTAATGTCTCTGTGCCAGGGAATGATAGGGGGGTTTGCAGGATATCCCAGTGACAGATGCTGCCTCCCTAAGGTCAGGGAAGATTTATCACGGACTTCCCCGAACAGGGAACACCTGTGACTGAGGAGAGCTGCGTGGAGTTGTCTCTCGAGCTCTCCCACGCACTGACATTGGTTTCGGAATCCTGAGCGTGGGGAGGTTCCACCAAAGGTCGGCAGCGCGTGTGTTCTAACGGAAAGCCTAAGCTCGTCTCCCCTGAGGATTTTCCTAATGTCTCTGTGCCAGGGAATGCTAGGGGGGATTGCAGGATATCCCAGTGACAGAGGCTGCCTCCCCAAGGTCAGGGAAGATTTTTCTCGGACTTCCCCGAACAGGGAACACCTGTGACTGAAGAGAGCTGCTTGGAGTTTTCTCTCGAGCTCCCCCACGCACTGACACTAGTTCCGGAATCCTGAGCGTGGGGAGGTTCCACCAACGGTCGGCAGCGCGTGGGTTCTAACGGAAAGCCTAATTTCGTCTCCCCTGAGGGTTTTCCTAATGTCTCTGTGCCAGGGAATGCTAGGGGTGATTGCAGGATATCCCACTGTCAGAGGCTGCCTCCCCAAGGTCAGGGAAGTTATTTCTCGGACTTCCCCGAACAGGGAACACCTGTGACTGAAGAGAGCTGCGTGGAGTTGTCTCTCGAGTTCCCCCACGCACTGACAATTGTTCCGGAATCCTGAGCGTGGGGAGGTTCCACCAACGGTCGGCAGCGCGCGGGTTCTAGCGGAATGCCTAAGCTCGTCTCCCGTGAGTATTTTACTAATGTCTCTCTGTTGGGAATGCTAGGGGGGTTTGCAGGATATCCCAGTGACAGAGGCTGCCTCCCCAAGGTCAGGGAAGGTATTTCTCGGACTTCCCCGAACAGGGAACACCTGTGACTGAAGAGATCTTCGTGGAGTTGTCTCTCGAGCTCCCCCACGCACTGACATTTGTTCCGGAATCCTGAGCGTGGGGAGGTTCCACCAACGGTCGGCAGCGCGTGGGTTCTAGCGGAATGCTTAAGCTCGTCTCCCATGAGGGTTTTCCTAATGTCTCTGTGCCATGGAAAGCTAGAGGGTTTTGCAGTATATCCCAGTGTCAGATTCTGCCTCCCCAAGGTCAGAAAACGTTTTTCTCGGACTTCCCCGAACAGGGAACACCTGTGACTAAAGAGAGCTGCGTGGAATTGTCTCACGAGCTCCCCCACGCACTGACAATTGTTCCGGAATCCTGAGCGTTTGGAGGTTCCACCAACGGTCGGCAGCGCCTGGGTTCTAACGGAATGCCTAAGCTCGTCTCCCCTGAGGGTTTTCCTGATTTCTCTGTGCCTGGGACTGCTAGGGGGGTTTGCAGGATATCCCAGTGACAGAGGCTGCCTCCCCAAGGTCAGGGAAGGTATTTCCCGGACTTCCCCGAACAGGGAACACCTGTGACTGAAGAGAGCTGCGTGGAGTTGTCTCTCGAGCTCCCCCACGCACTGACAATTTTTCCGGAATCCTGAGCGTGGGGAGGTTCCACCAACGGTCGGCAGCGCGTGGGTTCTAACGGAATGCCTAAGCTCGTCTCCCCTGAGGGTTTTCCTAATGTCTCTGTGCCAGGGAATGCTAGGGGGGTTTGCAGGATATCCCAGTGGCAGAGGCTGCCTCCCCAAATTCAGGGAAGTTAATTCTCGGACTTCCCCGAACAGGGAACACCTGTGACTGACGAGAGCTGCGTGGAGTTGTCTCTCGAGCTCCCCCACGCACTGACAATGGTTCCGGAATCCTGAGCGTGGGGAGGTTCCACCAACGGTCGGCAGAGCGTGGGTTCTAACGGAAAGCCTAAGCTCGTCTCCCCTGAGAGTTTTCCTAATGTCTCTGTGCCAGGGAATGCTAGGGGGGTTTGCAGGATATTCCAGTGGCAGACGCGGCCTCCCCAAGGTCAGGGAAGTTATTTCTCGGACTTCCCCGAACAGGGAACACCTGTGACCGAAGAGAGCTGCGTGGAGTTGTCTCTCGAGCTCCCCCACGCACTGACAATGGTTCCGGAATCCTGAGCTTGGGGAGGTACCACCAAAGGTCGGCAGCGCATGGATTCTAACGGAATGCCTAAGCTCGTCTCCCCTGAGGGTTTTCCTAATGTCTCTGTGCCAGGGAATGCTAGGGGGGTTTGCAGGATATCCCAGTGCCAGAGGCTGCCTCCCTAAGCTCAGGGAAGATATATCACGGACTTCCCCGAACAGGGAACACCTGTGACTGTGTAGAGCTGCGTGGAGTTGTCTCTCGAGCTCTCCCACGCACTGACATTGGTTCCGGAATCCTGAGCGTGGGGAGGTTCCACCAAAGGTCGGCAGCGCGTGGGTTCTAACGGAAAGCCTAAGCTCGTCTCCCCTGAGGATTTTCCTTATGTCTCTGTGCCAGGGAATGCTAGGGGGGATTGCAGGATATCCCAGTGACAGAGGCTGCCTCCCCAAGGTCAGGGAAGATTTTTCTCGGACTTCCCCGAACAGGGAACACCTGTGACTGAAGAGAGCTGCGTGGAGTTTTCTCTCGAGCTCCCCCACGCACTGACACTAGTTCCGGAATCCTGAGCGTGGGGAGGTTCCACCAACGGTCGGCAGCGCGTGGGTTCTAACGGAAAGCCTAAGCTCGTCTCCCCTGAGGGTTTTCCTAATGTCTCTGTGCCAGGGAATGCTAGGGGGGTTTGCAGGATATCCCACTGTCAGGGGCTGCCTCCCCAAGATCAGGGAAGATATTTTTCCGACTTCCCCGAACAGGGAACACTTGTGACTGAAGAGAGCTGCGTGGAGTTGTCTCTCGAGCTCCCCCACGCACTGAAATTGGTTCCGGAATCCTGAGCTTGGGGAGGTTCCACCAACGGTCGGCAGCGCGTGGGTTCTAACGGAATGCCTAATCTCGTTTCCCCTGAGAGTTTTCCTAATGTCTCTGTGCCAGGGTATGCTAGGGGGTTTGCAGGATATCCCAGTGACAGAGGCTGCCTCCCCAAGATCAGGAAAGGTATTTCCCGGACTTCCCCGAACAGGGAACACCTGTGAATTGGGAGAGCTGCGTGGAGTTGTCTCTCGATCTCCCCCACGCACTGACAATGGTTCCGGAATCCTGAGCTTGGGGAGGTTCCACCAACGGTCGGCAGCGCGTGGGTTCTAACGGAAAGCCTAAGCTCGTCTCCCCTGAGGGTTTTCCTAATGTCTCTGTGCCAGGGAATGCTAGGGGGGTTTGCAGGGTATCCCAGAGACACAGGATGGCTCCCCAAGGTCAGGGATGTTATATCACGGACTTCCCCGAAGAGGGAACACCTGTGACTGAAGAGAGCTGCGTGGAGTTGTCTCTCGAGCTCCCCCACGCACTGACAATGGTTCCAGAATCCTGAGTGTGGGGAGGTTCCACCAACGGTCGGCAGCGCGTGGGTTCTAACGGAAAACCTAAGCTCGTCTCCCCTGCGTTTTTTCCTAATTTCTCTGTGCCAGGGATTGCTAGGGGTGTTTGCAGGATATCCCAGTGACAGAGGCTGCCTCCCCAAGGTCAGGGAAGGTTTTTCTCGGACTTTCTCCAACAGGGAACACCTGTGACTGAAGAGAGCTGCGTGGAGTTGTCTCTCGAGCTCTCCCACGCACTGACAATATTTCTGGAATCCTGAGCGTGGGGAGGTTCCACCAACGGTCGGCAGCGCGTGGGTTCTAACGGAAAACCTAAGCTCGTCTCCCCTGAGGGTTTTCCTAAAGTCTCTGTGCCAGGGAATGCTAGGGGGGTTTGCAGGATATCCCAGTGACAGAGGCTGCCTCCCCAATGTAAGGGAAGGTATTTCTCGGAGTTTCCCGAACAGGGAACACCTGTGACTGAAGAGAGCTGCGTGGAGTTGTCTCTCGAGCTCCCCCACGCACTGACAATGGTTCCGGAATGCTGAGCGTGGGGCGGTTCCACCAAAGTTCGGCAGCGCGTTGGTTCTAACGGAATGCCTAAGCTCGTTTCCCCTGAAGGTTTTCCAAATTTCTCTGTGACAGGGAATGATAGGGGGGTTTGCAGGATATCCCAGGGACAGAGGCTGCCTCCCCAAGTTCAGGAAAGCTATATCTCGGACTTCCCCGGACAGGGAACACCTGTGACTGAAGAGAGAGCCGTGGAATTGTCTC
The DNA here is from genome assembly GCF_048564905.1 of Vicugna pacos. Lineage (NCBI taxonomy): Eukaryota > Metazoa > Chordata > Mammalia > Artiodactyla > Camelidae > Vicugna > Vicugna pacos. The sequence continues at coordinate 31,066,981 of NW_027328721.1, read as the reverse complement.
ACGAGTTCCCCCACGCACTGACAATGGTTCCGGAATCCTGAGTGTGGGGACGTTCCACCAACGATCGGCAGCGCGTGGGTTCTAACGGAATGCCTAAGCTCGCCTCCCCTGAGGGATTTCCTAATGTCTCTGTGCCAGGGAATGCTATTGGGGTTTGCAGGATATCCCAGTGAAAGAGGCTGCCTCCCCAAGGTCAGGAAAGGTATTTCTCGGACTTCCCCGAACAGAGAACACCTGTGAATGAGGAGAGCTGCGTGGAGTTGTCTCTCGAGCTCCCCCACGCACTGACAATTGTACCGGAATCCTGAGCGTGGGGAGGTTCCACCAACGGTCGACAGCGCGCGGGTTCTAACGGAATGCCTAAGCTTGTCTCCCGTGAGTATTTTACTAATGTCTCTCTGTTAGGAATGCTAGGGGGTTTTGCAGGATATCCCAGTGACAGTGGCTGAGTCCCAAAGATCAGGGAAGTTATTTCTCGGACTTCCCCGAACAGGGAACACCTGTGACTGAAGAGAGCTGTGTGGAGTTGTCTATCGAGCTCCCCCACGCACTGACAATGTTTCCGGAATCCTGAGGGTGGGGAGGTTACACCAACGATCGTCAGCGCGTGGGTTCTAACGGAAAGCCTAAGCTCGACTCCCCTGAGGGTTTTCCTAATGTCTCTGTGCCATGGAATGCTAGGGGAGTTTGCAGAATATCGCAGTGTCAGAGGCTGCCTCCCCAAGTTCAGGGAAGTTATTACTCGGACTTCCCCGAACAGGGAACTCCTGTGACTGAAGAGAGCTGCGTGGAGTTGTCTCTCGAGCTCCCCCACGCACTGATAATGGTTCCGGAATCCTGAGCGTGGGGAGGTTCCACCAACGGTCGGCAGCGCGTGGGATCTAACCGAAAGCCTAAGCTCGTCTCCCCTGAGGGTATTCCTAGTATCTCTGTGCCAGGGAATGCTAGGGGGGTTTGTAGGATATCCCAGTGTCAGAGGCTGCCTCCCCAAATACAGGGAAGTTATTTCTCGGATTTCCCCGAACAGGGAACACCTGTGACTGAAGAGAGCTGCGTGGAGTTGTCTCTCGAGATCCCCCACGCACTGACAATGGTTCCGGAATCCTGAGGGTGAGGAGGTTACACCGACGATCGTCAGCGCGTGGGTTCTAACGGAAAGCCTAAGCTCGACTCCCCTGAGTGTTTTCCTAATGTCTCTGTGCCATGGAATGCTAGGGGAGTTTGCAGAATATCGCAGTGACAGAGGCTGCCTCCCCAAGTTCAGGGAAGTTATTTCTCGGACTTCCCCGAACAGGGAACTCCTGTGACAGAAGAGAGCTGCGTGGAGTTGTCTCTCGAGCTCCCCCACGCACTGATAATGGTTCCGGAATCCTGAGCGTGGGGAGGTTCCACCAACGGTCGGCAGTGTGTGGGTTCTAGCGGAAAGCCTAAGCTCGTCTCCCCTGAGGGATTTCCTAATATCTCTGTGCCAGGGAATGCTAGGGGGGTTTGCAGGATATCCCAGTGACAGAAGCTGCCTCCACAAGGTCAGGGAAGGTTTTTCTCGGACTTCCCCGAACAGGGAACACCTGTGACTGAAGAGAGCTGCGTGGAGTTGTCTCTCGAGCTCCCCCACACACTGACAATTGTTCCGGAACCCTGAGCGTGGGAAGGTTCCACCAACGGTGTTCAGCGCGTGGGTTCTAACGGAAAGCCTAAGCTCGTCTCCCCTGAGTGTTTTCCTAATGTCTCTGTGCCAGGGAATGCTTGGGGGGTTTGCAGGATATCCCACTGACAGAGGCTGCCTCCCCAAGGTCAGGGAAGTTATTTCTCGGACTTCCCCGAACAGGGAACACCTGTGACTGAAGAGAGCTGCGTGGAGTTGTCTCTCGAGCTCCCCCACGCACTGACAATGGTTCCGGAATCCTGAGCGTGGGGAAGTTCCACCAACGGTCGGCATCGCGTGGGTTCTAACGGAAAGCCTAAGCTCGTCTCCCCTTATGGATTTCCTAATGTCTCTGTGCCAGGGAATTCAAGGGGTGTTTGCAGGTTATCCCAGGGACAGAGGCTGCCTCCCCAATGTCAGGGAAGTTGTTTCTCGGACTTCCCCGAACAGGGAACACCTGTGACTGAAGAGAGCTGCGTGGAGTTTTCTCTCGAGCTCCCCCACGCACTGACACTAGTTCCGGAATCCTGAGCGTGGGGAGGTTCCACCAACGGTCGGCAGCGCGTGGGTTCTAACGGAATGCCTAATCTCGTTTCCCCTGAGAGTTTTCCTAATGTCTCTATGCCAGGGAATGCTAGGGGGGTTTGCAGGATATCCCAGTGACATAGGCTGCCTCCCCAAGGTCAGGGAAGGTATTTCCCGGATTTCCTCGAACAGGGAACACCTGTGACTTGGGAGAGCTGCGTGGAGTTGTCTCTCGATCTCCCCCACGCACTGACAATGGTTCCGGAATCCTGAGCGTGGGGAGGTTCCACCAACGGTCGGCAGCGCGTGGGTTCTAACGGAAAGCCTAAGCTCGTCTCCCCTGAGGGTTTTCCTAATGTCTCTGTGCCAGGGAATGCTAGGGGGGTTTGCAGGTTATCCCAGAGACACAGGATGGCTCCCCAAGGTCAGGGATGTTATATCACGGACTTCCCCGAAGAGGGAACACCTGTGACTGAAGAGAGCTGCGTGGAGTTGTCTCTCGAGCTCCCCCACGCACTGACAATGTTTCCAGAATCCTGAGTGTGGGGAGGTTCCACCAACGGTCGGCAGCGCGTGGGTTCTAACGGAAAGCCTAATTTCGTCTTCCCTGAGGGTTTTCCTAATGTCTCTATGCCAGGGAATGCTAGGGGGGTTTGCAGGATATCCCAGTGAAAGTGGCTGCCTCCCCAAAGTCAGGGAAGGTTTTTCTCGGACTTCCTCGAATAGGGAACACCTGTGACTGAAGTGAGCTGCGTGGAGTTGTCTCTCGAGCTCTCCCACGCACTCACAATATTTCTGGAATCCTGAGCTTGGGAAGGTTCCACCATAGGTCGGCAGCGCGTGGGTTCTAACGGAAAACCTAAGCTCGTATCCCCTGAGGGTTTTCCTAATGTCTCTGTGCCAGGGAATGCTAGGGGGGTTTGCAGGATATCCCAGTGACAGAGGCTGCCTCCCCAAGGTCAGGGATGTTTTTCTCGGACTTCCCCGAACAAGGAACATCTGTGACTGAAGAGAGCTGCGTGGAGTTGTCTCTCGAGCTCCCCCACGCACTGACAATGGTTCCGGAATGCTGAGCGTGGGGAGGTTCCACCAAAGTTCGGCAGCGAGTTGGTTCTAACGGAATTCCTAAGCTCGTCTCCCCTGAAGGTTTTCCTAATGTCTCTGTGCCAGGAATTGCTAGGGGGGTTTGCAGGATATCCCAGTGACAGTGGCTGACTCCCCAAGATCAGGGAATTTATTTCTCGGACTTCCCCGAACAGGGAACATCTGTGACTGAAGAGAGCTGCGTGGAGTTGTCTTTCGAGGTCCCCCACGCACTGACAATAGTTCCGGAATCCTGAGCGTGGGGACGTTCCACCAACGGTCGGCAGCGCGTGGGTTCTAACGGAAAGCCTAAGCTCGCCTCCCCTGAGGTTTTTCCTAATGTCTCTGTGCCAGGGAATGCTATTGGGGTTTGCAGGATATCCCAGTGACAGAGGCTGCCTCCCCAAGATCAGGGAAGATATATCACGGACTTCCCCGAACAGGGAACACCTGCGAATGAAGAGAGCTGCGTGGAGTTGTCTCTCGAGCTCCCCTACGCACTGACAATTTTTCCGGAATCCTGAGCGTGGGGAGGTTCCATCAACGGTCGACAGCGCACGGGTTATAACGGAAAGCCCAAGCTCGTCTCCCGTGAGTATTTTCCTAATGTCTCTCTGTTGGGAATGCTAGGGGGGTTTGCAGGATATCCCAGTGTCTGAGGCTGCCTCCCCAAAGTTAGGGAAGTTATTTCTCGGACTTCCCCGAACAGGGAACACCTGTGACTGAAGAGAGCTGCGTGGAGTTGTCTATCGAGCTCCCCCACGCACTGACAATGGTTCCGGAAACCTGAGCGTGGGGAGGTTCCACCAACGGTCGGCAGCGCGTGGGTTCTAACCGAAAGCCTAAGCTCGTCTCCCCTGAGGGTATTCCTAGTATCTCTGTGCCAGGGAATGCTAGGGGGGTTTGTAGAATATCCCAGTGACAGAGGCTGCCTCCCCAAGGTCAGGGAAGGTATTTCCCGGACTTCCTCGAACAGGGAACACCTGTGACTTGGGAGAGCTGCGTGGAGTTGTCTCTCGAGCTCCCCCACACACTGACAATGGTTCCGGAATCCTGAGCGTGGGAAGGTTCCACCAACGGTCGGCAGCGCGTGGATTCTAACGGAATGCCTAAGCTCGTCTCCCCTGAGATTTTTCCTAATATCTCTGTGCAGGGAATGCTAGGGGGTTTTGCCGGATATCCCAGTGACAGAGGCTGCCTCCCCAAGGTCAGGGAAGGTATTTCTCGGACTTCCCCGAACAGGGAACACCTGTGACTGAAGAGAGCTTCGTGGAGTTGTCTCTCGAGCTCCCCCACGCACTGACAATTGTTCCGGAATCCTGAGCGTGGGGAGGTTCCACCAACGGTCGGCATCGCGTGGGTTCTAGCGGAATGCTTAAGCTCGTCTCCCCTGAGAGTTTTCCTAATGTCTCTATGCCAGGGAATGCTAGGGGGGTTTGCAGGATATCCCAGTGACAGAGGCTGCCTCCCCAAGGTCAGGGAAGTTATTTCCCGGACTTCCTCGAACAGGGAAAACCTGTGACTTGGGAGAGCTGCGTGGAGTTGTCTCTCGATCTCCCCCACGCACTGACAATGGTTCCGGAATCCTGAGCGTGGGGAGGTTCCACCAACGGTCGGCAGCGCTTGCGTTCTAATGGAATGCATAAGCTCGTCTCCCCTGAGGGTTTTCCTGATTTCTCTGTGCCTGGGACTGCTAGGGGGGTTTGCAGGATATCCCAGTGACAGAGGCTGCCTCCCCAAGGTCAGGGAAGGTATTTCTCGGACTTCCCCGAACAGGGAACATCTGTGACTGAAGAGAGCTTCGTGGAGTTGTCTCTCGAGCTCCCCCACGCACTGACAATTGTTCCGGAATCCTGAGCGTGGGGAGGTTCCACCAACGGTCGGCATCGCGTGGGTTCTAGCGGAATGCTTAAGCTCGTCTCCCATGAGGGTTTTCCTAATGTCTCTGTGCCAGGGAATGCTAGAGGGTTTTGCAGTATATCCCAGTGTCAGAGTCTGCCTCCCCAAGGTCAGGAAAAGTTTTTCTCAGACTTCCCCGAACAGGGAAAACCTGTGACTAAAGAGAGCTGCGTGGATTTGTCTCACGAGCTCCCCCACGCACTGACAATTGTTCCGGAATCCTGAGCGTTTGGAGGTTCCACCAACGGTCGGCAGCGCTTGCGTTCTAATGGAATGCATAAGCTCGTCTCCCCTGAGGGTTTTCCTGATTTCTCTGTGCCTGGGACTGCTAGGGGGGTTTGCAGGATATCCCAGTGACAGAGGCTGCCTCCCCAAGGTCAGGGAAGGTATTTCTCGGACATCCCCGAACAGGGAACACCTGTGACTGAAGAGAGCTGCGTGGAGTTGTCTCTCGAGCTCCCCCACGCACTGACAATTTTTCCGGAATCCTGAGCGTGGGGAGGTTCCACCAACGGTCGGCAGCGCGTGGGTTCTAACGGAATGCCTAAGCTCGTCTCCCCTGAGGGTTTTCATAATGTCTCTGTGCCAGGAAATGCTAGGGCAGTTTGCAGGATATCTCAGTGACAGTGGCTGACTCCTCAAGATCAGGGAAGTTATTTCTCGGACTTCCCCGAACAGGGAACACCTGTGATTGAAGAGAGCTGCGTGGAGTTGTCTCTCGAGCTCCCCCACGCACTGACAATAGTTCCGGAATCCTGAGCGTGGGGAGGTTCCACCAACGGTCGGCAGCGCGTGGGTTCTAACGGAAAGCCTAAGCTCGCCTCCCCTGAGGTTTTTCCTAATGTCTCTGTGCCAGGGAATGAAAGGGGGGTTTGCAGGATATCCCAGTGGCAGAGGCTGCCTCCCCAAAGTCAGGGAAGTTAATTCTCGGACTTCCCCGAACAGGGAACACCTGTGACTGAAGAGAGATGCGTGGAGTTTTCTCTCGAGCTCCCCCACGCACTGACAATGGTTCCGGAATCCTGAGCGTGGGGAGGTTTCACCAACGGTCGGCAGAGCGTGGGTTCTAACGGAAAGCCTAAGCTCGTCTCCCCTGAGAGTTTTCCTAATGTCTCTGTGCCAGGGAATGCTAGGGGGGTTTGCAGGATATTCCAGTGGCAGACGCGGCCTCCCCAAGGTCAGGGAAGTTATTTCTCGGACTTCTCCGAACAGGGAACACCTGTGACTGAAGAGAGCTGCGTGGAGTTGTCTCTCGAGCTCCCCCACGCACTAACAATGTTTCCGGAATCCTGAGCTTGGGGAGGTACCACCAAAGGTCGGCAGCGCGTGGATTCTAACGGAATGCCTAAGCTCGTCTCCCCTGAGGGTTTTCCTAATGTCTCTGTGCCAGGGAATGCTAGGGGGGTTTGCAGGATATCCCAGTGACAGAGGCTGCCTCCCTAAGGTCAGGGAAGATTTATAACGGACTTCCCCGAACAGGGAACACCTGTGACTGAGGAGAGCTGCGTGGAGTTGTCTCTCGAGCTCTCCCACGCACTGACATTGGTTCCGGAATCCTGAGCGTGGGGAGGTTCCACCAAAGGTCGGCAGCGCGTGGGTTATAACGGAAAGCCTAAGCTCGTCTCCCCTGAGGATTTTCCTAATGTCTCTGTGCCAGGGAATGCTAGGGGGGATTGCAGGATATCCCAGTGACAGAGGCTGCCTCCCCAAGGTCAGGGAAGATTTTTCTCATACTTCCCCGAACAGGGAACACATGTGAATGAAGAGAGCTGCGTGGAGTTTTCTCTCGAGCTCCCCCACGCACTGACACTAGTTCCGGAATCCTGAGCTTGGGGAGGTTCCACCAACGGTCGGCAGCGCGTTGGTTCTAACGGAAAGCCTAATTTCGTCTCCCCTGAGGGTTTTCCTAATGACTCTTTGCCAGGGAATGCTAGGGGTGTTGGCAGGATATCCCAATGTCAGAGGCTGCCTCCCCAAGTTCAGGGAAATTATTTCTCGGACTTCCCCGAACAGGGAACACCTGTGACTGAAGAGAGCTGCGTGGAGTTGTCTCTCGAGCTCCCCCACGCACTGATAGTTGTTCCGGAATCCTGAGCGTGGGGAGGTTCCACCAACGGTGGGCAGCGCGCGGGTTCAAACCGAAAGCCTAAGCTCGTCTCCCCTGAGTGTATTCCTAGTATCTCTGTGCCAGGGAATGCTAGGGGGGTTTGTAGGATATCCCAGTGACAGAGGCTGCCTCCCCAAATACAGGGAAGTTATTTCTCGGATTTCCCCGTACAGGGAACACCTGTGACTGAAGAGAGCTGCGTGGAGTTGTCTCTCGAGCTCCCCCACACACTGACAGTGGTTCCGGAATCCTGAGTGTGGGAAGGTTCCACCAACGGTCGGCAGCGCGTGGGTTCTAACGGAATGCCTAAGCTCGTCTCCCCTGAGATTTTTCCTAATATCTCTGTGCAGGGAATGCTAGGGGGGTTTGCAGGGTATCCCAGTGACAGAGGCTGCCTCCCCAAGGTCAGGGAAGGTATTTCTCGGACTTCCCGAACAGGGAACACCTGTGACTGAAGAGAGATTCGTGGAGTTGTCTCTCGAGCTCCCCCACGCACTGACATTTGTTCCGGAATCCTGAGCGTGGGGAGGTTCCACCAACGGTCGGCAGCACGTGGGTTCTACCGGAATGCTTAAGCTCGTCTCCCATGAGGGTTTTCCTAATGTCTCTGTGCCAGGGAATGCTAGAGGGTTTTGCAGTATATCCCAGTGTCAGAGTCTGCCTCCCCAAGGTCAGGAAAAGTTTTTCTCGGACTTCCCCGAAAAGGGAACACCTGTGACTAAAGAGAGCTGAGTGGAATTGTCTCAGGAGCTCTCCCACGCACTGACAATTGTTCCGGAATCCTGAGCGTTTGGAGGTTCCACCAACGGTCGGCAGCGCGTGGGTTCTAACGGAATGCCTAAGCTCGTCTCCCCTGAAGGTTTTCCTGATTTCTCTGTGCCTGGGACTGCTAGGGGGGTTTGCAGGATATCCCAGTGACAGAGGCTGCCTCCCCAAGGTCAGGGAAGGTATTTCTCGGACTTCCCCGTACAGGGAACACCTGTGACTGAAGAGAGCTGCGTGGAGTTGTCTCTCGAGCTCCCCCACGCACTGACAATGTTTCCGGAATCCTGAGCGTGGGGAGGTTCCACAAACGGTCGGCAGCGCGTGGATTCTAACGGAATGCTTAAGCTCGTCTCCCCTGAGCGTTTTCATAATGTCTCTGTGCCAGGAAATGCTAGGGGGGTTTGCAGGATATCCCAGTGGCAGAGGCTGCCTCCACAAAGTCAGGGAAGTTAATTCTCGGACTTCCCCGAACAGGGAACACCTGTGACTGAAGAGAGCTGCGTGGAGTTGTCTCTCGTGCTCCCCCACGCACTGACAATGGTTCCGGAATCCTGAGCGTGGGGAGGTTCCACCAACGGTCGGCAGAGCGTGGGTTCTAACGGAAAGCCTAAGCTCGTCTCCCCTGAGAGTTTTCCTAATGTCTCTGTGCCAGGGAATGCTAGGGGGGTTTGCAGGATATTCCAGTGGCAGAGGCTGCCTCCCCAAGGTCAGGGAAGATTTTTCTCGGACTTCCCCGAACAGGGAACACCTGTGACTGAAGAGAGCTGCGTGGAGTTTTCTCTCGAGCTCCCCCACGCACTGACACTAGTTCCGGAATCCTGAGCGTGGGGAGGTTCCACCAACGGTCGGCAGCGCGTGGGTTCTAACGGAAAGCCTAAGCTCGTCTCCCCTGAGGGTTTTCCTAATGTCTCTGTGCCAGGATTCAAGGGGTGTTTGCAGGATATCCCAGTGACAGAGGCTGCCTCCCCAATGTCAGGGAAGTTGTTTCTCGGACTTCCCCGAACAGGGAACACCGGTGAGTGAAGAGAGCTGCGTGGAGTTGTCTCTCGAGCTCCCCCACGCACTGACAATTGTTCCGGAATCCTGAGCGTGGGGAGGTTCCACCAACCGTCGGCAGCGCGCGGGTTCTAACGGAATGCCTAAGCTCGTCTCCCCTGAGGGTATTCCTAGTATCTCTGTGCCAGGGAATGCTAGGGGGGTTTGTAGGATATCCCAGTGACAGAGGCTGCCTCCCCAAATACAGGGAAGTTTTTTCTCGGATTTCCCCGAACAGGGAACACCTGTGACTGAAGAGAGCTGCGTGGAGTTGTCTCTCGAGCTCCCCCACACACTGACAGTGGTTCCTGAATCCTGAGTGTGGGAAGGTTCCACCAACGGTCGGCAGCGCGTGGGTTCTAACGGAATGCCTAAGCTCGTCTCCCCTGAGGGTTTTCATAATGTCTCTGTGCCAGGAAATGCTAGGGGGGTTTGCAGGATATCCCAGTGAAAGTGGCTGACTCCCCAAAATCAGGGAAGTTATTTCTCGGACTTCCCCGAACAGGGAACACCTGTGACTGAAGAGAGCTGCGTGGAGTTGTCTCTCGAGCTCCCCCACGCACTGACAATAGTTCCGGAATCCTGAGCGTGGGGAGGTTCCACCAACGGTCGGCAGCTCGTGGGTTCTAACGGAAAGCCTAAGCTCGCCTCCCCTGAGGTTTTTCCTAATGTCTCTGTGCCAGGGAATGCAAGGGGGGTTTGCAGGATATCCCAGTGGCAGAGGCTGCCTCCTCAAAGTCAGGGAAGTTATTTCTCGGACTTCCCCGAACAGGGAACAACTGTGACTGAAGAGAGCTGCGTGGGGTTGTCTCTCGAGCTCCCCCACGCACTGACAATGGTTCCGGAATCCTGAGCGTGGGGAGGTTCCACCAACGGTCGGCAGAGCGTGGGTTCTAACGGAAAGCCTAAGCTCGTCTCCCCTGAGAGTTTTCCTAATGTCTCTGTGCCAGGGAATGCTAGGGGGGTTTGCAGGATATTCCAGTGGCAGAGGCTGCCTCCCCAAGGTCAGGGAAGGTATTTCTCGGACTTCCCCGAACAGGGAAAACCTGTGACTGAAGAGAGCTGCGTGGAGTTGTCTCTCGAGCTCCCCCACGCACTGACAATGTTTCCGGAATCCTGAGCGAGGGGAGGTTCCACCAAAGGTCGGCAGCGTGTGGGTTCTAACGGAAAGCCTAAGCTCGTCTCCCCTGAGGGTTTTCCTAATGTCTCCGTGCCAGGGAATGCTAGGGGGGTTTGCAGGATATCCCAGTGACAGAGGCTGCCTCCCCAAGGTCAGTGAAGGCATTTCTCGGACTTCCACGATTAGGGAACACCTGTGACTGACGAGAGCTGCGTGGAGTTGTCTCTCGAGTTCCCCCACGCACTGACAATATTTCCGGAATTCTTAGCGTGGGGAGGTTCCACCAACGGTCGGCAGCGCGTGGGTTCTAACGGAAAGCCTAAGCTCGTCTCCCCTGAGGGTTTTCCTAATGTCTCTGTGCCAGGGAATGCTAGGGGTGTTTGCAGGATATCCCAGTGACAGAGGCTGCCTCTCCAAGTTCAGGGAAGTTATTTCTCGGACTTCCCATTACAGGGAACACCTGTGACTGAAGAGAGATGCGTGGGATTGTCTCTCGAGCTCCCCCACGCACTGACAATGTTTCCGGAATCCTGAGCGTGGGGAGGTTCCACCAACGGTCGGCAACGCGTGGGTTTTAATGGAATGCCAACGCTCGTCTCCCCTGAGTTTTTTCATAATGTCTCTGTGCCTGGGACTGCTAGGGGGGTTTGCAGGATATCCCAGTGGCAGAGGCTGCCTCCCCAAACTCAGGGAAGATTTTTCTCGGACTTCCCCGAACAGGGAACACCTGTGAATGAAGAGAGCTGCGTGGAGTTGTCTCTCGAGCTCCCCCACGCACTGACAATGGTTCCGGAATGCTGAGCGTGGGGAGGTTCCACCAAAGTTCGGCAGCGAGTTGGTTCTAACGGAATGCCTAAGCTCGTTTCCCCTGAAGGTTTTCCTAATGTCTCTGTGACAGGGAATGATAGGGGGGTTTGCAGGATATCCCAGTGTCAGAGTCTGCCTTCCCAAGGTCAGGAAAAATTTTTCTCAGACTTCCCCGAACAGGGAACACCTGTGACTAAAGAGAGCTGCGTGGATTTGTCTCACGAGCTCCCCCACGCACTGACAATTGTTCCGGAATCCTGAGCGTTTGGAGGTTCCACCAACGGTCGGCAGCGCTTGCGTTCTAATGGAATGCCAAAGCTCGTCTCCCCTGAGGTTTTTCCTGATTTCTCTGTGCCTGGGACTGCTAGGGGGGTTTGCAGGATATCCCAGTGACAGAGGCTGCCTCCCCAAGGTCAGGGAAGGTATTTCTCGGACTTCCCCGAACAGGGAACACCTGTGACTGAAGAGAGCTGCGTGGAGTTGCCTCTCGAGCTCCCCCACGCACTGACAATGGTTCCGGAATCCTGAGCGTGGGGAGGTTTCACCAACGGTCGGCAGAGCGTGGGTTCTAACGGAAAGCCTAAGCTCGTCTCCCCTGAGAGTTTTCCTAATGTCTCTGTGCCAGGGAATGCTAGGGGGGTTTGCAGGATATTCCAGTGGCAGACGCGGCCTCCCCAAGGTCAGGGAAGTTATTTCTCGGACTTCTCCGAACAGGGAACACCTGTGACTGAAGAGAGCTGCGTGGAGTTGTCTCTCGAGCTCCCCCACGCACTGACAATGGTTCCGGAATCCTGAGCTTGGGGAGGTACCACCAAAAGTCGGCAGCGCGTGGATTCTAACGGAATGCCTAAGCTCGTCTCCCCTGAGGGTTTTCCTAATGTCTCTGTGCCAGGGAATGCTAGGGGGGTTTGCAGGATATCCCAGTGACAGAGGCTGCCTCCCTAAGGTCAGGGAAGATTTATAACGGACTTCCCCGAACAGGGAACACCTGTGACTGAGGAGAGCTGCGTGGAGTTGTCTCTCGAGCTCTCCCACGCACTGACATTGGTTCCGGAATCCTGAGCGTGGGGAGGTTCCACCAAAGGTCGGCAGCGCGTGGGTTCTAACGGAAAGCCTAAGCTCGTCTCCCCTGAGGATTTTCCTAATGTCTCTGTGCCAGGGAATGCTAGGGGGGATTGCAGGATATCCCAGTGACAGAGGCTGCCTCCCCAAGGTCAGGGAAGATTTTTCTCATACTTCCCCGAACAGGGAACACATGTGAATGAAGAGAGCTGCGTGGAGTTTTCTCTCGAGCTCCCCCACGCACTGACACTAGTTCCGGAATCCTGAGCTTGGGGAGGTTCCACCAACGGTCGGCAGCGCGTTGGTTCTAACGGAAAGCCTAATTTCGTCTCCCCTGAGGGTTTTCCTAATGACTCTTTGCCAGGGAATGCTAGGGGGGTTTGCAGGATATCCCAATGTCAGAGGCTGCCTCCCCAAGTTCAGGGAAATTATTTCTCGGACTTCCCCGAACAGGGAACACCTGTGACTGAAGAGAGCTGCGTGGAGTTGTCTCTCGAGCTCCCCCACGCACTGATAATTGTTCCGGAATCCTGAGCGTGGGGAGGTTCCACCAACGGTCGGCAGCGCGCGGGTTCAAACCGAAAGCCTAAGCTCGTCTCCCCTGAGGGTATTCCTAGTATCTCTGTGCCAGGGAATGCTAGGGGGGTTTGTAGGATATCCCAGTGACAGAGGCTGCCTCCCCAAATACAGGGAAGTTATTTCTCGGATTTCCCCGTACAGGGAACACCTGTGACTGAAGAGAGCTGCGTGGAGTTGTCTCTCGAGCTCCCCCACACACTGACAGTGGTTCCGGAATCCTGAGTGTGGGAAGGTTCCACCAACGGTCGGCAGCGCGTGGGTTCTAACGGAATGCCTAAGCTCGTCTCCCCTGAGGTTTTTCCTAATATCTCTGTGCAGGGAATGCTAGAGGGGTTTGCAGGATATCCCAGTGACAGAGGCTGCCTCCCCAAGGTCAGGGAAGGTATTTCTCGGACTTCCCGAACAGGGAACACCTGTGACTGAAGAGAGCTGCGTGGAGTTGTCTCTCGAGCTCCCCCACGCACTGACATTTGTTCCGGAATCCTGAGCGTGGGGAGGTTCCACCAACGGTCGGCAGTGCGTGGGTTCTACCGGAATGCTTAAGCTCGTCTCCCATGAGGGTTTTCCTAATGTCTCTGTGCCAGGGAATGCTAGAGGGTTTTGCAGTATATCCCAGTGTCAGAGTCTGCCTCCCCAAGGTCAGGAAAAGTTTTTCTCGGACTTCCCCGAACAGGGAACACCTGTGACTAAAGAGAGCTGAGTGGAATTGTCTCAGGAGCTCCCCCACGCACTGACAATTGTTCCGGAGTCCTGAGCGTTTGGAGGTTCCACCAACGGTCGGCAGCGCGTGGGTTCTAACGGAATGCCTAAGCTCGTCTCCCCTGAAGGTTTTCCTGATTTCTCTGTGCCTGGGACTGCTAGGGGTTTTTCAGGATATCCCAGTGACAGAGGCTGCCTCCCCAAGGTCAGGGAAGGTATTTTTCGGACTTCCCCGTACAGGGAACACCTGTGACTGAAGAGAGCTGCGTGGAGTTGTCTTTCGAGCTCCCCCACGCACTGACAATGTTTCCGGAATCCTGAGCGTGGGGAGGTTCCACAAACGGTCGGCAGCGCGTGGATTCTAACGGAATGCTTAAGCTCGTCTCCCCTGAGCGTTTTCATAATGTCTCTGTGCCAGGGAATGCTAGGGGGGTTTGCAGGATATTCCAGTGGCAGAGGCTACCTCCCCAAGGTCAGGGAAGATTTTTCTCGGACTTCCCCGAACAGGGAACTCCTGTGACTGAAGAGAGCTGCGTGGAGTTTTCTCTCAAGCTCCCCCACGCACTGACACTAGTTCCGGAATCCTGAGCGTGGGGAGGTTCCACCAACGGTCGGCAGCGCGTGGGTTCTAACGGAAAGCCTAAGCTCGTCTCCCCTGAGGGTTTTCCTAATGTCTCTGTGCCAGGGAATGCTAGGGGGGTTTGCAGGTTATCCCAGAGACACAGGATGGCTCCCCAAGTTCAGGGATGTTATATCACGGACTTCCCCGAAGAGGGAACACCTGTGAGTGAAGAGAGCTGCGTGGAGTTGTCTCTCGAGCTCCCCCACGCACTGACAATTGTTCCGGAATCCTGAGCGTGGGGAGGTTCCACCAACCGTCGGCAGCGCGCGGGTTCTAACGGAATGCCTAAGCTCGTCTCCCGTGAGTATTTTACTAATGTCTCTCTGTTGGGAATGCTAGGGGGGTTTGCAGGATATCCCAGTGACAGTGGCTGACTCCCCAAGATCAGGGAAGTTATTTCTCGGACTTCCCCGAACAGGGAACACCTGTGACTGAAGAGAGCTGCGTGGAGTTTTCTATCGAGCTCCCCCACGCACTGACAATGGTTCCGGAATCCTGAGCGTGGGGAGGTTCCACCAACGGTCGGTAGCGCGTGGGTTCTAACCGAAAGCCTAAGCTCGTCTCCCCTGAGGGTATTCCTAGTATCTCTGTGCCAGGGAATGCTAGGGGGGTTTGTAGGATATCCCAGTGACAGAGGCTGCCTCCCCAAATACAGGGAATTTTTTTCTCGGATTTCCCCGAACAGGGAACACCTGTGACTGAAGAGAGCTGCGTGGAGTTGTCTCTCGAGCTCCCCCACACACTGACAGTGGTTCCTGAATCCTGAGTGTGGGAAGGTTCCACCAACGGTCGGCAGCGCGTGGGTTCTAACGGAATGCCTAAGCTCGTCTCCCCTGAGGGTTTTCATAATGTCTCTGTGCCAGGAAATGCTAGGGGGGTTTGCAGGATATCCCAGTGACAGTGGCTGACTCCCCAAGATCAGGGAAGTTATTTCTCGGACTTCCCCGAACAGGGAACACCTGTGACTGAAGAGAGCTGCGTGGGGTTGTCTCTCGAGCTCCCCCACGCACTGACAATGGTTCCGGAATCCTGAGCGTGGGGAGGTTCCACCAACGGTCGGCAGAGCGTGGGTTCGAACGGAAAGCCTAAGCTCGTCTCCCCTGAGAGTTTTCCTAATGTCTCTGTGCCAGGGAATGCTAGGGGGGTTTGCAGGATATTCCAGTGGCAGAGGCTGCCTCCCCAAGGTCAGGGAAGGTATTTCTCGGACTTCCCCGAACAGGGAAAACCTGTGACTGAAGAGAGCTGCGTGGATTTTTCTCTCGAGCTCCCCAAGCACTGACAATGTTTCTGGAATCCTGAGCGTGGGGAGGTCCCACCAACGGTCGGCAGCGTGTGGGTTCTAACGGAAAGCCTAAGCTCGTCTCCCCTGAGGGTTTTCCTAAATTCTCTGTTGCAGGGAATGCTAGGGGGGATTGCAGGATATCCCAGTGACAGAGGCTACCTCCACAAGGTCAGGGAAGGTATTTCTCGGACTTCCCCGAACAGGGAACACCTGTGACTGAAGAGAGGTGCGTGGAGTTTTCTCTCTAGCTCCCCCACGCACTGACAATGTTTCCTGAATCCTGAGCGTGGGGAGGTTCCACCAACGGCCGGGAGCGCGTGGGTTCTAACGGAAAGCTTAAGCTCGTCTCCCCTGAGGGTTTTCCTAAAGTCTCTGTGCCAGGGAATGCAAGGGGTTTTGCAGGGTATCCCAGTGACAAAGGCTGCCTCCACAAGGTCAGGGAAGGTTTATCATGGACTTCCCCTAACAGGGAACACCTGTGACTGAAGAGAGCTGCCTGGAGTTGTCTCTCGAGCTCCAACACGCACTGACAATGGTTCCAGAATCCTGATAGTGGGGAGGTTCCACCAACGGTCCGCAGCGCGTGGGTTCAAACGGAAAGCCTAAGCTCGACTCCCCTGAGGCTTTTCTTAATGTCTCTGTGCCAGGGAATGCTAGGGGTGTTTGCAGGATATCCCAGTGTCAGAGGCTGCCTCCCCAGGTCAGGGAAGGTATTTCTCGGACTTCCCCGAACAGGGAACACCTGTGATTGAAGAGAGCTGCGTGGAGTTGTCTCTCGAGCTCCCCCACGCACTGACAATTGTTCCGGAATCCTGAGCGTGGGGAGGTTCCACCAACTGTCGGCAGCACGTGGGTTCTAACGAAAAGCCGAAGCTCGCCTCCCCTGAGGGTTTTCCTAATATCTCAGTGCCAGGGAATGCTAGGGGGGTTTACAGGATATCCCAGTGACAGAGGCTGCCTCCCCAAGGTCAGGGAAGGTATTTCTCGGACTTCCACGAACAGGGAAATCCTGTGACTGATGAGAGCTGCGTGGAGTTGTCTCTCGAGCTCCCCCCTCGCACTGACAATATTTCCGGAATCCTGAGCGTGGGGAGGTTCCACCAACGGTCGGCAGCGCGTGGGTTCTAACGGAAAGCCTAAGCTCATCTCCCCTGAGGGTTTTCCTAATGTCTCTGTGCCAGGGAATGCTAGGGGTGTTTGCAGGATATCCCCGTGACAGAGGCTGACTCCCCAAGTTCAGGGAAGGTATTTCTCGGTCTTCCCCGAACAGGGAACACCTGTGACTGAAGAGAGCTGCGTGGATTTGTCTCTCGAGCTCCCCAATGCACTGACAATGTTTCCGGAATCCTGAGCGTGGGGAGGTTCCAACAACGGTCGGCAGCGTGTGGGTTCTAATGGAATACCTAAGCTCGTCTCCCCTGAGGGTTTTCCTAATGTCTTTGTGCCAGGGAATGCTAGGGGATTTTGCAGTATATCCCAGTGTCAGAGGCTGCCTCCCCAAGGTCAGGGAAGTTATTTCTCGGACTTCCCCGAACAGGGAACACCTGTGAATGAAGATAGCTGCGTGGAGTTGTCACTCTAACTTCCCCACGCACTGACAATGGTTCCGGAATCCTGAGCGTGGGGAGGTTCCACCAACGGACGGCAGCTTGTGGGTTCTAATGGAATGCCTAAGCTCGTCTCCCCTGAGTGTTTTCATAATGTCTCTGTGCCTGGGAATGCTAGGGGGGTTTGCAGGATATCCCAGTGACAGTGGCTGCCTCCCCTTGGTCAGGGAAGCTATTTCTCGGACTTCCCCGAACAGGGAACACCTGTGACTGAAGAGAGCTGCGTGGAGTTTTACCTCGAGCTCCCCCACGCACTGACAATGGTTCCGGAATCCTGAGCTTGGGGAGGTTCCACCAACGGTCGGCAGCGCGTGGGTTCTAACGGAATGGCTAAGCTCGCTTCCCTGAGGGTTTTCCTAATGTCTCTGTGCCAGGGAATGCTAGGGGGGTTTGCAGGATATCCCAGTGACAGAGGCTGCCTCCCCAAGGTCAGTGATGGTATTTCTCGGACTTCCACGAACAGGGAACACCTGTGACTGACGAGAGCTGCGTGGAGTTGTCTCTCGAGCTCCCCCACGCACTGACAATATTTCCGGAATCCTGAGCGTGGGGAGGTTCCACCAACGGACGGCAGCGCGTGGGTTCTAACGGAAAGCCTAAGCTCGTCTCCCCTGAGGGTTTTCCTAATGTCTCTGTGCCAGGGAATGCTAGGGGTGTTTGCAGGATATCCCAGTGACAGAGGCTGCCTCCCCAGTTTCAGGGAAGTTATTTCTCGGACTTCCCAGAACAGGGAACACCTGTGACTGAAGAGTGATGCGTGGAGTTGTCTCTCGAGCTCCCCCACGCACTGACAATGGTTCCGGAATCCTGAGCGTGGGGAGGTTCCACCAACGGTCGGCAGCGCGTGGGTTCTAACGGAATGCCTAAGCTCGTCTCCCCTGAGTGTTTTCATAATGTCTCTGTGCCAGGGAATGCTAGGGGGGTTTGTAGGATATCCCAGTGACAGAGGCTGCCTCCCCTTGGTCAGGGAAATTATTTCTCGGACTTCCCCGAACAGGGAACCCCGGTGACTGGAGAGAGCTGAGTGGAGTTGTCTCTCGAGCTCCCCCATACACTGACAATGTTTCCGGAATCCTGAGCGTGGGGAGGTTCCACCAAAGGTCTGCATCGCGTGGGTTCTAACGGAAAGCCTAAGCTCGTATCCCCTTAGGGTTTTCCTAATGTCTCTGTGCCAGGGAATGCTAGGGGGGTTTGTAGGATATCCCAGTGACAGAGGCTGCCTCCCCAAGGTCAGAAAAGGTATTTCTGGGACTTCACCGAACAGGGAACACCTGTGACTGAAGAGAGCTGCGTGGATTTGTCTCTCGAGGTCCCCCACGCACTGACAATGGTTCCGGAATCCTGAGCGTGGGGAGGTACCACCAACGGTCGGCAGCGCGTGGGTTCTTACGGAAAGCATAAGCTCGTCTCCCCTGAGGGTTTTCCTAATGTCTCTGTGCCAGGGAATGCTAGGGGGTTTTACAGGATATCCCAGTGAAAGAAACTGCCTCCCCAAGATCTGGGAAGGTATTTCTCGGACTTCCCCGATCAGGGAACACATGTGAGTGAAGAGAGCTGCGTGGAGTGGTCTCTCGAGCTCCCCCACGCACTGACAATGGTTCCGGAATCCTGAGCGTGGGGAGGATCCACCAACGGTCCGCAGCGCGTGGGTTCTAACGGAAAGCCTAAGCTCGTCTCCCCTGAGGGTTTTCCTAATTTCTCTGTGCCAGGGAATGCTAGGGGTTTTTGCATGATATCCCAGTGATAGAGGCTGACTTCCCAATGTCAGGGAAGTTATTTCTCGGACTCTCCCGAACAGGGAACACCTGTGACTGAAGAGAGCTGCCTGGAGTTGTCTCTCGAGCTCCCCCACGCACTGACAATGGTTCCGGAATCCTGAGCGTGGGGAGGTTCCACCAACGGTCGGCAGCGCGTGGGTTCTAACGAAAAGCCTTAGCTCGCCTCCCCTGAGGGATTTCCTAATGTCTCTGTGCCAGGGAATGCTAGGGGGGTTTGCAGGATATCCCAGTGACAGAGGCTGCCTCCCCAAGGTCAGGGAAGGTATTTCTCGGACTTCCCCGAACAGGGAACCCCGGTGAGTGGAGAGAGCTGAGTGGAGTTGTCTCTCGAGCTCCCCCATACACTGACAATGTTTCCGGAATCCTGAGCGTGGGGAGGTTCCACCAAAGGTCTGCATCGCGTGGGTTCTAACGGAAAGCCTAAGCTCGTATCCCCTTAGGGTTTTCCTAATGTCTCTGTGCCAGGGAATGCTAGGGGGGTTTGCAGGATATCCCAGTGACAGAGGCTGCCTCCCCAAGGTCAGAGAAGGTATTTCTGGGACTTCCCGGAACAGGGAACACCTGTGACTGAAGAGAGCTGCGTGGATTTGTCTCTCGAGCTCCCCCACGCACTGACAATGGTTCCGGAATCCTGAGCGTGGGGAGGTTCCACCAACGGTCGGCAGCGCGTGGGTTCTTACGGAAAGCATAAGCTCGTCTCCCCTGAGGGTTTTCCTAATGTCTCTGTGCCAGGGAATGCTAGGGGGTTTTACAGGATATCCCAGTGAAAGAAACTGCCTCCCCAAGATCTGGGAATGTATTTCTCGGACTTCCCCGAACAGGGAACACATGTGAGTGAAGAGAGCTGCGTGGAGTGGTCTCTCGAGCTCCCCCACGCACTGACAATGGTTCCGGAATCCTGAGCGTGGGGAGGTTCCACCAACGGTCGGCAGCGCGTGGGTTCTAACGGAAAGCCTAAGCTCGTCTCCCCTGAGGGATTTCCTAATGTCTCTGTGCCAGGGAATGCTAGGGGGGTTTGCAGGATATCCCCGTGACAGAGGCAGACTCCCCAAGTTCAGGGAAGTTATTTCTCGGTCTTCCCCGAACAGGGAACACCTGTGAATGAAGATAGCTGCGTGGAGTTGTCACTCGAACTTCCCCACGCACTGACAATGGTTCCGGAATCCTGAGCGTGGGGAGGTTCCACCAACGGACGGCAGCTTGTGGATTCTAATGGAATGCCTAAGATCGTCTCCCCTGAGTGTTTTCATAATGTATCTGTGCCTGGGAATGCTAGGGGGGTTTGCAGGATATCCCAGTGACAGTGGCTGCCTCCCCTTTGTCAGGGAAGCTATTTCTCGGACTTCCCCGAACAGGGAACACCTGTGACTGAAGAGAGCTGCGTGGAGTTTTACCTCGAGCTCCCCCACGCACTGACAATGGTTCCGGAATCCTGAGCGTGGGGACGTTCCACCAACGGTCGGCAGCGCGTGGGTTCTAACGGAAAGCCTATGCTCGTCTCCCCTGAGGGTTTTCCTAATATCTCTGTGCCAGGGAATGCTAGGGGGGTTTACAGGATATCCCAGTGACAGAGGCTGCCTCCCCAAGGTCAGGGAAGGTATTTCTCGGACTTCCACGAACAGGGAACACCTGTGACTGACGAGAGCTTCGTGGAGTTGTCTCTCGAGCTCCCTCACGCACTGACAATATTTCCGGAATCCTGAGCGTGGGGAGGTTCCACCAACGGTTGGCAGCACGTGGGTTCTAACGGAAAGCCTAAGCTCGTCTCCCCTGAGGGTTTTCCTAATGTCTCTGTGCCAGGGAATGCTAGGGGGGTTTGCAGGATATTGCAGTGGCAGAGGCTGCCTCCCCAAGTTCAGGGAAGTTATTTCTCGGACTTCCCCGAACAGGGAACACCTGTGACTGAAGAGAGCTGCGTGGAGTTGTCTCTCAAGCTCCCCCACGCACTGACAATGGTTCCGGAATCCTGAGCGTGGGGAGGTTCCACCAACGGTCGGCAGCGCGTGGGTTGTAACGGAAAGACTAAGCTCGCCTCCCCTGAGTGTATTCCTAATATCTCTGTGCCAGGGAATGCTAGGGGGGTTTGTAGGATATCCCAGTGACAGAGGCTGCATCCCCATGGTCAGGGAAGGTATTTCTCGGACTTCCCCGAACAGGGAACACCTGTGACTGAGGAGAGCTGCGTGGAGTTGGCTCTCGATCTCCCCCACGCACTGACAATGGTTCCGGAATCCTGAGCTTGGGGAGGTTCCACCAACGGTCGGCAGCGCGTGGGTTCTAACGGAATGGCTAAGCTCGCTTCCCTGAGGGTTTTCCTAATGTCTCTGTGCCAGGGAATGCTAGGGGGGTTTGCAGGATATCCCAGTGACAGAGACTGCCTCCCCAAGTTCAGGGAAGGTATTTCTCGGACTTCCCCGAACAGGGAACACCTGTGACTGAAGAGAGCTGCGTGGAGTTGTCTCTCGAGCTCCCCCACGCACTGACAATGGTTCCGGAATCCTGAGCGTGGGGATGTTCCACCAACGGTCGGCAGCGCGTGGGTTCTAACGGAAAGCCTAAGGTCGTCTCCCCTGAGCGTTTTCCTAATGTCTCATTGCCAGGGAATGATAGGGGGGTTTGCAGGATATCCCAGTGACAGTGGCTGCCTCCCCTTGGTCAGGGAAGCTATTTCTCGGACTTCCCCGAACAGGGAACACCTGTGACTGAAGAGAGCTGTGTGGAGTTTTACCTCGAGCTCCCCCACGCACTGACAATGCTTCCGGAATCCTGAGCGTGGGGAGGTTCCACCAACGGTCGGCAACACGTGGGTTTTAACGGAAAGCCTATGCTCGTCTCCCCTGAGGGTTTTCCTAATGTCTCTATGCCAGGGAATGCTAGGGGGGTTTACAGGATATCCCAGTGACAGAGGCTGCCTCCCCAAGGTCAGGGAAGGTATTTCTAGGACTTTCACGAACAGGGAACACCTGTGACTGACGAGAGCTGCGTGGAGTTGTCTCTCGAGATCCCTCACGCACTGACAATATTTCCGGAAACCATGAGCGTGGGGAGGTTCCACCATCGGTCGGCAGCGCGTGGGTTCTAACGGAAAGCCTAAGCTCGTCTCCCCTGAGGGTTTTCCTAATATCTCTGTGCCAGGGAATGCTAGGGGGGTTTGCAGGATATTCCAGTGGCAGAGGCTGCCTCCCCAAGGTCAGGGAAGTTATTTCTCGGACTTCCCCGAACAGGGAACACCTGTGACTGAAGAGAGCTGCGTGGAGTTGTCTCTCGAGCTCCCCCACGCACTGACAATGGTTCCGGAATCCTGAGCGTGGGGAGGTTCCACCAACGGTCGGCAGCGCGTGGGTTCTAACGGAAAGACTAAGCTCGCCTCCCCTGAGTGTATTCCTAATATCTCTGTGCCAGGGAATGCTAGGGGGGTTTGTAGGATATCCCAGTGACAGAGGCTGCCTCCACAAAGTCAGGGAAGGTATTTCTCGGACTTCCCCGAACAGGGAACACCTGTGACTGAGGAGAGCTGCGTGGAGTTGGCTCTCGATCTCCCCCACGCACTGACAATGGTTCCGGAATCCTGAGCTTGGGGAGGTTCCACCAACGGTCGGCAGCGCGTGGGTTCTTACGGAATGGCTAAGCTCGCTTCCCTGAGGGTTTTCCTAATGTCTCTGTGCCAGGGAATGCTAGGGGGGTTTGCAGGATATCCCAGTGACAGAGGCTGCCTCCCCAAGGTCAGTGAAGGTATTTCTCGGACTTCCACGTACAGGGAACACCTGTGACTGACGAGAGCTGCGTGGAGTTGTCTCTCGCGTTCCCCCACGCACTGACAATATTTCCGGAATCCTGAGCGTGGGGAGGTTCCACCAACGGTCGGCAGCGCGTGGGTTCTAACGGAAAGTCTAAGCTCGTCTCCCCTGAGGGTTTTCCTAATGTCTCTGTGCCAGGGAATGCTACGGGGTGTTTGGAGGATATCCCAGTGACAGAGGATGCCTCCCCAATTTCAGGGAATTTATTTCTCGGACTTCCCAGAACAGGGAACACCTGTGACTGAAGAGTGATGCGTGGAGTTGTCTCTCGAGATCCCCCACGCACTGACAATGGTTCGGGAATCCTGAGCGTGGGGAGGTTCCACCAACGGTCGGCAGCGCGTGGGTTCTAACGGAATGCCTAAGCTCGTCTCCCCTGAGTGTTTTCATAATGTCTCTTTGCCAGGGAATGCTAGGGGGGTTTGTAGGATATCCCAGTGACAGTGGCTGCCTCCACTTGGTCAGGGAAATTATTTCTCGGACTTCCCCGAACAGGGAACACCTGTGACTGAAGAGAGCTTCGTGGATTTATCAATCGAACTCCCCCACGCACTGACAATTTTTCCGGAATCCTGAGCGTGGGGAGGTTCCACCAACGGTCGGCTGCGCGTGGGTTCTAACGGAAAGCCTAAGCTCGTCTCCCCTAGGGTTTTCCTAATGTCTCTGTGCCAGGGAATGCTAGGTGGGTTTGCAGGATATCCCAGTGTAAGAGGCTGCCTCCCCAAGGTCAGGGAAGATATTTCTCGGACTTCCCCGAACAGGGAACACCTGTGACTGAAGAGAGCTGCGTGGAGTTGTCTCTCGAGTTCCCCCACGCACTGACATTTGTTCCGGAATCCTGAGATTGGCCAGGTTCCACTAACGGTCGGCAGCGCTTGGGTTCTAACGGAAAGCCTAAGCTCGTCTCCCCTTAGGGTTTTCCTAATGTCTCTGTGCCAGGGAATGCTAGGGGGGTTTGCAGGATATCCCAGTGACAGAGGCTGCCTCCCCAAGTTCAGAGAAGGTATTTCTGGGACTTCCCCGAACAGGGAACACCTGTGACTGAAGAGAGCTGCGTGAATTTGTCTCTCGAGCTCCCCCACGCACTGACAATGGTTCCGGAATCCTGAGCGTGGGGAGGTTCCACCAACGGTCGGCAGCGCGTGGGTTCTTACGGAAAGCATAAGCTCGTCTCCCCTGAGGGTTTTCCTAATGTCTCTGTGCCAGGGAATGCTAGGGGGTTTTACAGGATATCCCAGTGAAAGAAACTGCCTCCCCAAGATCTGGGAAGGTATTTCTCGGACTTCCCCGAACAGGGAACACATGTGAGTGAAGAGAGCTGCGTGGAGTGGTCTCTCGCGCTCCCCCACGCACTGACAATGGTTCCGGAATCCTGAGCGTGGGGAGGATCCACCAACGGTCCGCAGCGCTTGGGTTCTAACGGAAAGCCTAAGCTCGTCTCCCCTGAGGGTTTTCCTAATTTCTCTGTGCCAGGGAATGCTAGGGGTGTTTGCATGATATCCCAGTGATAGAGGCTGCCTTCCCAATGTTAGGGAAGTTATTTCTCGGACTCTCCCGAACAGGGAACACCTGTGACTGAAGAGAGCTGCCTGGAGTTGTCTCTCGAGCTCCCCCACGCACTGACAATGGTTCCGGAATCCTGAGCGTGGGGAGGTTCCACCAACGGTCGGCAGCGCGTGGGTTTTAACGGAAAGCCTAAGCTCGTCTCCCCTGAGGGATTTCCTAATATCTCTGTGCCAGGGAATGCTAGGGGGGTTTGCAGGATATCCCAGTGACAGAGGCTGCCTCCCCAAGGTCAGGGAAGGTATTTCTCGGACTTCCCCGAACAGGGAACCCCGGTGACTGGAGAGAGCTGAGTGGAGTTGTCTCTCGAGCTCCCCCATACACTGACAATGGTTCCGGAATCCTGAGCGTGGGGAGGTTCCACCAAAAGTCTGCATCGCGTGGGTTCTAACGGAAAGCCTAAGCTCGTATCCCCTTAGGGTTTTCCTAATGTCTCTGTGCCAGGGAATGCTAGGGGGGTTTGCAGGATATCCCAGTGACAGAGGCTGCCTCCCCAAGGTCAGAGAAGGTATTTCTGGGACTTCCCCGAACAGGGAACACCTGTGACTGAAGAGAGCTGCGTGGATTTGTCTCTCGAGCTCCCCCACGCACTGACAATGGTTCCGGAATCCTGAGCGTGGGGAGGTTCCACCAACGGTCGGCAGCGCGTGGGTTCTTACGGAAAGCATAAGCTCGTCTCCCCTGAGGGTTTTCCTAATGTCTCTGTGCCAGGGAATGCTAGGGGGTTTTACAGGATATCCCAGTGAAAGAATCTGCCTCCCCAAGATCTGGGATGGTATTTCTCGGACTTCCCCGAACAGGGAACACATGTGAGTGAAGAGAGCTGCGTGGAGTGGTCTCTCGAGCTCCCCCACGCACTGACAATGTTTCCGGAATCCTGAGCGTGGGGAGGATCCACCAGCGGTCCGCAGCGCGTGGGTTCTAACGGAAAGCCTAAGCTCGTCTCCCCTGAGGGTTTTCCTAATTTCTCTGTGCCAGGGAATGCTAGGGGTGTTTGCATGATATCCCAGTGATAGAGGCTGCCTTCCCAATGTCAGGGAAGTTAATTCTCGGACTCTTCCGAACAGGGAACACCTGTGACTGAAGAGAGATGCCTGGAGTTGTCTCTCGAGCTCCCCCACGCACTGACAATGGTTCCGGAATCCTGAGCGTGGGGAGGTTCCACCAACGGTCGGCATCGCGTGGGTTCTAACGGAAAGCCTAAGCTCGTCTCCCCTGAGGGATTTCCTAATGTCTCTGTGCCAGGGAATGCTAGGGGGGTTTGCAGGATATCCCAGTGACAGAGGCTGCCTCCCCAAGGTCAGGGAAGATATTTCTCGGACTTCCCCGGACAGGGAACCCCGGTGACTGGAGAGAGCTGAGTGGAGTTGTCTCTCGAGCTCCCCCATACACTGACAATGGTTCCGGAATCCTGAGCGTGGGGAGGTTCCACCAAAGGTCTGCATCGCGTGGGTTCTAACGGAAAGCCTAAGCTCGTCTCCCCTGAGTGTTTTCCTAATGTCTCTGTGCCAGGGAATGCTTGGGGTGTTTACAGGATATCCCAGTGACAGAGGTTGCATCCCCAAGGTCACGGAAGGTATTTCTCGGACTTCCCCGAACTGAGAACACCTGTGACTGAAGAGAGCTGCGTGGATTTGTCTCTCGAGCTCCCCAAGCACTGACAATGGTTCTGGAATCCTGAGCGTGGGGAGGTCACACCAACGGTCGGCAGCGCGTGGGTTCTAACGGAAAGCCAAAGCTCGTCTCCCCTGAGGTTTTTCCTAATTTCTCTGTTGCAGGGAATGCTAGGGGGGATTGCAGGATATCCCAGTGACAGAGGCTGCCTCCCCAAGTTCAGGGAAGTTATTTCTCGGACTTCCCCTAACAGGGAACACCTGTGACTGAAGAGAGGTGCGTGGAGGTTTCTCTCGAGCTCCCCCACGCACTGACATTGTTTCCTGAATCCTGAGCGTGGGGAGGTTCCACCAACGGCCGGCAGCGCGTGGGTTCTAACGGAAAGAATAAGCTCGTCTTTCCTGAGGGTTTTCCTAATGTCTCTGTGCCAGGGAATGCTAGGGGAGTTTGCAGAATATCCCAGTGACAGAGGCTTCCTCCCCAAGGTCAGGGAAGTTATTTCTCGGACTTCCCCGAACAGAGAACACCTGTGACTGAAGAGAGCTTCGTGGAGTTGTCTCTCGAGCTCCCAATGCACTGACAATTTTTCCGGAATCCTGAGCGTGGGGAGGTTCCACCAACGATCGGCAGCGCGTGGGTTCTAACGGAAAGCCTAAGCTCGACTCCCCTGAGGGTTTTCCTAATGTCTCTGTGCCAGGGAATGCTAGGGGGGATTGCAGGATATCCCAATGACAAAGGCTGCCTCCCCAAGTTCAGGGAAAGTATTTCTCGGACTTCCCCGAACAGGGAACACCTCTGACTGAAGAGAGCTGCGTGGATTTGTCTCTCGAGCTCCCCCACGCACTGACAATGGTTCCGGAATCCTGAGCGTGGGGAGGTTCCACCAACGGTCGGCAGCGCGTGGGTTCTAAAGAAAGCCTATGCTCGTCTCCCCTGAGGGTTTTCCTAATATCTCTGTGCCAGGGAATGCTAGGGGGGTTTGCAGGATATCCCAGTGACAGAGGCGGCCTCCCCAAGTTCAGGGAAGGTATTTCTCGGACTTCTCCGAACAGGGAACACCTGTGACTGAAGAGAGCTGCGTGGAGTTGTCTCTCGAGCTCCCCCACGCACTGACAATGGTTCCGGAATCCTGAGCGAGGGGAGGTTCCACCAACGGTCGGCAGCGCGTGGGTTCTAACGGAAAGCCTAAGTTCGTCTCCCCTGAGGGTTTTCCTAATTTCTCTGTGCCAGGGAATGCTAGGGGTGTTTGCAGGATATCCCAGTGATAGAGGCTGCCTTCCCAATGTCAGGGAAGTTATTTCTCAGACTCTCCCGAACAGGGAACTCCTGTGACTGAAGAGAGATGCCTGGAGTTGTCTCTCGAGCTCCCCCACGCACTGACAATGGGTCCGGAATCCTGAGCGTGGGGAGGTTCCACCAACGGTCGGCAGCGCGTGGGTTCTAACGGAAAGCATAAGCTCATCTCCCCTGAGGTTTTTCCTAATGTCTCTGTGCCAGGGAATGCGAGGGGGGTTTGCAGGTTATCCCAGTGACAGAGGCTGCCTCCCCAAGGTCAGGAAAGATATTTCTCGGACTTCCCCGAACAGGGAACACCTGTGACTGAAGAGAGCTGCGTGGAGTTGTCTCTCGAGTTCCCCACGCACTGACAATGGTTCCGGAATCCTGAGCGTGGGGAGGTTCCACCAACGGTCGGCAGCGCGTGGGTTCTAACGGAAATCCTAAGCTCGTCTCCCCTGAGTGTTTTCCTAATGTCTCTGTGCCAGGGAATTCAAGGGGGGTTTGCAGGATATCCCAGTGGCAGAGGCTGCATCCCCAAATCAGCGAAGTTATTTCTCGGACTTCCCCGAACAGGGAACACCTGTGACTGAAGAGAGCTGCTTGGAGTTGTCTCTCGAGCTCCCCCACGCACTGACACTTGTTCCGGAATCCTGAGCTTGGGGAGGTTCCACCAACGGTCGGCAGCGCGTGGGTTCTAACGGAAAGCCTAAGCTCGTCTCCCCTGAAGGTTTTCCTAATGTCTCAGTGCCAGGGAATGCTAGGAGGGTTTGCAGGATATCCCAGTGACAGAGGCTGCCTCCCCAAGGTCAGGGAAGTTATTTCTCGGACTTCCACGAACAGGGAACACCTGTGACTAACGAGAGCTTCGTGGAGTTGTCTCTCGAGCTCCCCCACGCACTGACAATGTTTCCGGAATCCTGAGCGTGGGGAGGTTCCACCAACGGTCGGCAGCGCGTGGGTTCTAATGGAATGCCTAAGCTCGTCTCCCCTGAGTGTTTTCCTAATGTCTCTGTGCCAGGGAATGCTAGGGGGGTTTGTAGGATATCCCAGTGTCAGAGGCTGCCTCCCCAAGGTCAGGGAATGTATTTCTCGGACTTCCCCGAACAGGGAAAACCTGTGACAGAGGAGAGCTGCGTGGAGTTGTCTCTCGATCTCCCCCACGCACTGACAATGGTTCCGGAATTCTGAGCTTGGGGAGGTTCCACCAACGTTCGCAGCGCGTGGGTTCTAACGGAATGCCTAAGCTCGCTTCCCTTATGGTTTTCCTAATATCTCTGTGTCAGGGAATGCTAGGGGGGTTTGCAGGATATCCCAGTGACAGAGAGTGCCTCCCAAAAGTCAGGGAAGTTTTATCACGGACTTCCCCGTACAGGGAACACCTGTGACTGAAGAGAGCTGCGTGGAGTTGTCTCTCGAGCTCCCCCACGCACTGACAATGGTTCCGGAATCCTGAGCGTGGGGAGGTTCCACCAACGGTCGGCAGCGCGTGGGTTCTAACGGAAAGACTAAGCTCGTCTCCCCTGAGTGTTTTCCTAATATCCCTGTGCCAGGGAATGCTAGGGAGGTTTGCAGGATATCCCAGTGACAGAGGCTGCTTCCCCAAGGTCAGTGAAGGTTTTTCTCGGACTTCCCCGAACAGGGAACACCTGTGACTGAAGAGAGCTGCGTGGAATTGTCTCTCGAGCTCCCTCACGCACTGACAATTTTTCTGGAATCCTGAGCATGGGGAGGTTCCACCAACGGTCGGCAGCGCGTGGGTTCTAACGGAAAGCCTAAGCTCGTCTCCCCTGAGGGTTTTCCTAATGTCTCAGTGCCAGGGAATGCTTGGGGGGTTTGCAGGATATCCCAGTGACAGAGGCTGCCTCCCCAAGGTCAGGGAAGGCATTTCTCGGACTTCACCGAACAGGGAACACCTGTGAGTGAAGAGAGCTGCGTGGAGTTGTCTCTCGAGCTCCCCCACGCACTGACAATGTTTCCGGAATACTGAGCGTTGAGGGGTTCCACCAACGGTCGGTAGCGCGTGGGTTCTAACGGAATGCCTAAGCTCGTCTCCCCTGAAGGTTTTCCTAATTTCTCTCTCCCAGGTAATGCTAGGGGGTTTGCAGGATATCCCAGTGACAGAGGCTGCCTCCCCAAGTTAAGGGAAGCTATTTCTCGGACTTCCCCGATCATGGAACACCTGTGACTGAAGAGAGCTGCGTGGAGTTGTCTCTCGAGATCCCCCACGCACTGACAATGGTTCCGGAATCCTGAGAGTGGGGAGGTTCCACCGACGGTCGGCAGCGCGTGGGTTCTAACGGAAAGCCTTAGCTCGTCTCCCCTGAGGTTTTTCCTAATGTCTCTGTCCCTGGGAATGCTAGGGGCGTTTGTAGGATATCCCAGTGACAGAGGCTGTCTCACCAAGGTCAGGGAAGTTATTCCTCGGACTTACCCGAACAGGGAACACCTGTGACTGAAGAGAGCTGCGTGGATTTGTCTCTCGAGCTCCCCCACGCACTGACAATGGTTCCGGAATCCTGAGCGTGGGGAGGTTCCACCAACGGTCGGCAGCGCGTGGGTTCTTACGGAAAGCATAAGCTCGTCTCCCCTGAGGGTTTTCCTAATGTCTCTGTGCCAGGGAATGCTAGGGGGTTTTACAGGATATCCCAGTGAAAGAATCTGCCTCCCCAAGATCTGGGATGGTATTTCTCGGACTTCCCCGAACAGGGAACACATGTGAGTGAAGAGAGCTGCGTGGAGTGGTCTCTCGAGCTCCCCCACGCACTGACAATGTTTCCGGAATCCTGAGCGTGGGGAGGATCCACCAACGGTCCGCAGCGCGTGGGTTCTAACGGAAAGCCTAAGCTCGTCTCCCCTGAGGGTTTTCCTAATTTCTCTGTGCCAGGGAATGCTAGGGGTGTTTGCATGATATCCCAGTGATAGAGGCTGCCTTCCCAATGTCAGGGAAGTTAATTCTCGGACTCTTCCGAACAGGGAACACCTGTGACTGAAGAGAGATGCCTGGAGTTGTCTCTCGAGCTCCCCCACGCACTGACAATGGTTCCGGAATCCTGAGCGTGGGGAGGTTCCACCAACGGTCGGCATCGCGTGGGTTCTAACGGAAAGCCTAAGCTCGTCTCCCCTGAGGGATTTCCTAATGTCTCTGTGCCAGGGAATGCTAGGGGGGTTTGCAGGATATCCCAGTGACAGAGGCTGCCTCCCCAAGGTCAGGGAAGATATTTCTCGGACTTCCCCGGACAGGGAACCCCGGTGACTGGAGAGAGCTGAGTGGAGTTGTCTCTCGAGCTCCCCCATACACTGACAATGGTTCCGGAATCCTGAGCGTGGGGAGGTTCCACCAAAGGTCTGCATCGCGTGGGTTCTAACGGAAAGCCTAAGCTCGTCTCCCCTGAGTGTTTTCCTAATGTCTCTGTGCCAGGGAATGCTAGGGGTGTTTACAGGATATCCCAGTGACAGAGGTTGCATCCCCAAGGTCACGGAAGGTATTTCTCGGACTTCCCCGAACTGAGAACACCTGTGACTGAAGAGAGCTGCGTGGATTTGTCTCTCGAGCTCCCCAAGCACTGACAATGGTTCTGGAATCCTGAGCGTGGGGAGGTCACACCAACGGTCGGCAGCGCGTGGGTTCTAACGGAAAGCCAAAGCTCGTCTCCCCTGAGGTTTTTCCTAATTTCTCTGTTGCAGGGAATGCTAGGGGGGATTGCAGGATATCCCAGTGACAGAGGCTGCCTCCCCAAGGTCAGGGAAGTTATTTCTCGGACTTCCCCTAACAGGGAACACCTGTGACTGAAGAGAGGTGCGTGGAGGTTTCTCTCGAGCTCCCCCACGCACTGACATTGTTTCCTGAATCCTGAGCGTGGGGAGGTTCCACCAACGGCCGGCAGCGCGTGGGTTCTAACGGAAAGAATAAGCTCGTCTTTCCTGAGGGTTTTCCTAATGTCTCTGTGCCAGGGAATGCTAGGGGAGTTTGCAGAATATCCCAGTGACAGAGGCTTCCTCCCCAAGGTCAGGGAAGTTATTTCTCGGACTTCCCCGAACAGAGAACACCTGTGACTGAAGAGAGCTTCGTGGAGTTGTCTCTCGAGCTCCCAATGCACTGACAATTTTTCCGGAATCCTGAGCGTGGGGAGGTTCCACCAACGATCGGCAGCGCGTGGGTTCTAACGGAAAGCCTAAGCTCGACTCCCCTGAGGGTTTTCCTAATGTCTCTGTGCCAGGGAATGCTAGGGGGGATTGCAGGATATCCCAATGACAAAGGCTGCCTCCCCAAGTTCAGGGAAAGTATTTCTCGGACTTCCCCGAACAGGGAACACCTCTGACTGAAGAGAGCTGCGTGGATTTGTCTCTCGAGCTCCCCCACGCACTGACAATGGTTCCGGAATCCTGAGCGTGGGGAGGTTCCACCAACGGTCGGCAGCGCGTGGGTTCTAAAGAAAGCCTATGCTCGTCTCCCCTGAGGGTTTTCCTTATATCTCTGTGCCAGGGAATGCTAGGGGGGTTTGCAGGATATCCCAGTGACAGAGGCGGCCTCCCCAAGGTCAGGGAAGGTATTTCTCGGACTTCTCCGAACAGGGAACACCTGTGACTGAAGAGAGCTGCGTGGAGTTGTCTCTCGAGCTCCCCCACGCACTGACAATGGTTCCGGAATCCTGAGCGAGGGGAGGTTCCACCAACGGTCGGCAGCGCGTGGGTTCTAACGGAAAGCCTAAGTTCGTCTCCCCTGAGGGTTTTCCTAATTTCTCTGTGCCAGGGAATGCTAGGGGTGTTTGCAGGATATCCCAGTGATAGAGGCTGCCTTCCCAATGTCAGGGAAGTTATTTCTCAGACTCTCCCGAACAGGGAACTCCTGTGACTGAAGAGAGATGCCTGGAGTTGTCTCTCGAGCTCCCCCACGCACTGACAATGGTTCCGGAATCCTGAGCGTGGGGAGGTTCCACCAACGGTCGGCAGCGCGTGGGTTCTAACGGAAAGCATAAGCTCATCTCCCCTGAGGTTTTTCCTAATGTCTCTGTGCCAGGGAATGCGAGGGGGGTTTGCAGGTTATCCCAGTGACAGAGGCTGCCTCCCCAAGGTCAGGAAAGATATTTCTCGGACTTCCCCGAACAGGGAACACCTGTGACTGAAGAGAGCTGCGTGGAATTGTCTCTCGAGTTCCCCACGCACTGACAATGGTTCCGGAATCCTGAGCGTGGGGAGGTTCCACCAACGGTCGGCAGCGCGTGGGTTCTAACGGAAAGCCTAAGCTCGTCTCCCCTGAAGGTTTTCCTAATGTCTCAGTGCCAGGGAATGCTAGGGGGGTTTGCAGGATATCCCAGTGACAGAGGCTGCCTCCCCAAGGTCAGGGAAGTTATTTCTCGGACTTCCACGAACAGGGAACACCTGTGACTAACGAGAGCTTCGTGGAGTTGTCTCTCGAGCTCCCCAACGCACTGACAATGTTTCCGGAATCCTGAGGGTGGGGAGGTTCCACCAACGGTCGGCAGCGCGTGGGTTCTAATGGAATGCCTAAGCTCGTCTCCCCTGAGGGTTTTCCTAATGTCTCTGTGCCAGGGAATGCTAGGGGGGATTGTAGGATATCCCAGTGTCAGAGGCTGCCTCCCCAAAGTCAGGGAAAGTATTTCTCGGACTTCCCCGAACAGGGAACACCTCTGACTGAAGAGAGCTGCGTGGAGATGTCTCTCGAGCTCCCACACGCACTGACAATGTTTCCGGAATCCTGAGCGTGGGGAGGTTCCACCAACGGTCGTCAGCGCGCGGGTTCTAGGGGAAAGCCTAAGCTCGTCTCCCCTGAGGGTTTTCCTAATGTCTCTGTGCCAGGGAATGCGAGGGGTGTTTGCAGGTTATCCCAGTGACAGAGGCTGCCTCTCCAAGGTCAGGGAAGATATTTCTCGGACTTCCCCGAACAGGGAACACCTGTGACTGAAGAGAGCTGCGTGGAGTTGTCTCTCGAGCTCCCCCACGCACTGACAATGGTTCCGGAATCCTGAGCGTGGGGAGGTTCCACCAACGGTCGGCAGCGCGTGGGTTCTAACGGAAATCCTAAGCTCGTCTCCCCTGAGTGTTTTCCTAATGTCTCTGTGCCAGGGAATTCAAGGGGGGTTTGCAGGATATCCCAGTGGCAGAGGCTGCATCCCCAAATCAGCGAAGTTATTTCTCGGACTTCCCTGAACAGGGAACACCTGTGAATGAAGAGAGCTGCGTGGAGTTGTCTCTCGAGCTCCCCCACGCACTGACACTTGTTCCGGAATCCTGAGCGTGGGGAGGTTCCACCAACGGTCGGCAGCGCGTGGGTTCTAACGGAAAGCCTAAGCTCGTCTCCCCTGAGGGTTTTCCTAATGTCTCAGTGCCAGGGAATGCTAGGGGGGTTTGCAGGATATCCCAGTGACAGAGGCTGCCTCCCCAAGGTCAGGGAAGTTATTTCTCGGACTTCCACGAACAGGGAACACCTGTGACTAACGAGAGCTTCGTGGAGTTGTCTCTCGAGCTCCCCCACGCACTGACAATGTTTCCGGAATCCTGAGCGTGGGGAGGTTCCACCAA
Organism: Vicugna pacos; assembly: GCF_048564905.1. Lineage (NCBI taxonomy): Eukaryota > Metazoa > Chordata > Mammalia > Artiodactyla > Camelidae > Vicugna > Vicugna pacos. The sequence goes on along the minus strand of NW_027328721.1, from coordinate 31,033,574 downwards.
CGGTCGGCAGCGCGTGGGTTCTAATGGAATGCCTAAGCTCGTCTCCCCTGAGTGTTTTCCTAATGTCTCTGTGCCAGGGAATGCTAGGGGGGATTGCAGGATATCCCAGTGACAGAGGCTGCCTCCGCAAAGTCAGGGAAGGTATTTCTCGGACTTCCACGAACAGGGAACTCCTGTGACTGACGAGAGCTGCGTGGAGTTGTCTCTCGAGCTCCCCCACGCACTGACAATATTTCCGGAATTCTGAGCGTGGGGAGGTTCCACCAACGGTCGGCAGCGCGTGGGTTCTAATGGAATGCCTAAGCTCGTCTCCCCTGAGGGTTTTCCAAATGTCTCTGTGCCAGGGAATGCTAGGGGGTTTTGCAGTATATCCCAGTGTCAGAGTTTGCCTCCCCAAAGTCAGGGAAGTTATTTCTCGGACTTCCCCGAACAGGGAACACCTGTGAATGAAGAGAGCTGCGTGGAGTTGTCTCTCGAAATTCCCCACGCACTGACAATGGTTCCGGAATCCTGAGCGTGTGGAGGTTCCACCAACGGTCGGCAGCGCGTGGGTTTTAACGGAAAGCCTATGCTCGTCTCCCCTGAGGGTTTTCCTAATGTCTCTGTGCCAGGAAATTCTCGGGGGGTTTGCAGGATATCCCAGTGACACTGGCTGCCTCCCCAAGGTCAGGGAAGTTATTTCTCGGACTTCCCCGAACAGGGAACACCTGTGACTGAAGAGAGCTGCGTGGAGTTGTCTCTCGAGCTCCCCCACGCAATGACAATGGTTCCGGAATCCTGAGCGTGGGGAGGTTCCACCAACGGTCGGCAGCGCGTGGGTTCTAATGGAAAGCCTAAGTTCGCCGCCCCTGAGTGTATTCCTAATATCTCTGTGCCAGGGAATGCTAGGGGGGTTTTCAGGATATCCCAGTGACAGAGGCTGCATCCCCATGGTCAGGGAAGGTATTTCTCGGACTTCCCCGAACAGGGAACACCTGTGACTGAGGAGAGCTGCGTGGTGATTTCTCTCGAACTCCCCCACGCACAGACAATGGTTCCGGAATCCTGAGCTTGGGGAGGTTCCACCAAAGGTCGGTAGCGCGTGGGTTCTAACGAAATGCCTAAGCTCGTCTCCCCTGAGGGTTTTCCTAATGTCTCTGTGCCAGGGAATGCTAGGGGGGTTTGCAGGATATCCCAGTGACAGAGACTGCCTCCCAAAAGTCAGGGAATTTATATCACGGACTTCCCCGAACAGGGAACACCTGTGACTGAAGAGAGCTGCGTGGAGGTGTCTCTCGAGTTCCCCACGCACTGACAATGGTTCCGGAATCCTGAGCGTGGGGAGGTTCCACCAACGGGTGGCAGCGCGTGGGTTCTAACGGAAAGCCTAAGCTCGTCTCCCCTGAGGGTTTTCCTATTGTCCCTGGGCCAGGGAATGCTATTAAGTTTTGCAGGATATCCCAGTGACAGAGGCTGCATCCCCAAATCAGCGAAGTTATTTCTCGGACTTCCACGAACAGGGAACACCTGTGAGTAACGAGAGCTTCGTGGAGTTGTCTCTCGAGCTCCCCCACGCACTGACAATGTTTCCGGAATCCTGAGCGTGGGGAGGTTCCACCAACGGTCGGCAGCGCGTGGGTTCTAATGGAATGCCTAAGCTCGTCTCCCCTGAGTGTTTTCCTAATGTCTCTGTGCCAGGGAATGCTAGGGGGGTTTTCAGGATATCCCAGTGTCAGAGGCTGCCTCCCCAAGGTCAGGGAATGTATTTCTCGGACTTCCCCGAACAGGGAAAACCTGTGACAGAGGAGAGCTGCGTGGAGTTGTCTCTCGATCTCCCCCACGCACTGACAATGGTTCCGGAATTCTGAGCTTGGGGAGGTTCCACCAACGTTCGCAGCGCGTGGGTTCTAACGGAATGCCTAAGCTCGCTTCCCTTATGGTTTTCCTAATATCTCTGTGTCAGGGAATGCTAGGGGGGTTTGCAGGATATCCCAGTGACAGAGAGTGCCTCCCAAAAGTCAGGATAGTTATATCACGGACTTCCCCGTACAGGGAACACCTGTGACTGAAGAGAGCTGCGTGGAGTTGTCTCTCGAGCTCCCCCACGCACTGACAATGGTTCCGGAATCCTGAGCGTGGGGAGGTTCCACCAACGGTCGGCATCGCGTGGGTTCTAACGGAAAACCTAAGCTCGTATCCCCTGAGGGTTTTCCTAATGTCTCTGTGCCAGGGAATGCTAGGGGGGTTTGCAGGATATCCCAGTGACAGAGGCTGCCTCCCCAAGGTAAGGGAAGGTATTTCTCGGACTTTCCCGAACAGGGAACACCTGTGACTGAAGAGAGCTGCGTGGAGTTGTCTCTCGAGCTCCCCCACGCACTGACAATGGTTCCGGAATGCTGAACGTGGGGAGGTTCCACCAAAGTTCGGCAGCGCGTTGGTTCTAACGGAATGCCTAAGCTAGTATCCCCTGAAGGTTTTCCTAATGTCTCTGTGACAGGGAATGATAAGGGGGTTTGCAGGATATCCCAGGGACAGAGGCTGCCTCCCCAACTTCAGGAAAGCTATTTCTCGGACTTCCCCGAACAGGGAACACCTGTGACTGAAGAGAGAGGCGTGGAGTTGTCTCACGAGTTCCCCCACGCACTGACAATGGTTCCGGAATCCTGAGTGTGGGGACGTTCCACCAACGATCGGCAGCGCGTGGGTTCTAACGGAATGCCTAAGCTCTCCTCCCCTGAGGGATTTCCTAATGTCTCTGTGCCAGGGAATGCTATTGGGGTTTGCAGGATATCCCAGTGACAGAGGCTGCCTCCCCAATGTCAGGGAAGGTATTTCCCGGACTTCCCCGAACAGGGAACACCGGTGAGTGAAGAGAGCTGCGTGGAGTTGTCTCTCGAGCTCCCCCACGCACTGACAATTGTTCCGGAATCCTGAGCGTGGGGAGGTTCCACCAACGGTCGGCAGCGCGCGGGTTCTAACGGAATGCCTAAGCTCGTCTCCCGTGAGTATTTTACTAATGTCTCTCTGTTGGGAATGCTAGGGGGGTTTGCAGGATATCCCAGTGACAGAGGCTGCCTCCCCAAGGTCAGGGAAGGTATTTCTCGGACTTCCCCGAACAGGGAACACCTGTGACTGAAGAGAGCTTCGTGGAGTTGTCTCTCGAGCTCCCCCACGCACTGACATTTGTTCCGGAATCCTGAGCGTGGGGAGGTTCCACCAACGGTCGGCAGCGCGTGGGTTCTAACGGAATGCTTAAGCTCGTCTCCCATGAGGGTTTTCCTAATATCTCTGTGCCATGGAATGCTAGAGGGTTTTGCAGTATATTCCAGTGTCAGATTCTGCCTCCCCAAGGTCAGGAAACGTTTTTCTCGGACTTCCCTGAACAGGGAACACCTGTGACTAAAGAGAGCTGCGTGGAATTGTCTCACGAGCTCCCCCACGCACTGACAATTGTTCCGGAATCCTGAGCGTTTGGAGGTTCCACCAACGGTCGGCAGCGCGTGGGTTCTAACGGAATGCCTAAGCTCGTCTCCCCTGAGGGTTTTCCTGATTTCTCTGTGCCTGGGACTGCTAGGGGGGTTTCCAGGATATCCCAGGGACAGAGGCTGCCTCCCCAAGGTCAGGGAAGGTATTTCCCGGACTTCCCCGAACAGGGAACACCTGTGACTTAAGAGAGCTGCGTGGAGTTGTCTCTCGGGCTCCCCCACGCACTGACAATTTTTCCAGAATCCTGAGCGTGGGGAGGTTCCACCAACGGTCGGCAGCGCGTGGGTTCTATCGGAATGTCTAAGCTCGTCTCCCCTGAGGGTTTTCCTAATGTCTCTGTGCCAGGGAATGCTAGGGGGGTTTGCAGGATATCCCAGGGCCAGAGGCTGCCTCCCTAAGCTCAGGGAAGATATATCACGGACTTCCCCGAACAGGGAACACCTGTGACTGTGTAGAGCTGCGTGGAGTTGTCTCTCGAGCTCTCCCACGCACTGACATTGGTTCCGGAATCCTGAGCGTGGGGAGGTTCCACCAACGGTCGGCAGCGCGTGGGTTCTAACGGAAAGCCTAATTTCGTCTCCCCTGAGGGTTTTCCTAATGTCTCTGTGCCAGGGAATGCTAGGGGGGATTGCAGGATATCCCAGTGAAAGAGGCTGCCTCCCCAAGGTCAGGGAAGTTATTTTTCGGACTTCCCCGAACAGGGAACACTTGTGACTGAAGAGAGCTGCGTGGAGTTGTCTCTCGAGCTCCCCCACGCACTGAAATTGGTTCCGGAATCCTGAGCTTGTGGAGGTTCCACCAACGGTCGGCAGCGCGTGGGTTCTAACGGAATGCCTAATCTCGTTTCCCCTGAGAGTTTTTCTAATGTCTCTGTGCCAGGGTATGCTAGGGGGTTTGCAGGATATCCCAGTGACAGAGGCTGCCTCCCCAAGATCAGGAAAGGTATTTCCCGGACTTCCCCGAACAGGGAACACCTGTGAATTGGGAGAGCTGCGTGGAGTTGTCTCTCGATCTCCCCCACGCACTGACAATGGTTCCGGAATCCTGAGCGTGGGGAGGTTCCACCAACGGTCGGCAGCGCGTGGGTTCTATCGGAAAGCCTAAGCTCGCCTCCCCTGAGGTTTTTCCTAATGTCTCTGTGCCAGGGAATGCTAGAGGGTTTTGCAGGATATCCCAGTGACAGAGGCTGCCTCCCTAAGGTCAGGGAAGATATATCACGGACTTCCCCGAACAGGGAACACCTGTGACTGAGGAGAGCGGCGTGGAGTTGTCTCTCGAGCTCGCCCACGCACTGACATTGGTTCCAGAATCCTGAGCGTGGTGAGGTTCCACCAAAGGTCGGCAGCGCGTGGGTTCTAACGGAAAGCCTAAGCTCGTCTCCCCTGAGGATTTTCCTAATGTCTCTATGCCAGGGAATGCTAGGGGGGATTGCAGGATATCCCAGTGACAGAGGCTGCCTCCCCAAGGTCAGGGAAGATTTTTCTCGGACTTCCCCGAACAGGGAACACCTGTGACTGAAGAGAGCTGCGTGGCGTTTTCTCTCGAGCTCCCCCACGCACTGACACTAGTTCAGGAATCCTGAGCGTGGGGAGGTTCCACCAACGGTCGGCAGCGCGTGTGTTCTAACGGAATGCCTAATCTCGTTTCCCCTGAGAGTTTTCCTAATGTCTCTATGCCAGGGAATGCTAGGGGGGTTTGCAGGATATCCCAGTGACAGAGGCTGCCTCCCCAAGGTCAGGGAAGGTATTTCCCGGACTTCCTCGAACAGGGAACAACTGTGACTTGGGAGAGCTGCGTGGAGTTGTCTCTCGATCTCCCCCACGCACTGACAATGGTTCCGGAATCCTGAGCGTGGGGAGGTTCCATCAACGGTCGACAGCGCACGGGTTATAACGGAATGCCTAAGCTCGTCTCCCGTGAGTATTTTACTAATGTCTCTCTGTTGGGAATGCTAGGGGGGTTTGCAGGATATCCCAGTGTCTGAGGCTGCATCCCCAAAGTTAGAGAAGTTATTTCTCGGACTTCCCAGAACAGGGAACACCTGTGACTGAAGAGAGCTGCGTGGAGTTGTCTATCGAGCTCCCCCACGCACTGACAATGTTTCCGGAATCCTGAGCGTGGGGAGGTTCCACCAACGGTCGGCAGCGCGTGGGTTCTAACCGAAAGCCTAAGCTCGTCTCCCCTGAGGGTATTCCTAGTATCTCTTTGCCAGGGAATGCTAGGGGGGTTTGTAGAATATCCCAGTGACAGAGGCTGCCTCCCCAAATACAGGGAAGTTATTTCTCGGATTTCCCCGAACAGGGAACACCTGTGACTGAAGAGAGCTGCGTGGAGTTGTCTCTCGAGCTCCCCCACACACTGACAGTGGTTCCGGAATCCTGAGTGTGGGAAGGTTCCACCAACGGTCGGCAGCGCGTGGATTCTAACGGAATGCCTAAGCTCGTCTCCCCTGAGATTTTTCCTAATATCTCTGTGCATGGAATGCTAGGGGGTTTTGCAGGATATCCCAGTGACAGAGGCTGCCTCCCCAAGGTCAGGGAATGTATTTCTCGGACTTCCCCGAACAGGGAACATCTGTGACTGAAGAGAGCTTCGTGGAGTTGTCTCTCGAGCTCCCCCACGCACTGACAATTGTTCCGGAATCCTGAGCGTGGGGAGGTTCCACCAACGGTCGGCATCGCGTGGGTTCTAGCGGAATGCTTAAGCTCGTCTCCCATGAGGGTTTTCCTAATGTCTCTGTGCCAGGGAATGCTAGAGGGTTTTGCAGTATATCCCAGTGTCAGAGTCTGCCTCCCCAAGGTCAGGAAAAGTTTTTCTCAGACTTCCCCGAACAGGGAACACCTGTGACTAAAGAGAGCTGCGTGGATTTGTCTTACGAGCTCCCCCACGCACTGACAATTGTTCCGGAATCCTGAGCGTTTGGAGGTTCCACCAACGGTCGGCAGCGCTTGCGTTCTAATGGAATGCATAAGCTCGTCTCCCCTGAGGGTTTTCCTGATTTCTCTGTGCCTGGGACTGCTAGGGGGGTTTGCAGGATATCCCAGTGACAGAGGCTGCCTCCCCAAGGTCAGGGAAGGTATTTCTCGGACTTCCCCGAACAGGGAACATCTGTGACTGAAGAGAGCTTCGTGGAGTTGTCTCTCGAGCTCCCCCACGCACTGACAATTGTTCCGGAATCCTGAGCGTGGGGAGGTTCCACCAACGGTCGGCATCGCGTGGGTTCTAGCGGAATGCTTAAGCTCGTCTCCCATGAGGGTTTTCCTAATGTCTCTGTGCCAGGGAATGCTAGAGGGTTTTGCAGTATATCCCAGTGTCAGAGTCTGCCTCCCCAAGGTCAGGAAAAGTTTTTCTCAGACTTCCCCGAACAGGGAACACCTGTGACTAAAGAGAGCTGCGTGGATTTGTCTCACGAGCTCCCCCACGCACTGACAATTGTTCCGGAATCCTGAGCGTTTGGAGGTTCCACCAACGGTCGGCAGCGCTTGCGTTCTAATGGAATGCATAAGCTCGTCTCCCCTGAGGGTTTTCCTGATTTCTCTGTGCCTGGGACTGCTAGGGGGGTTTGCAGGATATCCCAGTGGCAGAGGCTGCCTCCCCAAAGTCAGGGAAGTTAATTCTCGGACTTCCCCTAACAGGGAACACCTGTGACTGAAGAGAGATGCGTGGAGTTTTCTCTCGAGCTCCCCCACGCACTGACAATGGTTCCGGAATCCTGAGCGTGGGGAGGTTTCACCAACGGTCGGCAGAGCGTGGGTTCTAACGGAAAGCCTAAGCTCGTCTCCCCTGAGAGTTTTCCTAATGTCTCTGTGCCAGGGAATGCTAGGGGGGTTTGCAGGATATTCCAGTGGCAGACGCGGCCTCCCCAAGGTCAGGGAAGTTATTTCTCGGACTTCTCCGAACAGGGAACACCTGTGACTGAAGAGAGCTGCGTGGAGTTGTCTCTCGAGCTCCCCCACGCACTGACAATGTTTCCGGAATCCTGAGCTTGGGGAGGTACCACCAAAGGTCGGCAGCGCGTGGATTCAAACGGAATGCCTAAGCTCGTCTCCCCTGAGGGTTTTCCTAATGTCTCTGTGCCAGGGAATACTAGGCGGGTTTGCAGGATATCCCAGTGACAGAGGCTGCCTCCCTAAGGTCAGGGAAGATTTATAACGGACTTCCCCGAACAGGGAACACCTGTGACTGAGGAGAGCTGCGTGGAGTTGTCTCTCGAGCTCTCCCACGCACTGACATTGGTTCCGGAATCCTGAGCGTGGGGAGGTTCCACCAAAGGTCGGCAGCGCGTGGGTTCTAACGGAAAGCCTAAGCTCGTCTCCCCTGAGGATTTTCCTAATGTCTCTGTGCCAGGGAATGCTAGGGGGGATTGCAGGATATCCCAGTGACAGAGGCTGCCTCCCCAAGGTCAGGGAAGATTTTTCTCATACTTCCCCGAACAGGGAACACATGTGAATGAAGAGAGCTGCGTGGAGTTTTCTCTCGAGCTCCCCCACGCACTGACACTAGTTCCGGAATCCTGAGCTTGGGGAGGTTCCACCAACGGTCGGCAGCGCGTTGGTTCTAACGGAAAGCCTAATTTCGTCTCCCCTGAGGGTTTTCCTAATGACTCTTTGCCAGGGAATGCTAGGGGGTTTGCAGGATATCCCAATGTCAGAGGCTGCCTCCCCAAGTTCAGGGAAATTATTTCTCGGACTTCCCCGAACAGGGAACACCTGTGACTGAAGAGAGCTGCGTGGAGTTGTCTCTCGAGCTCCCCCACGCACTGATAGTTGTTCCGGAATCCTGAGCGTGGGGAGGTTCCACCAACGGTCGGCAGCGCGCGGGTTCAAACCGAAAGCCTAAGCTCGTCTCCACTGAGGGTATTCCTAGTATCTCTGTGCCAGGGAATGCTAGGGGGGTTTGTAGGATATCCCAGTGACAGAGGCTGCCTCCCCAAATACAGGGAAGTTATTTGTCGGATTTCCCCGTACAGGGAACACCTGTGACTGAAGAGAGCTGCGTGGAGTTGTCTCTCGAGCTCCCCCACACACTGACAGTGGTTCCGGAATCCTGAGTGTGGGAAGGTTCCACCAACGGTCGGCAGCGCGTGGGTTCTAACGGAATGCCTAAGCTCGTCTCCCCTGAGATTTTTCCTAATATCTCTGTGCAGGGAATGCTAGGGGGGTTTGCAGGATATCCCAGTGACAGAGGCTGCCTCCCCAAGGTCAGGGAAGGTATTTCTCGGACTTCCCGAACAGGGAACACCTGTGACTGAAGAGAGCTTCGTGGAGTTGTCTCTCGAGCTCCCCCACGCACTGACATTTGTTCCGGAATCCTGAGCGTGGGGAGGTTCCACCAACGGTCGGCAGCGCGTGGGTTCTACCGGAATGCTTAAGCTCGTCTCCCATGAGGGTTTTCCTAATATCTCTGTGCCAGGGAATGCTAGAGGGTTTTGCAGTATATCCCAGTGTCAGGGTCTGCCGCCCCAAGGTCAGGAAAAGTTTTTCTCGGACTTCCCCGAACAGGGAACACCTGTGACTAAAGAGAGCTGAGTGGAATTGTCTCAGGAGCTCCCCCACACACTGACAATTGTTCCGGAATCCTGAGCGTTTGGAGGTTCCACCAACGGTCGGCAGCGCGTGGGTTCTAACGGAATGCCTAAGCTCGTCTCCCCTGAAGGTTTTCCTGATTTCTCTGTGCCTGGGACTGCTAGGGGGGTTTGCAGGATATCCCAGTGACAGAGGCTGCCTCCCCAAGGTCAGGGAAGATTTTTCTCGGACTTCCCCGAACAGGGAACACCTGTGACTGAAGAGAGCTGCGTGGAGTTTTCTCTCGAGCTCCCCCACGCACTGACACTAGTTCCGGAATCCTGAGCGTGGGGAGGTTCCACCAACGGTCGGCAGCGCGTGGGTTCTAACGGAAAGCCTAAGCTCGTCTCCCCTGAGGGTTTTCCTAATGTCTCTGTGCCAGGATTCAAGGGGTGTTTGCAGGATATCCCAGTGACAGAGGCTGCCTCCCCAATGTCAGGAAAGTTGTTTCTCGGAATTCCCCGAACAGGGAACACCGGTGAGTGAAGAGAGCTGCGTGGAGTTGTCTCTCGAGCTCCCCAACGCACTGACAATGGTTCCGGAATCCTGAGCGTGGGGAGGTTCCACCAACGGTCGGCAGCGCGTGGGTTCTAACGGAAAGCCTAATTTCGTCTACCCTGAGGGTTTTCCTAATGTCTCTGTGCCAGGGAATGCTAGGGGGGTTTGCAGGATATCCCACGGTCAGAGGCTGCCTCCCCAAGTTCAGGGAAGTTATTTCTCGGACTTCCCCGAACAGGGAACACCTGTGACTGAAGAGAGCTGCGTGGAGTTGTCTCTCGAGCTCCCCCACGCACTGAAATTGGTTCCGGAATCCTGAGCGTGGGGAGGTTCCACCAACGGTCGGCAGCGCGTGGGTTCTAACGGAAAGCCTAAGCTCGTCTCCCCTGAGGGTTTTCCTAATGTCTCTGTGCCAGGGAATGCTAGGGGGGTTTGCAGGTTATCCCAGAGACACAGGATGGCTCCCCAAGGTCAGGGATGTTATATCACGGACTTCCCCGAAGAGGGAACACCTGTGAGTGAAGAGAGCTGCGTGGAGTTGTCTCACGAGCTCCCCCACGCACTGACAATTGTTCCGGAATCCTGAGCGTGGGGAGGTTCCACCAAACGTCGGCAGCGCGCGGGTTCTAACGGAATGCCTAAGCTCGTCTCCCGTGAGTATTTTACTAATGTCTCTCTGTTGGGAATGCTAGGGGGGTTTGCAGGATATCCCAGTGACAGTGGCTGACTCCCCAAGATCAGGGAAGTTATTTCTCGGACTTCCCCGAACAGGGAACACCTGTGACTGAAGAGAGCTGTGTGGAGTTGTCTATCGAGCTCCCCCACGCAATGACAATGGTTCCGGAATCCTGAGCGTGGGGAGGTTCCACCAACGGTCGGTAGCGCGTGGGTTCTAACCGAAAGCCTAAGTTCGTCTCCCCTGAGGGTATTCCTAGTATCTCTGTGCCAGGGAATGCTAGGGGGGTTTGTAGGATATCCCAGTGACAGAGGCTGCCTCCCCAAATACAGGGAAGTTTTTTCTCGGATTTCCCCGAACAGGGAACACCTGTGACTGAAGAGAGCTGCGTGGAGTTGTCTCTCGAGCTCCCCCACGCACTGACAGTGGTTCCTGAATCCTGAGTGTGGGAAGGTTCCACCAACGGTCGGCAGCGCGTGGGTTCTAACGGAATGCCTAAGCTCGTCTCCCCTGAGGGTTTTCATAATGTCTCTGTGCCAGGAAATGCTAGGGGGGTTTGCAGGATATCCCAGTGACAGTGGCTGACTCCACAAGATCAGGGAAGTTATTTCTCGGACTTCCCCGAACAGGGAACACCTGTGACTGAAGAGAGCTGCGTGGAGTTGTCTCTCGAGATCCCCCACGCACTGACAATAGTTCCGGAATCCTGAGCGTGGGGAGGTTCCACCAACGGTCGGCAGCTCGTGGGTTCTAACGGAAAGCCTAAGCTCGCCTCCCCTGAGGTTTTTCCTAATGTCTCTGTGCCAGGGAATGCAAGGGGGGTTTGCAGGATATCCCAGTGGCAGAGGCTGCCTCCTCAAAGTCAGGGAAGTTATTTCTCGGACTTCCCCGTACAGGGAACACCTGTGACTGAAGAGAGCTGCGTGGGGTTGTCTCTCGAGCTCCCCCACGCACTGACAATGGTTCCGGAATCCTGAGCGTGGGGAGGTTCCACCAACGGTCGGCAGAGCGTGGGTTCTAACGGAAAGCCTAAGCTCGTCTCCCCTGAGAGTTTTCCTAATGTCTCTGTGCCAGGGAATGCTAGGGGGGTTTGCAGGATATTCCAGTGGCAGAGGCTGCCTCCCCAAGGTCAGGGAAGGTATTTCTCGGACTTCCCCGAACAGGGAAAACCTGTGACTGAAGAGAGCTGCGTGGAGTTGTCTCTCGAGCTCCCCCACGCACTGACAATGGTTCCGGAATCCTGAGCGAGGGGAGGTTCCACCAAAGGTCGGCAACGTGTGGGTTCTAACGGAAAGCCTAAGCTCGTCTCCCCTGAGGGTTTTCCTAATGTCTCCGTGCCAGGGAATGCTAGGGGGGTTTGCAGAATATCCCAGTGACAGAGGCTGAATCCCCAAGGTCAGTGAAGGCATTTCTCGGACTTCCACGATTAGGGAACACCTGTGACTGACGAGAGCTGCGTGGAGTTGTCTCTCGAGCTCCCCCACGCACTGACAATGGTTCCGGAATCCTGAGCGAGGGGAGGTTCCACCAAAGGTCGGCAGCGTGTGGGTTCTAACGGAATGCCTAAGCTCGTCTCCCGTGAGTATTTTACTAATGTCTCTCTGTTGGGAATGCTAGGGGGGTTTGCAGGATATCCCAGTGACAGTGGCTGACTCCCCAAGATCAGGGAAGTTATTTCTCGGACTTCCCCGAACAGGGAACACCTGTGACTGAAGAGAGCTGTGTGGAGGTGTCTATCGAGCTCCCCCACGCACTGACAATGGTTCCGGAATCCTGAGCGTGGGGAGGTTCCACCAACGGTCGGCAGCGCGTGGATTCTAACGGAAAGCCTAAGCTCGTCTCCCCTGAGGGTTTTCCTAATGTCTCTGTGCCAGGATTCAAGGGGTGTTTGCAGGATATCCCAGTGACAGAGGCTGCCTCCCCAATGTCAGGGAAGTTGTTTCTCGGAATTCCCCGAACAGGGAACACCGGTGAGTGAAGAGAGCTGCGTGGAGTTGTCTCTCGAGCTCCCCAACGCACTGACAATGGTTCCGGAATCCTGAGCGTGGGGAGGTTCCACCAACGGTCGGCAGCGCGTGGGTTCTAACGGAAAGCCTAATTTCGTCTACCCTGAGGGTTTTCCTAATGTCTCTGTGCCAGGGAATGCTAGGGGGGTTTGCAGGATATCCCACTGTCAGAGGCTGCCTCCCCAAGGTCAGGGAAGTTATTTCTCGGACTTCCCCGAACAGGGAACACCTGTGACTGAAGAGAGCTGCGTGGAGTTGTCTCTCGAGCTCCCCCACGCAATGAAATTGGTTCCGGAATCCTGAGCGTGGGGAGGTTCCACCAACGTTCGGCAGCGCGTGGGTTCTAACGGAAAGCCTAAGCTCGTCTCCCCTGAGGGTTTTCCTAATGTCTCTGTGCCAGGGAATGCTAGGGGGGTTTGCAGGTTATCCCAGAGACACAGGATGGCTCCCCAAGATCAGGGATGTTATATCACGGACTTCCCCGAAGAGGGAACACCTGTGAGTGAAGAGAGCTGCGTGGAGTTGTCTCTCGAGCTCCCCCACGCACTGACAATTGTTCCGGAATCCTGAGCGTGGGGAGGTTCCACCAACCGTCGGCAGCGCGCGGGTTCTAACGGAATGCCTAAGCTCGTCTCCCGTGAGTATTTTACTAATGTCTCTCTGTTGGGAATGCTAGGGGGGTTTGCAGGATATCCCAGTGACTGTGGCTGACTCCCCAAGATCAGGGAAGTTATTTCTCGGACTTCCCCGAACAGGGAACACCTGTGACTGAAGAGAGCTGTGTGGAGTTGTCTATCGAGCTCCCCCACGCACTGACAATGGTTCCGGAATCCTGAGCGTGGGGAGGTTCCACCAACGGTCGGTAGCGCGTGGGTTCTAACCGAAAGCCTAAGTTCGTCTCCCCTGAGGGTATTCCTAGTATCTCTGTGCCAGGGAATGCTAGGGGGGTTTGTAGGATATCCCAGTGACAGAGGCTGCCTCCCCAAATACAGGGAAGTTTTTTCTCGGATTTCCCCGAACAGGGAACACCTGTGACTGAAGAGAGCTGCGTGGAGTTGTCTCTCGAGCTCCCCCACACACTGACAGTGGTTCCGGAATCCTGAGTGTGGGAAGGTTCCACCAACGGTCGGCAGCGCGTGGGTTCTAACGGAATGCCTAAGCTCGTCTCCCCTGAGATTTTTCCTAATATCTCTGTGCAGGGAATGCTAGGGGGGTTTGCAGGATATCCCAGTGACCGAGGCTGCCTCCCCAAGGTCAGGGAAGGTATTTCTCGGACTTCCCGAACAGGGAACACCTGTGACTGAAGAGAGCTTCGTGGAGTTGTCTCTCGAGCTCCCCCACGCACTGACATTTGTTCCGGAATCCTGAGCGTGGGGAGGTTCCACCAACAGTCGGCAGCGCGTGGGTTCTACCGGAATGCTTAAGCTCGTCTCCCATGAGGGTTTTCCTAATATCTCTGTGCCAGGGAATGCTAGAGGGTTTTGCAGTATATCCCAGTGTCAGAGTCTGCCTCCCCAAGGTCAGGAAAAGTTTTTCTCGGACTTCCCCGAACAGGGAACACCTGTGACTAAAGAGAGCTGAGTGGAATTGTCTCAGGAGCTCCCCCACGCACTGACAATTGTTCCGGAATCCTGAGCGTTTGGCGGTTCCACCAACGGTCGGCAGCGCGTGGGTTCTAACGGAATGCCTAAGCTCGTCTCCCCTGAAGGTTTTCCTGATTTCTCTGTGCCTGGGACTGCTAGGGGGGTTTGCAGGATATCCCAGTGACAGAGGCTGCCTTCCCAAAGTCAGGGAAGGTATTTCTCGGACTTCCCCGTACAGGGAACACCTGTGACTGAAGAGTGCTGCGTGGAGTTGTCTCTCGAGCTCCCCCACGCACTGACAATGTTTCCGGAATCCTGAGCGTGGGGAGGTTCCACAAACGGTCGGCAGCGCGTAGATTCTAACGGAAGGCTTAAGCTCGTCTCCCCTGAGCGTTTTCATAATGTCTCTGTGCCAGGAAATGCTAGGGGGGTTTGCAGGATATCCCAGTGGCAGAGGCTGCCTCCACAAAGTCAGGGAAGTTAATTCTCGGACTTCCCCGAACAGGGAACACCTGTGACTGAAGAGAGCTGCGTGGGGTTGTCTCTCGAGCTCCCCCACGCACTGAAAATGGTTCCGGAATCCTGAGCGTGGGGAGGTTCCACCAACGGTCGGCAGAGCGTGGGTTCTAACGGAAAGCCTAAGCTCGTCTCCCCTGAGAGTTTTCCTAATGTCTCTGTGCCAGGGAATGCTAGGGGGGTTTGCAGGATATTCCAGTGGCAGAGGCTGCCTCCCCAAGGTCAGGGAAGGTATTTCTCGGACTTCCCCGAACAGGGAAAACCTGTGACTGAAGAGAGCTGCGTGGAGTTGTCTCTCGAGCTCCCCCACGCACTGACAATGGTTCCGGAATCCTGAGCGAGGGGAGGTTCCACCAAAGGTCGGCAGCGTGTGGGTTCTAACGGAAAGCCTAAGCTCGTCTCCCCTGAGAGTTTTCGTAATGTCTCTGTGCCAGGGAATGCTAGGGGGGTTTGCAGGATATTCCAGTGGCAGAGGCTGCCTCCCCAAGGTCAGGGAAGTTTTTTCTCGGATTTCCCCGAACAGGGAACACCTGTGACTGAAGAGAGCTGCGTGGAGTTGTCTCTCGAGCTCCCCCACGCACTGACAGTGGTTCCTGAATCCTGAGTGTGGGAAGGTTCCACCAACGGTCGGCAGCGCGTGGGTTCTAACGGAATGCCTAAGCTCGTCTCCCCTGAGGGTTTTCATAATGTCTCTGTGCCAGGAAATGCTAGGGGTGTTTGCAGGATATCCCAGTGACAGTGGCTGACTCCCCAAGATCAGGGAAGTTATTTCTCGGACTTCCCCGAACAGGGAACACCTGTGACTGAAGAGAGCTGCGTGGAGTTGTCTCTCGAGCTCCCCCACGCACTGACAATAGTTCCGGAATCCTGAGCGTGGGGAGGTTCCACCAACGGTCGGCAGCTCGTGGGTTCTAACGGAAAGCCTAAGCTCGCCTCCCCTGAGGTTTTTCCTAATGTCTCTGTGCCAGGGAATGCAAGGGGGGTTTGCAGGATATCCCAGTGGCAGAGGCTGCCTCCTCAAAGTCAGGGAAGTTATTTCTCGGATTTCCCCGAACAGGGAACACCTGTGACTGACGAGAGCTGCGTGAGGTTGTCTCTCGAGCTCCCCCACGCACTGACAATGGTTCCGGAATCCTGAGCGTGGGGAGGTTCCACCAACGGTCGGCAGAGCGTGGGTTCTAACGGAAAGCCTAAGCTCGTCTCCCCTGAGAGTTTTCCTAATGTCTCTGTGCCAGGGAATGCTAGGGGGGTTTGCAGGATATTCCAGTGGCAGAGGCTGCCTCCCCAAGTTCAGGGAAGGTATTTCTCGGACTTCCCCGAACAGGGAAAACCTGTGACTGAAGAGAGCTGCGTGGAGTTGTCTCTCGTGCTCCCCCACGCACTGACAATGGTTCCGGAATCCTGAGCGAGGGGAGGTTCCACCAAAGGTCGGCAGCGTTTGGGTTCTAACGGAAAGCCTAAGCTCGTCTCCCCTGAGGGTTTTCCTAATGTCTCCGTGCCAGGGAATGCTAGGGGGGTTTGCAGGATATCCCAGTGACAGAGGCTGCCTCCCCAAGGTCAGTGAAGGCATTTCTCGGACTTCCACGATTAGGGAACACCTGTGACTGACGAGAGCTGCGTGGAGTTGTCTCTCGAGTTCCCCCACGCACTGACAATATTTCCGGAATCCTTAGCGTGGGGAGGTTCCACCAACGGTCGGCAGCGCGTGGGTTCTAACGGAAAGCCTAAGCTCGTCTCCCCTGAGGGTTTTCCTAATGTCTCTGTGCCAGGGAATGCTAGGGGTGTTTGTAGGATATCCCAGTGACAGAGGCTGCCTCCCCAAGTTCAGTGAAGTTATTTCTCGGACTTCCCATTACAGGGAACACCTGTGACTGACGAGAGATGCGTGGGATTGTCTCTCGAGCTCCCCCACGCACTGACAATGTTTCCGGAATCCTGAGCGTGGGGAGGTTCCACCAACGGTCGGCAACGCGTGGGTTTTAATGGAATGCCTAAGCTCGTCTCCCCTGAGTTTTTTCATAATGTCTCTGTGCCTGGGACTGCTAGGGGGGTTTGCAGGATATCCCAGTGGCAGAGGCTGCCTCCCCAAACTCAGGGAAGATTTTTCTCGGGCTTCCCCGAACAGGGAACACCTGTGACTGAAGAGAGCTGCGTGGAGTTGTCTCTCGAGCTCCCCCACGCACTGACAATTTTTCCGGAATCCTGAGCGTGGGGAGGTTCCACCAACGGTCGGCAGCGCGTGGGTTCTAACGGAAAGCCTAAGCTCGTCTCCCCTGAGTGTTTTCCTAATATCTCTGTGCCAGGGAATGCTAGGGGGGTTTGCAAGATATTCCAGTGTCAGAGGCTGCCTCCCCAAGTTCAGGAAAGTTATTTCTCGGACTTCCCCTAACAGGGAACACCTGTGACTGAAGAGAGCTGCGTGGAGTTGGCTCTCGAGCTCCCACACGCACTGACAATTTTTCCGGAATCCTGAGCGTGGGGAGGTTCCACCAACGGTCGGCAGCGCGTGGGTTCTAACGGAAAGCCGAAACTCGTCTCCCCTGAATGTTTTCCTAATGTCTCCGTGCCAGGGAATGCTAGGGGGGTTTACAGGATATCCCAGTGACAGAGGCTACCTCCCCAAAGTCAGGGAAGGTTTTTCTCGGACTTCCCCGAACAGGGAACACCTGTGACTGAAGAGAGCTGCGTGGAGTTGTCTCTCGAGCTCCCCCACGCACTGACAATGGTTCCGGAATGCTGAGCGTGGGGAGGTTCCACCAAAGTTCGGCAGCGTGTTGGTTCTAACGGAATGCCTAAGCTCGTTTCCCCTGAAGATTTTCCTAATGTCTCTGTGACAGGGAATGATAGGGGGGTTTGCAGGATATCCCAGGGACAGAGGCTGCCTCCCCAATTTCAGGAAAGCTATTTCTCGGACTTCCCCGAACAGGGAACATCTGTGACTGAAGAGAGCTTCGTGGAGTTGTCTCTCGTGCTCCCCCACGCACTGACAATTGTTCCGGAATCCTGAGCGTGGGGAGGTTCCACCAACGGTCGGCATCGCTTGGGTTCTAGCGGAATGCTTAAGCTCGTCTCCCATGAGGGTTTTCCTAATGTCTCTCTGCCAGGGAATGCTAGAGGGTTTTGCAGTATATCCCAGTGTCAGAGTCTGCCTCCCCAAGGTCAGGAAAAGTTTTTCTCAGACTTCCCCGAACAGGGAACACCTGTGACTGAAGAGAGCTGCGTGGAGTTGTCTCTCGAGCTCCCCCACGCACTGACAATAGTTCCGGAATCCTGAGCTTGGGGAGGTTCCACCAACGGTCGGCAGCGCGTGGGTTCTAACGGAAAGCCTAAGCTCGTCTCCCCTGAGTGATTTCCTAATGTCTCAGTGCCAGGAAATGCTAGGGGGGTTTACAGGATATCCCAGTGACAGAGGCTGCCTCCCCAAAGTCAGGGAAGGTTTTTCTCGGACTTCCCCGAACAGGGAACACCTGTGACTGAAGAGAGCTGCGTGGAGTTGTCTCTCGAGCTCCCCCACGCACTGACAATGGTTCCGGAATGCTGAGCGTGGGGAGGTTCCACCAAAGTTCGGCAGCGAGTTGGTTCTAACGGAATGCCTAAGCTCGTTTCCCCTGAAGATTTTCCTAATGTCTCTGTGACAGGGAATGATAGGGGGGTTTGCAGGATATCCCAGGGACAGAGGCTGCCTCCCCAATTTCAGGAAAGCTATTTCTCGGACTTCCCCGAACAGGGAACATCTGTGACTGAAGAGAGCTTCGTGGAGTTGTCTCTCGAGCTCCCCCACGCACTGACAATTGTTCCGGAATCCTGAGCGTGGGGAGGTTCCACCAACGGTCGGCACCGCGTGGGTTCTAGCGGAATGCTTAAGCTCGTCTCCCATGAGGGTTTTCCTAATGTCTCTGTGCCAGGGAATGCTAGAGGGTTTTGCAGTATATCCCAGTGTCAGAGTCTGCCTCCCCAAGGTCAGGAAAAGTTTTTCTCAGACTTCCCCGAACAGGGAACACCTGTGACTAAAGAGAGCTGCGTGGATTTGTCTCACGAGCTCCCCCACGCACTGACAATTGTTCCGGAATCCTGAGCGTTTGGAGGTTCCACCAACGGTCGGCAGCGCTTGCGTTCTAATGGAATGCCAAAGCTCGTCTCCCCTGAGGTTTTTCCTGATTTCTCTGTGCCTGGGACTGCTAGGGGGGTTTGCAGGATATCCCAGTGACAGAGGCTGCCTCCCCAAGGTCAGGGAAAGTATTTCTCGGACTTCCCCGAACAGGGAACACCTGTGACTCAAGAGAGCTTCGTGGAGTTGTCTCTCGAACTCCCCCACGCACTGACAATTGTTCCGGAATCCTGAGCGTGGGGAGGTTCCACCAACGGTCGGCAGCGCGTGGGTTCTAACGGAATGCCTAAGCTCGTCTCCCCTGAGGGTTTTCATAATGTCTCTGTGCCAGGAAATGCTAGGGCGGTTTGCAGGATATCTCAGTGACAGTGGCTGACTCCTCAAGATCAGGGAAGTTATTTCTCGGACTTCCCCGAACAGGGAACACCTGTGATTGAAGAGAGCTGCGTGGAGTTGTCTCTCGAGCTCCCCCACGCACTGACAATAGTTCCGGAATCCTGAGCGTGGGGAGGTTCCACCAACGGTCGGCAGCGCGTGGGTTCTAACGGAAAGCCTAAGCTCGCCTCCCCTGAGGTTTTTCCTAATGTCTCTGTGCCAGGGAATGCAAGGGGGGTTTGCAGGATATCCCAGTGGCAGAGGCTGCCTCCACAAAGTCAGGGAAGTTAATTCTCGGACTTCCCCGAACAGGGAACACCTGTGACTGAAGAGAGCTGCGTGGAGTTTTCTCTCGAGCTCCCCCACGCACTGACAATGGTTCCGGAATCCTGAGCGTGGGGAGGTTTCACCAACGGTCGGCAGAGCGTGGGTTCTAACGGAAAGCCTAAGCTCGTCTCCCCTGAGAGTTTTCCTAATGTCTCTGTGCCAGGGAATGCTAGGGGGGTTTGCAGGATATTCCAGTGGCAGACGCGGCCTCCCCAAGGTCAGGGAAGTTATTTCTCGGACTTCTCCGAACAGGGAACACCTGTGACTGAAGAGAGCTGCGTGGAGTTGTCTCTCGAGCTCCCCCACGCACTGACAATGGTTCCGGAATCCTGAGCTTGGGGAGGTACCACCAAAGGTCGGCAGCGCGTGGATTCTAACGGAATGCCTTAGCTCGTCTCCCCTGAGGGTTTTCCTAATGTCTCTGTGCCAGGGAATGCTAGGGGGGTTTGCAGGATATCCCAGTGACAGAGGCTGCCTCCCTAAGGTCAGGGAAGATTTATAACGGACTTCCCCGAACAGGGAACACCTGTGACTGAGGAGAGCTGCGTGGAGTTGTCTTTCGAGTTCTCCCACGCACTGACATTGGTTCCGGAATCCTGAGCGTGGGGAGGTTCCACCAAAAGTCGGCAGCGCGTGGGTTCTAACGGAAAGCCTAAGCTCGTCTCCCCTGAGGATTTTCCTAATGTCTCTGTGCCAGGGAATGCTAGGGGGGATTGCAGGATATCCCAGTGACAGAAGCTGCCTCCCCAAGGTCAGGGAAGATTTTTCTCATACTTCCCCGAACAGGGAACACATGTGAATGAAGATAGCTGCGTGGAGTTTTCTCTCGAGCTCCCCCACGCACTGACACTAGTTCCGGAATCCTGAGCTTGGGGAGGTTCCACCAACGGTCGGCAGCGCGTTGGTTCTAACGGAAAGCCTAATTTCGTCTCCCCTGAGGGTTTTCCTAATGACTCTTTGCCAGGGAATGCTAGGGGGGTTTGCAGGATATCCCAATGTCAGAGGCTGCCTCCCCAAGTTTAGGGAAATTATTTCTCGGACTTCCCCGAACAGGGAACACCTGTGACTGAAGAGAGCTGCGTGGAGTTGTCTCTCGAGCTCCCCCACGCACTGATAATTGTTCCGGAATCCTGAGCGTGGGGAGGTTCCACCAACGGTCGGCAGCGCGCGGGTTCAAACCGAAAGCCTAAGCTCGTCTCCCCTGAGGGTATTCCTAGTATCTCTGTGCCAGGGAATGCTAGGGGGGTTTGTAGGATATCCCAGTGACAGAGGCTGCCTCCCCAAATACAGGGAAGTTATTTCTCGGATTTCCCCGTACAGGGAACACCTGTGACTGAAGAGAGCTGCGTGGAGTTGTCTCTCGAGCTCCCCCACACACTGACAGTGGTTCCGGAATCCTGAGTGTGGGAAGGTTCCACCAACGGTCGGCAGCGCGTGGGTTCTAACGGAATGCCTAAGCTCGTCTCCCCTGAGATTTTTCCTAATATCTCTGTGCAGGGAATGCTAGGGGGGTTTGCAGGATATCCCAGTGACAGAGGCTGCCTCCCCAAGGTCAGGGAAGGTATTTCTCGGACTTCCCGAACAGGGAACACCTGTGACTGAAGAGAGCTTCGTGGAGTTGTCTCTCGAGCTCCCCCACGCACTGACATTTGTTCCGGAATCCTGAGCGTGGGGAGGTTCCACCAACGGTCGGCAGCGCGTGGGTTCTACCGGAATGCTTAAGCTCGTCTCCCATGAGGGTTTTCCTAATGTCTCTCTGCCAGGGAATGCTAGAGGGTTTTGCAGTATATCCCAGTGTCAGAGTCTGCCTCCCCAAGGTCAGGAAAAGTTTTTCTCGGACTTCCCCGAACAGGGAACACCTGTGACTAAAGAGAGCTGAGTGGAATTGTCTCAGGAGCTCCCCCACGCACTGACAATGTTCCGGAATCCTGAGCGTTTGGAGGTTCCACCAACGGTCGGCAGCGCGTGGGTTCTAACGGAATGCCTAAGCTCGTCTCCCCTGAAGGTTTTCCTGATTTCTCTGTGCCTGGGACTGCTAGGGGTGTTTGCAGGATATCCCAGTGACAGAGGCTGCCTCCCCAATGTCAGGGAAGGTATTTCTCGGACTTCCCCGTACAGGGAACACCTGTGACTGAAGAGAGCTGCGTGGAGTTGTCTCTCGAGCTCCCCCACGCACTGACAATGTTTCCGGAATCCTGAGCGTGGGGAGGTTCCACAAAGGTCGGCAGCGCGTGGATTCTAACGGAATGCTTAAGCTCGTCTCCCCTGAGCGTTTTCATAATGTCTCTGTGCCAGGAAATGCTAGGGGGGTTTGCAGGATATCCCAGTGGCAGAGGCTGCCTCCACAAAGTCAGGGAAGTTAATTCTCGGACTTCCCCGAACAGGGAACACCTGTGACTGAAGAGAGCTGCGTGGAGTTGTCTCTCGAGCTCCCCCACGCACTGACAATGGTTCCGGAATCCTGAGCGTGGGGAGGTTCCACCAACGGTCGGCAGAGCGTGGGTTCTAACGGAAAGCCTAAGCTCGTCTCCCCTGAGAGTTTTACTAATGTCTCTGTGCCAGGGAATGCTAGGGGGGTTTGCAGGATATTCCAGTGGCAGAGGCTGCCTCCCCAAGGTCAGGGAAGATTTTTCTCGGACTTCCCCGAACAGGGAACTCCTGTGACTGAAGAGAGCTGCGTGGAGTTTTCTCTCGAGCTCCCCCACGCACTGACACAAGTTCCGGAATCCTGAGCGTGGGGAGGTTCCACCAACGGTCGGCAGCGCGTGGGTTCTAACGGAAAGCCTAAGCTCGTCTCCCCTGAGGGTTTTCCTAATGTCTCTGTGCCAGGATTCAAGGGGTGTTTGCAGGATATCCCAGTGACAGAGGCTGCCTCCCCAATGTCAGGGAAGTTGTTTCTCGGACTTCCCCGAACAGGGAACACCGGTGAGTGAAGAGAGCTGCGTGGAGTTGTCTCTCGAGCTCCCCCACGCACTGACAATGGTTCCGGAATCCTGAGCGTGGGGAGGTTCCAACAACGGTCGGCAGCGCGTGGGTTCTAACGGAAAGCCTAAGCTCGTCTCCCCTGAGGGTTTTCCTAATGTCTCTGTGCCAGGGAATGCTAGGGGGATTTGCAGGATATCCCACTGTCAGAGGCTGCCTCCCCAAGGTCAGGGAAGTTATTTCTCGGACTTCCCCGAACAGGGAACACCTGTGACTGAAGAGAGCTGCGTGGAGTTGTCTCTCGAGCTCCCCCACGCACTGAAATTGGTTCCGGAATCCTGAGCGTGGGGAGGTTCCACCAACGGTCGGCAGCGCGTGGGTTCTAACGGAAAGCCTAAGCTCGTCTCCCCTGAGGGTTTTCCTAATGTCTCTGTGCCAGGGAATGCTAGGGGGGTTTGCAGGATATTTCAGTGGCAGAGGCTGCCTCCCCAAGTTCAGGGAAGTTATTTCTCGGACTTCCCCGAACAGGGAACACCTGTGACTGAAGAGAGCTGCGTGGAGTTGTCTCTCAAGCTCCCCCACGCACTGACAATGGTTCCGGAATCCTGAGCGTGGGGAGGTTCCACCAACGGTCGGCAGCGCGCGGGTTCTAACAGAAAGACTAAGCTCGCCTCCCCTGAGTGTATTCCTAATATCTCTGTGCCAGGGAATGCTAGGGGGGTTTGTAGGATATCCCAGTGACAGAGGCTGCATCCCCATGGTCAGGGAAGGTATTTCTCGGACTTCCCCGAACAGGGAACACCTGTGACTGAGGAGAGCTGCGTGGAGTTGGCTCTCGATCTCCCCCACGCACTGACAATGGTTCCGGAATCCTGAGCTTGGGGAGGTTCCACCAACGGTCGGCAGCGCGTGGGTTCTAACGGAATGGCTAAGCTCGCTTCCCTGAGGGTTTTCCTAATGTCTCTGTGCCAGGGAATGCTAGGGGGGTTTGCAGGATATCCCAGTGACAGAGGCTGCCTCCCCAAGTTCAGGGAAGGTATTTCTCGGACTTCCCCGAACAGGGAACACCTGTGACTGAAGAGAGCTGCGTGGAGTTGTCTCTCGAGCTCCCACACGCACTGACAATGGTTCCGGAATCCTGAGCGTGGGGAGGTTCCACCAACGGTCGGCAGCGCGTGGGTTCTAACGGAAAGCCTAAGGTCGTCTCCCCTGAGGGTTTTCCTAATGTCTCATTGCCAGGGAATGATAGGGGTGTTTGCAGGATATCCCAGTGACAGTGGCTGCCTCCCCTTGGTCAGGGAAGCTATTTCTCGGACTTCCCCGAACAGGGAACACCTGTGACTGAAGAGAGCTGCGTGGAGTTTTACCTCGAGCTCCCCCACGCACTGACAATGGTTCCGGAATCCTGAGCGTGGGGAGGTTCCACCAACGGTCGGCAACGCGTGGGTTTTAACGGAAAGCCTATGCTCGTCTCCCCTGAGGGTTTTCCTAATGTCTCTGTGCCAGGGAATGCTAGGGGGGTTTACAGGATATCCCAGTGACAGAGGCTGCCTCCCCAAGGTCAGGGAAGGTATTTCTAGGACTTCCACGAACAGGGAACACCTGTGACTGACGAGAGCTGCGTGGAGTTGTCTCTCGAGCTCCCTCACGCACTGACAATATTTCCGGAATCCTGAGCGTGGGGAGGTTCCACCAACGGTCGGCAGCGCGTGGGTTCTAACGGAAAGCCTAAGCTCATCTCCCCTGAGTGTTTTCATAATGTCTCTTTGCCAGGGAATGCTAGGGGGGTTTGTAGGATATCCCAGTGACAGTGGCTGCCTCCCCTTGATCAGGGAAATTATTCCTCGGACTTCCCCGAACAGGGAACACCTGTGACTGAAGAGAGCTTCGTGGATTTATCATTCGAACTCCCCCACGCACTGACAATTGTTCCGGAATCCTGAGCGTGGGGAGGTTCCACCAACGGTCGGCAGCACGTGGGTTCTAACGGAAAGCCTAAGCTCGTCTCCCCTAGGGTTTTCCTAATGTCTCTGTGCCAGGGAATGCTAGGTGGGTTTGCAGGATATCCCAGTGTAAGAAGCTGCCTCCCCAAGGTCAGGGAAGATATTTCTCGGACTTCCCCGAACAGGGAACACCTGTGACTGAAGAGAGCTGCGTGGAGTTGTCTCTCGAGTTCCCCCACGCACTGACATTTGTTCCGGAATCCTGAGATTGGCCAGGTTCCACCAACGGTCGGCAGCGCTTGGGTTCTAACGGAAAGCCTAAGCTCGTATCCCCTTAGGGTTTTCCTAATGTCTCTGTGCCAGGTAATGCTAGGGGGGTTTGCAGGATATCCCAGTGACAGAGGCTGCCTCCCCAAGGTCAGAGAAGGTATTTCTGGGACTTCCCCGAACAGGGAACACCTGTGACTGAAGAGAGCTGCGTGAATTTGTCTCTCGAGCTCCCCCACGCACTGACAATGGTTCCGGAATCCTGAGCGTGGGGAGGTTCCACCAACGGTCGGCAGCGCGTGGGTTCTTACGGAAAGCATAAGCTCGTCTCCCCTGAGGGTTTTCCTAATGTCTCTGTGCCAGGGAATGCTAGGGGGTTTTACAGGATATCCCAGTGAAAGAAACTGCCTCCCCAAGATCTGGGAAGGTATTTCTCGGACTTCCCCGAACAGGGAACACATGTGAGTGAAGAGAGCTGCGTGGAGTGGTCTCTCGAGCTCCCCCACGCACTGACAATGGTTCCGGAATCCTGAGCGTGGGGAGGATCCACCAACGGTCCGCAGCGCGTGGGTTCTAACGGAAAGCCTAAGCTCGTCTCCCCTGAGGGTTTTCCTAATTTCTCTGTGCCAGGGAATGCTAGGGGTGTTTGCATGATATCCCAGTGATAGAGGCTGCCTTCCCAATGTCAGGGAAGTTATTTCTCGGACTCTCCCGAACAGGGAACACCTGTGACTGAAGAGAGCTGCCTGGAGTTGTCTCTCGAGCTTCCCCACGCACTGACAATGGTTCCGGAATCCTGAGCGTGGGGAGGTTCCACCAACGGTCGGCAGCGCGTGGGTTCTAACGGAAAGCCTAAGCTCGTCTCCCCTGAGGGATTTCCTAATGTCTCTGTGCCAGGGAATGCTAGGGGGGTTTGCAGGATATCCCAGTGACAGAGGCTGCCTCCCCAAGGTCAGGGAAGGTATTTCTCGGACTTCCCCGAACAGGGAACCCCGGTGACTGGAGAGAGCTGAGTGGAGTTGTCTCTCGAGCTCCCCCATACACTGACAATGGTTCCGGAATCCTGAGCGTGGGGAGGTTCCACCAAAAGTCTGCATCGCGTGGGTTCTAACGGAAAGCATAAGCTCGTATCCCCTTAGGGTTTTCCTAATGTCTCTGTGCCAGGGAATGCTAGGGGGATTTGCAGGATATCCCAGTGACAGAGGCTGCCTCCCCAAGGTCAGAGAAGGTATTTCTGGGACTTCCCCGAACAGGGAACACCTGTGACTGAAGAGAGCTGCGTGGATTTGTCTCTCGAGCTCCCCCACGCACTGACAATGGTTCCGGAATCCTGAGCGTGGGGAGGTTCCACCAACGGTCGGCAGCGCGTGGGTTCTTACGGAAAGCATAAGCTCGTCTCCCCTGAGGGTTTTCCTAATGTCTCTGTGCCAGGGAATGCTAGGGGGTTTTACAGGATATCCCAGTGAAAGAAACTGCCTCCCCAAGATCTGGGAAGGTATTTCTCGGACTTCCCCGAACAGGGAACACATGTGAGTGAAGAGAGCTACGTGGAGTGGTCTCTCGAGCTCCCCCACGCACTGACAATGGTTCCGGAATCCTGAGCGTGGGGAGGATCCACCAACGGTCCGCAGCGCGTGGGTTCTAACGGAAAGCCTAAGCTCGTCTCCCCTGAGGGTTTTCCTAATTTCTCTGTGCCAGGGAATGCTAGGGGTGTTTGCATGATATCCCAGTGATAGAGGCTGCCTTCCCAATGTCAGGGAAGTTAATTCTCGGACTCTTCCGAACAGGGAACACCTGTGACTGAAGAGAGCTGCCTGGAGTTGTCTCTCGAGCTCCCCCACGCACTGACAATGGTTCCGGAATCCTGAGCGTGGGGAGGTTCCTCCAACGGTCGGCAGCGCGTGGGTTCTAACGGAAAGCCTAAGCTCGTCTCCCCTGAGGGATTTCCTAATGTCTCTGTGCCAGGGAATGCTAGGGGGGTTTGCAGGATATCCCAGTGACAGAGGCTGCCTCCCCAAGGTCAGGGAAGGTATTTCTCGGACTTCCCCGATCAGGGAACCCCGGTGACTGGAGAGAGCTGAGTGGAGTTGTCTCTCGAGCTCCCCCATACACTGACAATGGTTCCGGAATCCTGAGCGTGGGGAGGTTCCACCAAAAGTCTGCATCGCGTGAGTTCTAACGGAAAGCCTAAGCTCGTCTCCCCTGAGTGTTTTCCTAATGTCTCTGTGCCAGGGAATGCTAGGGGTGTTTACAGGATATCCCAGTGACAGAGGTTGCATCCCCAAGGTCACGGAAGGTATTTCTCGGACTTCCCCGAACTGAGAACACCTGTGACTGAAGAGAGCTGCGTGGATTTGTCTCTCGAGCTCCCCAAGCACTGACAATGGTTCTGGAATCCTGAGCGTGGGGAGGTCCCACCAACGGTCGGCAGCGCGTGGGTTCTAACGGAAAGCCAAAGCTCGTCTCCCCTGAGGTTTTTCCTAATTTCTCTGTTGCAGGGAATGCTAGGGGGGATTGCAGGATATCCCAGTGACAGAGGCTGCCTCCCCAAGGTCAGGGAAGTTATTTCTCGGACTTCCCCTAACAGGGAACACCTGTGACTGAAGAGAGGTGCGTGGAGGTTTCTCTCGAGCTCCCCCACGCACTGACAAAGTTTCCGGAATCCTGAGCGTGGGGAGGATCCACCAACGGTCGGCAGCGCGTGGGTTCTAAAGAAAGCCTATGCTCGTCTCCCCTGAGGGTTTTCCTAATATCTCTGTGCCAGGGAATGCTAGGGGGGTTTGCAGGATATCCCAGTGACAGAGGCGGCCTCCCCAAGGTCAGGGAAGGTATTTCTCGGACTTCTCCGAACAGGGAACACCTGTGACTGAAGAGAGCTGCGTGGAGTTGTCTCTCGAGCTCCCCCACGCACTGACAATGGTTCCGGAATCCTGAGCGTGGGGAGGTTCCACCAACGGTCGGCAGCGCGTGGGTTCTAACGGAAAGCCTAAGTTCGTCTCCCCTGAGGGTTTTCCTAATTTCTCTGTGCCAGGGAATGCTAGGGGTGTTTGCAGGATATCCCAGTGATAGAGGCTGCCATCCCAATGTCAGGGAAGTTATTTCTCAGACTCTCCCGAACAGGGAACACCTGTGACTGAAGAGAGATGCCTGGAGTTGTCTCTCCAGCTCCCCCACGCACTGACAATGGTTCCGGAATCCTGAGCGTGGGGAGGTTCCACCAACGGTCGGCAGCGCGTGGGTTCTAACGGAAAGCATAAGCTCATCTCCCCTGAGGTTTTTCCTAATGTCTCTCTGCCAGGGATAGCTAGGGGTGTTTGCAGGATATCCCAGTGACAGAGGCTGCTTCCCAAGGTCAGGGAAGCTATTTCTAGGACTTCCCCGAACAGAGAACTCCTATGACTGAAGACAGCTGCGTGGAGTTGTCTCTCGAGCTCCCCAAGAACTGACAATGTTTCCGGAATCCTGAGCGTGGGGAGGTCCCACAAACGTTCGACCGCGCGTGGGTTCTAACGGAAAGCCTAAGCTCGTCTCCCCTGAGGGTTTTCCTAATGTCTCTGTGCCAGGGAATGCTAGGGGGGATTGTAGGATATCCCAGTGTCAGAGGCTGCCTCCCCAAAGTCAGGGAAAGTATTTCTCGGACTTCCCCGAACAGGGAACACCTCTGACTGAAGAGAGCTGCGTGGAGTTGTCTCTCGAGCTCCCACACGCACTGACAATGTTTCCGGAATCCTGAGCGTGGGGAGGTTCCACCAACGGTCGTCAGCGCGCGGGTTCTAGGGGAAAGCCTAAGCTCTTCTCCCCTGAGGGTTTTCCTAATATCTCTGTGCCAGGGAATGCGAGGGGGGTTTGCAGGTTATCCCAGTGACAGAGGCTGCCTCCCCAAGGTCAGGAAAGATATTTCTCGGACTTCCCCGTACAGGGAACACCTGTGACTGAAGAGAGCTGCGTGGAGTTGTCTCTCGAGTTCCCCACGCACTGACAATGGTTCCGGAATCCTGAGCGTGGGGAGGTTCCACCAACGGTCGGCAGCGCGTGGGTTCTAACGGAAATCCTAAGCTCGTCTCCCCTGAGTGTTTTCCTAATGTCTCTGTGCCAGGGAATTCAAGGGGGGTTTGCAGGATATCCCAGTGGCAGAGGCTGCATCCCCAAATCAGCGAAGTTATTTCTCGGACTTCCCCGAACAGGGAACACCTGTGACTGAAGAGAGCTGCGTGGAGTTGTCTCTCGAGCTCCCCCACGCAATGACACTTGTTCCGGAATCCTGAGCGTGGGGAGGTTCCACCAACGGTCGGCAGCGCGTGGGTTCTAACGGAAAGCCTAAGCTCGTCTCCCCTGAGGGTTTTCCTAATGTCTCAGTGCCAGGGAATGCTAGGGGGGTTTGCAGGATATCCCAGTGACAGAGGCTGCCTCCCCAAGGTAAGGGAAGTTATTTCTCGGACTTCCACGAACAGGGAACACCTGTGACTAACGAGAGCTTCGTGGAGTTGTCTCTCGAGCTCCCCCACGCACTGACAATGTTTCCGGAATCCTGAGGGTGGGGAGGTTCCACCAACGGTCGGCAGCGCGTGGGTTCTAATGGAATGCCTAAGCTCGTTTCCCCTGAGGGTTTTCCTAATGTCTCTGTGCCAGGGAATGCTAGGGGGGATTGTAGGATATCCCAGTGTCAGAGGCTGCCTCCCCAAAGTCAGGGAAAGTATTTCTCGGACTTCCCCGAACAGGGAACACCTCTGACTGAAGAGAGCTGCGTGGAGTTGTCTCTCGAGCTCCCACACGCACTGACAATGTTTCCGGAATCCTGAGCGTGGGGAGGTTCCACCAACGGTCGTCAGCGCGCGGGTTCTAGGGGAAAGCCTAAGCTCGTCTCCCCTGAGGGTTTTCCTAATGTCTCTGTGCCAGGGAATGCGAGGGGGGTTTGCAGGTTATCCCAGTGACAGAGGCTGCCTCCCCAAGGTCAGGGAAGATATTTCTCGGACTTCCCCGAACAGGGAACACCTGTGACTGAAGAGAGCTGCGTGGAGTTGTCTCTCGAGCTCCCCCACGCACTGACAATGGTTCCGGAATCCTGAGCGTGGGGAGGTTCCACCAACGGTCGGCAGCGCGTGGGTTCTAACGGAAATCCTAAGCTCGTCTCCCCTGAGTGTTTTCCTAATGTCTCTGTGCCAGGGAATTCAAGGGGGGTTTGCAGGATATCCCAGTGGCAGAGGCTGCATCCCCAAATCAGCGAAGTTATTTCTCGGACTTCCCCGAACAGGGAACACCTGTGACTGAAGAGAGCTGCGTGGAGTTGTCTCTCGAGCTCCCCCACGCACTGACACTTGTTCCGGAATCCTGAGCGTGGGGAGGTTCCACCAACGGTCGGCAGCGCGTGGGTTCTAATGGAATGCCTAAGCTCGTCTCCCCTGAGTGTTTTCCTAATGTCTCTGTGCCAGGGAATGCTAGGGGGGTTTGCAGGATATCCCAGTGTCAGAGGCTGCCTCCCCAAGGTCAGGGAATGTATTTCTCGGACTTCCCCGAACAGGGAAAACCTGTGACAGAGGAGAGCTGCGTGGAGTTGTCTCTCGATCTCCCCCACGCACTGACAATGGTTCCGGAATTCTGAGCTTGGGGAGGTTCCACCAACGTTCGCAGCGCGTGGGTTCTAACGGAATGCCTAAGCACGCTTCCCTTATGGTTTTCCTAATATCTCTGTGTCAGGGAATGCTAGGGGGGTTTGCAGGATATCCCAGTGACAGAGAGTGCCTCCCAAAAGTCAGGGAAGTTATATCACGGACTTCCCCGTACAGGGAACACCTGTGACTGAAGAGAGCTGCGTGGAGTTGTCTCTCGAGCTCCCCCACGCACTGACAATTGTTCCGGAATCCTGAGCGTGGGGAGGTTCCACCAACGGTCGGCAGCGCGTGGGTTCTAACGGAAAGACTAAGCTCGTCTCCCCTGAGTGTTTTCCTAATGTCCCTGTGCCAGGGAATGCTAGGGAGGTTTGCAGGATATCCCAGTGACAGAGGCTGCTTCCCCAAGGTCAGTGAAGGTTTTTCTCGGACTTCCCCGAACAGGGAACACCTGTGACTGAAGAGAGCTGCGTGGAATTGTCTCTCGAGCTCCCTCACGCACTGACAATTTTTCTGGAATCCTGAGCATGGGGAGGTTCCACCAACGGTCGGCAGCACGTGGGTTCTAACGGAAAGCCTAAGCTCGTCTCCCCTGAGGGTTTTCCTAATGTCTCAGTGCCAGGGAATGCTTGGGGGGTTTGCAGGATATCCCAGTGACAGAGGCTGCCTCCCCAAGGTCAGGGAAGGCATTTCTCGGACTTCACCGAACAGGGAACACCTGTGAGTGAAGAGAGCTGCGTGGAGTTGTCTCTCGAGCTCCCCCACGCACTGACAATGTTTCCGGAATACTGAGCGTTGAGGGGTTCCACCAACGGTCGGTAGCGCGTGGGTTCTAACGGAATGCCTAAGCTCATCTCCCCTGAAGGTTTTCCTAATTTCTCTCTCCCAGGTAATGCTAGGGGGTTTGCAGGATATCCCAGTGACAGAGGCTGCCTCCCCAAGTTAAGGGAAGCTATTTCTCGGACTTCCCCGAACAGGGAACACCTGTGACTGAAGAGAGCTGCGTGGAGTTGTCTTTCGAGTTCCCCCACGCACTGACAATGTTTCCAGAATCCTGATCGTGGGGAGGTTCCACCAACGGTCCGCAGCACGTGGGTTCAAACGGAACGCCTAAGCTCGACTCCCCTGAGGGTTTTCCTAATGTCTCTGTGCCAGGGAATGCTAGGGGTGTTTGCAGGATATCCCAGTGACAGTGGCTGCCTCCCCTAGGTCAGGGAAGGTATTTCTCGGACTTCCCCGAACAGGGAACACCTGTGACTGAAGAGAGCTGCGTGGAGTTGTCTCTCGAGCTCCCCCACGCACTGAGAATGGTTCCGAAATCATGAGCGTGGTGAGGTTCCACCAACGGTCGGCAGCGCGTGGGTTCTAACGGAAAGCCTAAGCTCGTCTCCCCTGAGGGTTTTCCTAATGTCTCTGTGCCAGGGAATGCTAGGGGAGTTTGCAGGATATCCCAGTGACAGAGGCTGCCTCCCCAACTTCAGGGAAGGTATTTCTCGGACTTCCCCGAACAGGGAACACCTGTGACTGAAGAGAGCTGCGTGGAGTTGTCTCTCGAGCTCCCCCACGCACTGACAATGGTTCCGGAATCCTGAGCGTGGGGAGGTTCCACCAACAGTCGGCAGCGCGTGGGTTCTAACGGAAAGCATAAGCTCATCTCCCCTGAGGTTTTTCCTAATATCTCTCTCCCAGGGAAAGCTAGGGGTGTTTGCAGGATATCCCAGTGACAGAGGCTGCCTCCCCAAGGCCAGGGAAGTTATTTCTAGGACTTTCCCGGACAGAGAACACCTGTGACTGAAGAGAGCTGCGTGGAGTTGTCTCTCGATCTCCCCAAGCACTGACAATGTTTCCGGAATCCTGAGCGTGGGGAGGTCCCACAAACTTTCGACCACGCGTGGGTTCTAACGGAAAGCCTAAGCTCGTCTACCCTGAGGGTTTTCCTAATGTCTCTGTGCCAGGAAATTCTCGGGGGGTTTGCAGGATATCCCAGTGACACTGGCTGCCTCCCCAAGGTCAGGGAAGTTATTTCTCGGACTTCCCCGAACAGGGAACACCTGTGACTGAAGAGAGCTGCGTGGAGTTGTCTCTCGAGCTCCCCCACGCAATGACAATGGTTCCGGAATCCTGAGCGTGGGGAGGTTCCACCAACGGTCGGCAGCGCGTGGGTTCTAACGGAAAGCCTAAGCTCGTCTCCCCTGAGGGTTTTCCTAATGTCTCTGTGCCAGGGAATGCTAGGGGGGTTTGCAGGATATCCCAGTGACAGAGACTGCCTCCCAAAAGTCAGGGAATTTATATCACGGACTTCCCCAAACAGGGAACACCTGTGAATGAAGAGAGCTGCGTGGAGGTGTCTCTCGAGTTCCCCACGCACTGACAATGGTTCCGGAATCCTGAGCGTGGGGAGGTTCCACCAACGGGTGGCAGCGCGTGGGTTCTAACGGAAAGCCTAAGCTCGTCTCCCCTGAGGTTTTTCCTATTGTCCCTGGGCCAGGGAATGCTATTGAGTTTTGCAGGATATCCCAGTGACAGAGGCTGCATCCCCAAATCAGCGAAGTTATTTCTCGGATTTCCCCGAACAGGGAACACCTGTGACTGAAGAGAGCTGCGTGGAGTTGTCTCTCGAGCTCCCCCACGCACTGACACTTGTTCCGGAATCCTGAGCGTGGGGAGGTTCCACCAACGGTCGGCAGCGCGTGGGTTCTAACGGAAAGCCTAAGCTCGTCTCCCCTGAGTGTTTTCCTAATGTCTCAGTGCCAGGGAATGCTAGGGGGGTTTGCAGGATATCCCAGTGACAGAGGCTGCCTCCCCAAGATCAGGGAAGTTATTTCTCGGACTTCCACGAACAGGGAACACCTGTGACTAACGAGAGCTTCGTGGAGTTGTCTCTCGAGCTCCCCCACGCACTGACAATGTTTCCGGAATCCTGAGCGTGGGGAGGTTCCACCAACGGTCGGCAGCGCGTGGGTTCTAATGGAATGCCTAAGCTCGTCTCCCCTGAGTGTTTTCCTAATGTCTCTGTGCCAGGGAATGCTAGGGGGGTTTGCAGGATATCCCAGTGTCAGAGGCTGCCTCCCCAAGGTCAGGGAATGTATTTCTCGGACTTCCCCGAACAGGGAAAACCTGTGACAGAGGAGAGCTGCGTGGAGTTGTCTCTCGATCTCCCCCACGCACTGACAATGGTTCCGGAATTCTGAGCTTGGGGAGGTTCCACCAACGTTCGCAGCGCGTGGGTTCTAACGGAATACCTAAGCTCGCTTCCCTTATGGTTTTCCTAATATCTCTGTGTCAGGGAATGCTAGGGGGGTTTGCAGGATATCCCAGTGACAGAGAGTGCCTCCCAAAAGTCAGGGAAGTTATATCACGGACTTCCCCGTACAGGGAACACCTGTGACTGAAGAGAGCTGCGTGGAGTTGTCTCTCGAGCTCCCCCACGCACTGAAAATGGTTCCGGAATCCAGAGCGTGGGGAGGTTCCACCAACGGTCGGCAGCGCGTGGGTTCTAACGGAAAGACTAAGCTCGTCTCCCCTGAGTGTTTTCCTAATTTCCCTGTGCCAGGGAATGCCAGGGAGGTTTGCAGGATATCCCAGTGACAGAGGCTGCTTCCCCAAGGTCAGTGAAGGTTTTTCTCGGACTTCCCCGAACAGGGAACACCTGTGACTGAAGAGAGCTGCGTGGAATTGTCTCTCGAGCTCCCTCACGCACTGACAATTTTTCTGGAATCCTGAGCATGGGGAGGTTCCACCAACGGTCGGCAGCGCGTGGGTTCTAACGGAAAGCCTAAGCTCGTCTCCCCTGAGGGTTTTCCTAATATCTCAGTGCCAGGGAATGCTTGGGGGGTTTGCAGGATATCCCAGTGACAGAGGCTGCCTCCCCAAGGTCAGGGAAGGCATTTCTCGGACTTCACCGAACAGGGAACACCTGTGAGTGAAGAGAGCTGCGTGGAGTTGTCTCTCGAGCTCCCCCACGCACTGACAATGTTTCCGGAATACTGAGCGTTGAGGGGTTCCACCAACGGTCGGTAGCGCGTGGGTTCTAACGGAATGCCTAAGCTCGTCTCCCCTGAAGGTTTTCCTAATTTCTCTCTGCCAGGTAATGCTAGGGGGTTTGCAGGATATCCCAGTGACAGAGGCTGCCTCCCCAAGTTAAGGGAAGCTATTTCTCGGACTTCCCCGATCATGGAACACCTGTGAATGAAGAGAGCTGCGTGGAGTTGTCTCTCGAGATCCCCCACGCACTGACAATGGTTCCGGAATCCTGAGAGTGGGGAGGTTCCACCGACGGTCGGCAGCGCGTGGGTTCTAACGGAAAGCCTAAGCTCGTCTCCCCTGAGGTTTTTCCTAATGTCTCTGTCCCTGGGAATGCTAGGGGGGTTTGTAGGATATCCCAGTGACAGAGGCTGTCTCACCAAGGTCAGGGAAGTTATTCCTCGGACTTACCCGAACAGGGAACACCTGTGACTGAAGAGAGCTGCGTGGAGTTGTCTCTCGAGCTCCCCCACGCACTGACAATAGTTCCGGAATCCTGAGCGTGGGGAGGTTCAACCAACGGTCGGCAACGCGAGGGTTCTAACGGAAAGCATAAGCTCGTCTCCCCTGAGGGTTTTCCTAATGTCTCAGTGCCAGGGAATGCTAGGGGGGTTTGCAGGATATCCCAGTGACAGAGGCTGCCTCCCCAAGTTGAGGGAAGTTATTTCTCAGACTTCCCCGAACAGGGAACACCTGTGACTGAAGAGAGCTGCGTGGAGTTGTCTTTCGAGTTCCCCCACGCACTGACAATGGTTCCAGAATCCTGATCGTGGGGAGGTTCCACCAAAGGTCCGCAGCACGTGGGTTCAAACGGAAAGCCGAAGCTCGACTCCCCTGAGGGTTTTCCTAATGTCTCTGTGCCAGGGAATGCTAGGGGTGTTTGCAGGATATCCCAGTGACAGTGGCTGCCTCCCCTAGGTCAGGGAAGGTATTTCTCGGACTTCCCCGAACAGGGAACACCAGTGACTGAAGAGAGCTGCGTGGAGTTGTCTCTCGAGCTCCCCCACGCACTGACAATGGTTCCGGAATCCTGAGCGTGGGGAGGTTCCACCAACAGTCGGCAGCGCGTGGGTTCTAACGGAAAGTTTTAGCTCGTCTCCCCTGAGGGTTTTCCTAATTTCTCTGTGCCACGGAATGCTAGGTGGGTTTGCAGGATATCCCAGTGACAGAGGCTGCCTCCCCAAGGTCAGGGAAGCTATTTCTAGGACTTCCCCGAACAGAGAACACCTGTGACTGAAGAGAGCTGCGTGGAGTTGTCTCTCGAGTTCACCCACGCACTGAAAATGGTTCCGAAATCATGAGCGTGGCGAGGTTCCACCAACGGTCGGCAGCGCGTGGGTTCTAACGGAAAGCCTAAGCTCGTCTTCCCTGAGGTTTTTCCTAATGTCTCTGTGCCAGGGAATGCTAGGGGCGTTTGCAGGATATCCCAGTGTCAGAGGCTGCCTCCCCAACTACAGGGAAGGTATTTCTCGGACTTCCCCGAACAGGGAACACCTGTGACTGAAGAGAGCTGCGTGGAATTGTCTCTCGAGCTCCCCCACGCACTGACAATGGTTCCGGAATCCTGAGCGTGGGGAGGTTCCACCAACGGTCGGCAGCGCGTGGGTTCTAACGGAATGGCTAAGCTCGCTTCCCTGAGGGTTTTCCTAATGTCTCTGTGCCAGGGAATGCTAGGGGGGTTTGCAGGGTATCCCAGTGACAGAGGCTGCTCCCCAAGGTCAGGGAAGGGTTATCATGGACTTCTCCGAACAGGTAACACCTGTGATTGAAGAGAGCTGCGTGGAGTTGTCTCTCGAGCTCCCCCACGCACTGACAATGTTTCCGGAATCCTGAGCGTGGGGAGGTTCCACCAAAGGTCGGCAGCGCGTGGGTTCTAATGAAATGCCTAAGCTCGTCTCCCCTGAGGGTTTTCCTAATGTCTCTGTGTCAGGGAATGCTAGGGGGGTTTGCAGGATATCCCAGTGACAGAGGATGCCTCCCCAAGGTCAGGGAAGGTATTTCTCGGACTTCCCCGAACACGGAACACCTGTTACAGAGGAGAGCTGCGTGGAGTTGTCTCTCGATCTCCCCCACGCACTGACAATGGTTCCGGAATCCTGAGCGTGGGGAGGTTCCACCAACGGTTGGCAGCGCGTGGGTTCTTACGGAAAGCATAAGCTCGTCTCCCCTGACGGTTTTCCTAATGTCTCTGTGCCAGGGAATGCTAGGGGGTTTTACAGGATATCCCAGTGAAAGAAACTGCCTCCCCAAGATCAGGGAAGGTATTTCTCGGACTTCCCCGAACAGGGAACACATGTGAGTGAAGAGAGCTGCGTGGAGTGGTCTCTCGAGCTCCCCCACGCACTGAAATTGGTTCCGGAATCCTGAGCGTGGGGAGGATCCACCAACGGTCCGCAGCGCGTGGGTTCTAACGGAAAGCCTAAGCTCGTCTCCCCTGAGGGTTTTCCTAATTTCTCTGTGTCAGGGAATGCTCGGGGTGTTTGCAGGATATCCCAGTGATAGAGGCTGCCTTCCCAATGTCAGGGAAGTTATTTCTCGGACTCTCCCGAACAGGGAACACCTGTGACTGAAGAGAGCTGTCTGGAGTTGTCTCTCGAGCTCCCCCACGCACTGACAATGGTTCCGGAATCCTGAGCGTGGGGAGGTTCCACCAACGGTCGGCAGCGCGTGGGTTCTAACGGAAAGCCTAAGCTCGTCTCCCCTGAGGGTTTTCCTAATGTCTCTTTGCCAGGGAATGCTAGGGGGGTTTGCAAGATATCCCAGTGACAGAGGCTGCCTCCCCAAGGTCAGGGAAGGTATTTCTCGGACTTCCCCGAACAGGGAACACCTGTGACTGGAGAGAGCTGAGTGGAGTTGTCTCTCGAGCTCCCCCATACACTGACAATGGTTCCGGAATCCTTAGCGTGCGGAGGTTCCACCAAAGGTCCGCATTGCGTGGGTTCTAACGGAAAGCCTAAGCTCGTCTCCCCTGAGTGTTTTCCTAATGTCTCTGTGCCAGGGAATGCTAGGGGTGTTTGCAGGATATCCCAGTGACAGAGGCTGCATCCCCAAGGTCAGGGAATGTATTTCTCGGACTTCCCCGAACTGAGAACACCTGTGACTGAAGAGAGCTGTGTGGAATTGTCTCTCGAGCTCCCCAAGCACTGACAATGGTTCTGGAATCCTGAGCGTGGGTAGGTCCCACCAGCGGTCGGCAGCGCGTTGGTTCTAACGGAAAGCCTAAGCTCGCCTCCCCTGAGGGTTTTCCTAATGTCTCTGTTGCAGGGAATGCTAGGGGGGATTGTAGAATTTCCCAGTGACAGAGGCTGCCTCCCCAAGGTCAGGGAAGGTATTTCTCGGACTTCCCCGAACAGGGAACACCTGTGACTGAAGAGAGGTGCGTGGAGTTTTCTCTCGAGCTCCCCCACGCACTGACAATATTTCCTGAATCCTGAGCGTGGGGAGGTTCCACCAACGGCCGGTAGCGCGTGGGTTCTAACGGAAAGCATAAGCTCGTCTCCTCTGAGGTTTTTCCTAATGTCTCTGTGCCAGGGAATGCTAGGGGAGTTTGCAGAATATCCCAGTGACAGAGGCTTCCTCCCCAAGGTCAGGGAAGTTATTTCTCGTACTTCCCCGAACAGAGAACACCTGTGACTTAAGAGAGCTTCGTGGAGTTGTCTCTCGAGCTCCCAATGCACTGACAATGTTTCCGGAATCCTGAGCGTGGGGAGGATCCACCAACGGTCCGCAGCGCGTTGGTTCTAAAGAAAGCCTATGCTCGTCTCCCCTGAGGGTTTTCCTAATGTCTCTGTGCCAGGGAATGCTAGGGGGGTTTGCAGGATATCCCATTGACAGAGGCTGCCTCCCCAAGGTATTTCTCGGACTTCCCCGAACAGGGAAGAGCTGTGACTGAAGAGAGCTGCGTGGAGTTGTCTCTCGAGCTCCCCCACGCACAGACAATGGTTCCGGAATCCTGAGCGTGGGGAGGTTTCACCAACGTTCGGCAGCGCCTGGGTTCTAACGGAAAGCCTAAGCTCGTCTCACCTGAGAGTTTTCCTAATTTCTCTGTGCCAGGGAATGCTAGGGGTGTTTGCAGGATATCCCAGTGACAGAGGCTGCCGCCCAAGGTCAGGGAAGGTATTTCTCGGACGTCCCCGAACAGAGAACACCTGTGACTGAAGAGAGCTGTGTGGAGTTGTCTCTCGAGCTCCCCAAGCACTGATAATTGTTCCGGAATCCTTAGCGTGGGGAGGTCCCACCAACGGTCGGCAGCGAGTGGGTTCTAACGGAAAGCCTAAGCTCGTCTCCCCTGATGGTTTTCCTAATATCTCTGTGCCAGGGACTGCTAGGGGGGATTGCAGGATATCCCAGGGGCAGAAGCTGCCTCCCCAAGGTCAGGGAATCTATTTCTCGGACTTCCCCGAACAGGGAACACCTGTGACTGAAGAGAGCTGCGTGGAGTTGTCTCTCGAGCTCCCCCACGCACTGACAATGGTTCCGGAATCCTGAGCGTGGGGAGTTTCCACCAACGGTCGGCAGCGCGTGGGTTCTAACGGAAAGCCTAAGCTCGTCTCCCCTGACGGTTTTCCTAATGTCTCTGTGCCAGGGATTGCTAGGGGGGTTTGCAGGATATCCCAGTGACAGAGGCTGCCTCCCCAAGGTCAGGGAAGATTTTCTCGGACTTCCCCGAACAGGGAACACCTGTGACTGAAGAGAGCTGCGTGGAGTTGTCTCTCGAGCTCCCCCACGCACTGCCAATGGTTCCGGAATCCTGAGCGTGTGGAGGTTCCACTATCGGTCCGCAGCGCGTGGGTTCTAAAGGAAAGCCTAAGCTCGTCTCCCCTGAGAGTTTTCCTAATGTCTCTGTGCCAGGGAATGCGAGGGGGGTTTTCAGGATATCCCAGTGACAGAGGCTGCCTCCCTAAGGTCAGGGAAGGTATTTCTCGGACTTCCCCGAACAGGGAACACCAGTGACTGAAGAGAGCTGCGTGGAGTTGTCTCTCGAGCTCCCCCACGCACTGACAATGTTTCCGGAATCCTGAGCGTGGGGAGGTTCCACCAACGGTCCGCAGCGCGTGGGTTCTAACGGAAAGCCTAAGCTCGTCTCCCCTGAGGATTTTCCTAATGTCTCTGTGCCAGGGAATGCTAGGGGGGTTTGCAGGATATCACAGTGACAGAGGCTGTCTCCCCAATGACAGGAAGGTATTTCTCGGACTTCCCCGAACAGGGAACACCTGTGACTGAAGAGAGCTGCGTGGAGTTGTCTCTCGAGCTCCCCCACGCACTGACAATGGTTCCGGACTCCTGAGCGTGGGGAGGTTCCACCAAAGGTCGGCAGCGCGTGGGTTCTAACGGAAAGCCTAAGCTCGTCTTCCCTGAGGGTTTTCCTAATGTCTCTGTGCCAGGGAATGAGAGGGGGGTTTGCAGGATATCCCAGTGACAGAGGCTGCCTCCCCAAGGTCAGGGAAGTTATTTCTCGGACTTCCCCGTACAGGGAACACCTGTGACTGAAGAGAGATGCGTGGAGTTGTCTCTCGAACTACCCCACGCACTGACAATGTTTCCGGAATCCTGAGCGTGGGGAGGATCCACCAACGGTCCGCAGCGCGTTGGTTCTAAAGAAAGCCTATGCTCGCCTCCCCTGAGGGTTTTCCTAATGTCTCTGTGCCAGGGAATGCTAGGGGGGTTTGCAGGATATCCCAGTGACAGAGGCTGCCTCCCCAAGGTATTTCTCGGACTTCCCCGAACAAGGAAGAGCTGTGACTGAAGAGAGCTGCGTGGAGTTGTCTCTCGAGCTCCCCCACGCACTGACAATGGTTCCGGAATCCTGAGCGTGGGGAGGTTTCACCAACGTTCGGCAGCGCGTGGGTTCTAACGGAAAGCCTAAGCTCGTCTCACCTGAGAGTTTTCCTAATTTCTCTGTGCCAGGGAATGCTAGGGGTATTTGCAGGATATCCCAGTGACAGAGTCTGCCGCCCAAGGTCAGGGAATGTATTTCTCGGACGTCCCCGAACAGAGAACACCTGTGACTGAAGAGAGCTCTGTGGAGTTGTCTCTCGAGCTCCCCAAGCACTGATAATTGTTCCGGAATCCTTAGCGTGGGGAGGTCCCACCAACGGTCGGCAGCGAGTGGGTTCTAACGGAAAGCCTAAGTTCGTCTCCCCTGAGGGTTTTCCTAATGTCTCTGTGCCAGGGACTGCTAGGGGGGATTGCAGGATATCCCAGGGGCAGAAGCTGCCTCCCCAAGGTCAGGGAAACTATTTCTCGGACTTCCCCGAACAGGGAACACCTGTGACTGAAGAGAGCTGCGTGGAGTTGTCTCTCGAGCTCCCCCACGCACTGACAATGGTTCCGGAATCCTGAGCGTGGGGAGTTTCCACCAACGGTCGGCAGCGCGTGGGTTCTAACGGAAAGCATAAGCTCGTCTCCCCTGACGGTTTTCCTAATGTCTCTGTGCCAGGGAATGCTAGGGGGGTTTGCAGGATATCCCAGTGACAGAGGCTGCCTCCCCAAGGTCAGGGAAGATTTTCTCGGACTTCCCCGAACAGGGAACACCTGTGACTGAAGAGAGCTGCGTGGAGTTGTCTCTCGAGCTCCCCCACGCACTGCCAATGGTTCCGGAATCCTGAGCGTGTGGAGGTTCCACTAACGGTCCGCAGCGCGTGGGTTCTAAAGGAAAGCCTAAGCTCGTCTCCCCTGAGAGTTTTCCTAATGTCTCTGTGCCAGGGAATGCGAGGGGGGTTTTCAGGATATCCCAGTGACAGAGGCTGCCTCCCTAAGGTCAGGGAAGGTATTTCTCGGACTTCCCCGAACAGGGAACACCTGTGACTGAAGAGAGCTGCGTGGAGTTGTCTCTCGAGCTCCCCCACGCACTGACAATGGTTCCGGAATCCTGAGCGTGGGGAGGTTCCACCAACGGTCCGCAGCGCGTGGGTACTAACGGAAAGCCTAAGCTCGTCTCCCCTGAGGATTTTCCTAATGTCTCTGTGCCAGGGAATGCTAGGGGGGTTTGCAGGATATCACAGTGACAGAGGCTGC
Organism: Vicugna pacos; assembly: GCF_048564905.1. Taxonomy (NCBI): domain Eukaryota; kingdom Metazoa; phylum Chordata; class Mammalia; order Artiodactyla; family Camelidae; genus Vicugna; species Vicugna pacos. The sequence goes on along the minus strand of NW_027328721.1, from coordinate 30,992,678 downwards.
CTCCCCAATGACAGGAAGGTATTTCTCGGACTTCCCCGAACAGGGAACACCTGTGACTGAAGAGAGCTGCGTGGAGTTGTCTCTCGAGCTCCCCCACGCACTGACAATGGTTCCGGACTCCTGAGCGTGGGGAGGTTCCACCAAAGGTCGGCAACGCGTGGGTTCTAACGGAAAGCCTAAGCTCGTCTTCCCTGAGGGTTTTCCTAATGTCTCTGTGCCAGGGAATGCGAGGGGGTTTTGCAGGATATCCCTGTGACAGAGGCTGCCTCCCCAAGATCAGGGAAGGTATTTCTCGGAATTCTCCGAACAGGGAACACCTGTGACTGAAGAGAGCTGCGTGGATTTTTCTCTCGAGCTCCCCAAGCACTGACAATGGTTCTGGAATCCTGAGCGTGGGGAGGTTCCACCAACGGCCGGCAGCGCGTGGGTTCTAACGGAAAGCATAAGCTCGTCTCCCCTGAGTGTTTTCCTAATGTCTCTGTGCCAGGGAATGCTAGGGGTGTTTGGAGAATATCCCAGTGTCAGAGGCTTCCTCCCCAAGGTCAGGGAAGTTAGTTCTCGGACTTCCCCGAACAGAGAACACCTGTGACTGAAGAGAGCTTCGTGGAGATGTCTCTCGTGCTCCCCAAGCACTGACAATATTTCCGGAATCCTGAGCGTGGGGAGGTTCCACCAACGGTCGGCAGCGCGTGGGTTCTAACGGAAAGCCTAAGCTCGTCTCCCCTGAGGGTTTTCCTAATGTCTCTGTGCCAGGGAATGCTAGGGGTGATTGCAGGATATCCCAGTTACAAAGGCTGCCTCCCCAAGGTCAGGGAAAGTATTTCTCAGACTTCCCCGAACAGGGAACACCTCTGACTGAAGAGAGCTGCGTGGAGTTGTCTCTCGAGCTCCCCCACGCACTGACAATGGTTCCGGAATCCTGAGCGTGGGGAGGTTCCACCAACGGTCGGCAGCGCGTGGGTTCTAACGGAAAGCCTAAGCTCATCTCCCCTCAGGGTTTTCCTAATATCTCTGTGCCAGGGAATGCTAGGGGGGTTTGCAGGATATCCCAGTGACAGAGGCTGCCTCCCCAAGTTCAGGGAAGTTATTTCTCGGACTTCCCCGAACAGGGAACACCTGTGAATGAAGAGAGCTGCGTGAAGTTTTCCCTCGATCTCCCACACGCACTGACAATGATTCCGGAATCTTGAGCGTGGGGAGGTTCTACCAACCGTCCGAAGCGTGTGGGTTCTAACGGAAAGCCTAAGCTCGTCTCCCCTGAGGGTTTTCCTAATGTGTCTGTGCCAGGGAATGTTAGGGCGGTTTGCAGAATATCCCAGTGAAACTGGCTGCCTCCCCAAGGTCAGGGAAGTTATTTCTCGGACTTCCACGAACAGGGAACACCTGTGACTGAAGAGAGCTGAGTGGAGTTGTCTCACGAGCTTCCCCACGCACTGACAATGATTCCGGAATCCTGAGCGTGGGGAGGTTCCACCAACGGTCGGCAGCGCGTGGGTTCTAACGGAATGCCTAGGCTCGCCTCCCCTGAGTGTTTCCCTAATGTCTCTGTGCCAGGGAATGCTAGGGGTGTTTGCAGGATATCCCAGTGTCAGAGGCTGCCTCCCCAAGGTCAGGGAAGGTATTTCTCGGACTTCCCCGAACAGGGAACACCTGTGAATGAAGAGAGCTGCGTGGAGTTGTCTATCGAGCTCCCCCACGCACTGACAATGTTTCCGGAATCCTGAGCGTGGGGAGGTTCCACCAACGGTCGGTAGCGCGTGGGTTCTAACGGAAAGCCTAAGCTCGTCTCCCCTGTGTGTTTTCCAAATGTCTCTGTGCCAGGGAATGCTAGGGGGGTTTGCAGGATATTCCAATGGCAGAGGCTGCCTCCCCAAGATCAGGGAAGGTATTTCTCGGACTTCCCCGAACATGGAACACCTGTGACTGAAGAGAGCTGCGTGGAGTTGTCTCTCGAGCTCCCCCACGCACTGACAATGTTTCCGGAATCCTGAGAGTGGGGAGGTTCCACCAACGGTCAGCAGCGCGTGGGTTCTAACGGAATGCCTAAGCTCGCTTCGCTTAGGGTTTTCCTAATATCTCTGTGTCAGGGAATGTTAGGGGGGTTTGCAGGATATCCCAGTGACAGAGGCTGCTACCCCAAGGTCAGGGAAGGTTTTTCTCGGACTTCCCCGAACAGGGAACACCTGTGACTGAAGAGAGCTGCGTGGAGTTGTCTCTCGAGCTCCCTCAGGCACTGACAATGTTTCTGGAATCCTGAGCATGGGGAGGTTCCACCAACGGTCGGCAGCACGTGGGTTCTAACGGAAAGCCTAAGCTCGTCTCCCCGGATGGTTTTCCTAATTTCTCTCTGCCAGGGAATGCTAGGGGGTTTGCAGAATATCCCAGTGACAGAGGCTGCCTCCCGAAGTTAAGGGAAACTATTTTTCGGACTTCCCCGATCATGGAACAACTGTGACTGAAGAGAGCTTCGTGGAGTTGTCTCTCGAGCTCCCCCACGCACTGACAATGGTTCCGGAATCCTGAGCGTGGGGAGGTTCAACCAACGGTCGGCAACGCGAGGGTTCTAACGGAATGCCTAAGCTCGTCTCCCCTGAGTGTTTTCCTAATGTCTCTGTGTCTGGGAATGCTAGGGGGGTTTGCAGGATATCCCAGTGACAGAGGTTGTCTCCCCAATTTCAGGGAAGGTATTCCTCGGACTTCCCCGAACAGCGAACACCTGTGACTGAAGAGAGCTGCGTGGAGTTGTCTCTCGAGCTCCCCCACGCACTGACAATGATTCCGGAATCCTGAGCGTGGGGAGGTTCAACCAACGGTCGGCAACGCGAGGGTTCTAACGGAAAGCCAAAGCTCGTCTACCCTGAGGTTTTTCCTAATGTCTCTGTGCCAGGGAATGCTAGGTGGGTTTGCAGGATATCCCAGTGACAGAGGTTGCCTCCCCAAAGTGAGGGAAGTTATTTCTCGGACTTCCCCGAACAGGGAAAACCTGTGACTGAAGAGAGCTGCGTGGAGTTGTCTCTCGAGTTCCCCCACGCACTGACAATGGTTCCAGAATCCTGATCGTGGGGAGGTTCCACCAACGGTCCGCAGCGCGTGGGTCCAAACGGAAAGCCTAAGCTCGAATCCCCTGAGGGTTTTCCTAATATCTCTGTGCCAGGGAATGCTAGGGGTGTTTGCAGGATATCCCAGTGACAGAGGCTGCCTTCCCTAGGTCAGGGAAGGTATTTCTCGGACTTCCCTGAACAGGGAACACCTGTGACTGAAGAGAGCTGCGTGGAGTTGTCTCTCGACCTCCCCCACGCACTGACAATGGTTCCGGAATCCTGAGCGTGGGGAGGATCCACCAACGGTCGGCAGCGCGTGGGTTCTAACGGAAAGCTTTAGCTCGTCTCCCCTGAGGATTTTCCTAATGTCTCTGTGCCAGGGAATGCTAGGTGGGTTTGCAGGATATCCCAGTGACAGAGGCTGCCTCCCCAAGGTCAGGGAAGTTATTTCTCGGTCTTCCCCGAACAGGGAACACCTGTGAGTGAAGAGAGCTGCGTGGAGTTGGCTCTCGAGTTCACCCACGCACTGAAAATGGTTCCGAATTCATGAGCGTGGGGAGGTTCCACCAACGGTCGGCAGCGCGTGGGTTCTAACGGAAAGCCTAAGCTCGTCTCCCCTGAGGGTTTTCCTAATATCTCTTTGCCAGGAAATGCTAGGGGTGATTGCAGGTTATCCCAGTGACAGAAGCTGCCTCCCCAAGGTCAGGGAAGGTATTTCTCGGACTTCCCCGAACAGGGAACACCTATGAATGAAGAGAGTTGCGTGGAGTTGTCTCTCGAGCTCCCCCACGCACTGACAATGGTTCCAGGATCCTGAGCGTGGGGAGGTTCCACCAACGGTCGGCAGCGTGTGGGTTCTAATGGAAAGCCTAAGCTCGTCTCCCCTGAGGGTTTTCCTAATGTCTCTGTGCCAGGGAATGCTAGGGGCATTTGCAGGATATCCCAGTGACAGAGGCTGCCTCCCCAACTTCAGGGAAGGTATTTCTCGGACTTCCCCGAACAGGGAACACCTGTGACTGAAGAGAGCTGCGTAGAGTTGTCTCTCGAGCTCCCCCACGCACTGACAATGGTTCCGGAATCCTGAGCGTGGGGAGGTTCCACCAACGGTCGGCAGCGCGTGGGTTCTAACGGAAAGAATAAGCTCATCTCCCCTGAGGTTTTTCCTAATGTCTCTCTGCCAGGGAATGCTAGGGGTGTTTGCAGGATATCCCAGTGACAGAGGCTGCCTCCACAAGGTCAGGGAAGTTATTTCTAGGACTTCCCCGAACAGAGAACACCTGTGACTGAAGAGAGCTGCGTGGAGTTGTCTCTCGAGCTCCCCAAGCACTGACAATGTTTCCGGAATCCTGAGCGTGCGGAGGTCCCACAAAGTTCGACCGCGCGTGGGTTCTAACGGAAAGCCTAAGCTCGTCTCCCCTGAGGGTTTTCCTAATGTCTCTGTGCCAGGGAATGCTAGGGGGGATTGCAGGATATCCCAGTGACAGAGACTGCCTCCCCAAATTCAGGGAAGTTATTTCTCGGACTTCCCCGAACAGGGAACACCTGTGACTGAAGAGAGCTGCGTGGAGTTGTCTCTCGAGCTCCCCCACGCACTGACATAAGTTCCGGAATCCTGAGCGTGGGAAGGTTCCACCAACGGTCGGCAGCGCGTGGGTTCTAACGGAAAGCCTAAGCTCGTCTCCCCTGATGGTTTTCCTAATTTCTCTCTGACAGGGAATGCTAGGGGGTTTGCAGAATATCCCAGTTACAGAGGCTGCCTCCCCAAGTTCAGGGAAACTATTTTTCGGACTTCCCCGAACATGGAACACCTGTGACTGAAGAGAGCTTCGTGGAGTTGTCTCTCGAGCTCCCCCACTCACTGACAATGGTGCCGGAATCCTGAGAGTGGGGAGGTTCTACCAACGGTCGGCAGCGCCTGGGTTCTAACGGAATGCCTAATCTCGTCTCCAATGAGTGTTTTCCTAATGTCTCTGTGTCTGGGAATGCTAGGGGAGTTTGCAGGATATCCCAGTGACAGAGGTTGTCTCCCCAAGTTCAGGGAAGGTATTCCTCGGACTTCCCCGACAGGGAACACCTGTGACTGAAGAGAGCTGCGTGGAGTTGTCTCTCGAGCTCCCCCACGCACTGACAATGGTTCCGGAATCCTGAGCGTGGGGAGGTTCAACCAACGGTCGGCAACACGAGGGTTCAAACGGAAAGCCTAAGCTCGTCTACCCTGAGGGTTTTCCTAATGTCTCTGTGCCAGGGAATGCTAGGTGGGTTTGCAGGATATCCCAGTGACAGAGGCTGACTCCCCAACGTGAGGGAAGATATTTCTCGGACTTCCCCGAACAGGGAAAACCTGTGACTGAAGAGAGCTGCGTGGAGTTGTCTCTCGAGTTCCCCACGCACTGACAATGGTTCCAGAATCCTGATCGTGGGGAGGTTCCACCAACGGTCGGCAGCGCGTGGGTTCAAACGGAAAGCCTAAGCTCGAATCCCCTGAGGTTTTTCCTTATATCTCTGTGCCGGGGAATGCTAGGGGTGTTTGCAGGATATCCCAGTGACAGAGGCTGCCTCCCCTATGTCAGGGAAGGTATTTCTCGGACTTCCCCGAACAGGGAACACCTGTGACTGAAGAGAGCTGCGTGGAGTTGTCTCTCGAACTCCCCCACGCACTGACAATGGTTCCGGGATCCTGAGCGTGGGGAGGATCCACCAACGGTCGGCAGCGCGTGGGTTCTAACGGAATGCTTTAGCTCGTCTCCCCTGAGGGTTTTCCTAATGTCTCTGTGCCAGGGAATGCTAGGTGGGTTTGCAGGATATCCCAGTGACAGAGGCTGCCTCCCCAAGCTCAGGGAAGTTATTTCTCGGTCTTCCCCGAACAGGGAACACCTGTGAGTGAAGAGAGCTGCGTGGAGTTGTCTCTCGAGTTCACCCACGCAGTGAAAATTGTTCCGAAATCATGAGCGTGGGGAGGTTCCACCAACGGTCGGCAGCGCGTTGGTTCTAACGGAAAGCCTAAGCTCGTCTCCCCTGAGGGTTTTCCTAATATCTCTTTGACAGGAAATGCTAGGGGTGATTGCAGGTTATCCCAGTGACAGAAGCTGCCTCCCCAAGGTCAGGGAAGGTGTTTCTCGGACTTCCCCGAACAGGGAACACCTATGAATGAAGAGAGCTGCGTGGAGTTGTCTCTCAAGCTCCCCCACGCACTGACAATGGTTCCAGGATCCTGAGCGTGGGGAGGTTCCACCAACGGTCGGCAGCGCGTGGGTTCTAATGGAAAGCCTAAGCTCGTCTCCCCTGAGGGTTTTCCTAATGTCTCTGTGCCAGGGAATGCTAGGGGCGTTTGCAGGATATCCCAGTGACAGAGGCTGCCTCCCCAACTTCAGGGAAGGTATTTCTCGGACATCCCCGAACAGGGAACACCTGTGACTGAAGAGAGCTGCGTGGAGTTGTCTCTCGAGCTCCCCCACGCACTGACAATGGTTCCGGAATCCTGAGCGTGGGGAGGTTCCACCAACGGTCGGCAGCGCGTGGGTTCTAACGGAAAGAATAAGCTCATCTCCACTGAGGTTTTTCCTAATGTCTCTCTGCCAGGGAATGCTAGCGGTGTTTGCAGGATATCCCAGTGACAGAGGCTGCCTCCCCAATGTCAGGGAAGTTATTTCTAGGACTTCCCCGAACAGAGAACACCTGTGACTGAAGAGAGCTGCGTGGAGTTGTCTCTCGAGCTCCCCAAGCACTGACAATGTTTCCGGAATCCTGAGCGTGCGGAGGTCCCACAAAGTTCGACCGCGCGTGGGTTCTAACGGAAAGCCTAACCTCGTCTCCCCTGAGGGTTTTCCTAATGTCTCTGTGCCAGGGAATGCTAGGGGGGATTGCAGGATATCCCAGTGACAGAGACTGCCTCCCCAAATTCAGGGAAGTTATTTCTCGGACTTCCCCGAACAGGGAACACCTGTGACTGAAGAGAGCTGCGTGGAGTTGTCTCTCGAGCTCCCCCACGCACTGACAATGGTTCCGGAATCCTGAGCGTGGGGAGGTTCCACCAACGGTCGGCAGCGCGTGGGTTCTAACGGAAAGCCTAAGCTCGTCTCCCCTGAGTGTTTTCCTAATGTCTCTGTGCCAGGGAATGCTAGGGGGGTTTGCAGGATATCCCAGTGACAGAGGCTGCCTCCATAAGGTCAGGGAATATATATCACGGACTTCCCCGAACAGGGAACACCTGTGAATGAAGTGAGCTGCGTGGAGTTGTCTCTCGATCTCGCCCACGCACTGACATTGGTTCCGAAATCCTGAGCGTGGGGAGGTTCCACCAACGGTCGGCAGCGCGTGGGTTCTAACGGAAAGCCTAAGCTCGTCTCCCCTGAGGGTTTTCCTAATGTCTCTATGCCAGGGAATTCAAGGGGTGTTTGCAGAATATCCCAGTGACAGAGGCTGCCTCCCCAAGGTCAGGGAATTTATTTCTCAGACTTCCCCGAACAGGGAACACCTGTGACTGAAGAGAGCTTCGTGGAGTTGTCTCTCGAGCTCGCCCTCGCACTGCCATTTGTTCCGGAATCCTGAGCGTGGGGAGGTTCCACCATAGGTCGGCAGCGCGTGGGTTCTAACGGAAAGCCTAAGCTCGTTTCCCCTGAGGGTTTTCCTAATGTCTCTATGTCAGGGAATGCTACGGGGGATTGCAGGATATCCCAGTGACAGAGGCTGCGTCCCCAATGTCAGGGAAGATTTTTCTCGGACTTCCCCGAACAGGGAACACCTGTGAGTGAAGAGAGCTGCGTGGAGTTTTCTCTCGTGCTCCCCCACGCACTGACATAAGTTCCGGAATCCTGAGCGTGGGGAGGTTCCACCAACGGTCGGCAGCGCGTGGGTTCTAACGGAAAGCCTAAGCTCGTCTCCCCTGAGGGTTTTCCTAATGTCTCTGTGCAAGGGAATTCAAGGGGTGTTTGCAGGATATCCCAGAGACAGAGGCTGCCTCCCCAAAGTCAGGGAAGTTATTTCTCAGACTTCCCCGAACAGGGAACACCTGTGACTGAAGAGAGCTGCGTGGAGTTGTCTCTCGAGCTCCCCCAGGCACTGACAATGGTTCTGGAATCCTGAGCGTGGGGAGGTTCCACCAACGGTCGGCAGCGCGTGGGTTCTAACGGAATGCCTAACTCGTCTCCCCTGAGGGTATTCCTATTGTCTCTGTGCCAGGGAATGCTAGGGGGGTTTGCAGGATATCCCAGTGACTGCGGCTGCCTCCCCAAGGTCAGGGAAGTTATTTCTCGGACTACCCGAACAGGGAACACCTGTGACTGAAGAGAGCTGGGTGGAGTAGTCTCTCGAGCTCCCACACGCACTGACAATGTTTCCGGAATACTGAGCGTGGGTAGGTTCCACCAACGGTCGGCAGCGCGTGGGTTCTTACGGAAAGCCTAAGCTCGTCTCCCCTGAGGGTTTTCCTAATGTCTCTGTGCCAGGGAATTCAAGGGGTGTTTGCAGGATATCCAGTGACAGAGGCGACCTCCCCAATCTCAGGGAAGGTATTTCTCGGACTTCCCCGAACAGGGAACACCTGTGACTGAAGAGAGCTGCGTGGAGTTGTCTCTCGAGCTCCCCCACGCACTGACAATGGTTCCGGAATCCTGAGCGTGGGGAGGTTCCACCAACGGTCGGCAGCGCGTGGGTTCTAACGGAAAGCCTAAGCTCGTCTCCATTTAGGGTTTTCCTAATGTCTCTGTGCCAGGGAATGCTAGAGGGGTTTGCAGGATATCCCAGTGACAGAGGCGACCTCCCCAAGCTCAGGGAAGTTATTTCTCGGACTTCCCCGAACAGGGAACACTTGTGACTGAAGAGAGCTGCGTGGAGTTGTCTCTCGAGCTCCCCCACGCACTGACAATGGTTCCGGAATCCTGAGCGTGGGGAGGTTCCACCAACGGTCGGCAGCGCGTGGGTTCTAACGGAAAGCATAAGCTCGACTCCCCTGAGGGTTTTCCTAATGTCTCTGTGCCAGGGAATGCTTGGGGGGTTTGCAGGATATCCCAGTGTCAGAGGCTTCCTCCCCAAAATCAGGGAAGTTATTTCTCGGACTTCCCCGAACAGGGAACACCTGTGAATGAGGAGAGCTGCGTGGATTTGTCTCTCGAACTCCCCTACGCACTGACAATGGTTCCGGAATCCTGAGCGTGGGGAGGTTCCACCAACGGTCGTCAGCGCGTGGGTTCTAACGGAAAGCCTAAGCTAGTCTCCCCTGAGTGTTCTCCTAATGTCTCTGTGCCAGGGAATGCTAGGGGTGTTTGCAGGATATCCCAGTGACAGAGGCTGCCTCCCCAAGGTCAGGGAAGTTATTTCTCGGACTTCCCCAATCAAGGAACACCTGTGACTGAAGAGAGATGCGTGTAGATGTCTCTCGAGCTCCTCCACGCACTGACAATCGTTCCGGAATCCTGAGCGTGGGGAGGATCCACCAACGGTCGACAGCGCGTGGGTTCTAACGGAATGCCTAAGCTCGTCTATCCTGAGGGTTTTCCTAATGTCTCTGAGCCAGGGAATGCTAGGGGGGTTGCAGGATATCCCAGTGACAGAGGCTGCCTCCCTAAGGTCAGGGAAGATATATCACGGACTTCCCCGAACAGGGAACACCTGTGACTGAAGAGAGCTGCGTGGAGTTGTCTCTCGAGCTCGCCCACGCACTGACATTGGTTCCGGAATCCTGAGCGTGGGGAGGTTCCACCAACGGTCGGCAGCGCGTGGGTTCTAACGGAAAGCCTAAGCTCGTCTCCCCTGAGGGTTTTCCTAATGTTTCTGTGTCAGGGATTGCTAGGGGGTATTGCAGTATATCCCAGTGACAGAGGCTGCGTCCCCAAGGTCAGGGAAGATTTTTCTCGGACTTCCCCGAACAGGGAACACCTGTGACTGAAGAGAGCTGCGTGGAGTTTTCCTCGTGCTCCCCCACGCACTGACATTTGTTCCGGAATCCTGAGCATGGGGAGGTTCCACCAACGGTCGGCAGCGCGTGGGTTCTAACGGAAAGCCTAAGCTCGTCTCCCCTGAGGGTTTTCCTAATGTCTCTGTGCCAGGGAATTCAAGGGGTGTTTGCAGGATATCCCAGTGAGAGAGGCTGCCTCCCCGAGGTCAGGGAAGTTATTTCTCGGACTTCCCCGAACAGGGAACACCTGTGACTGAAGAGAGCTGCTTGGAGTTGTCTCTCGAGCTCCCCCACGCACTGACAATGGTTCCGGAATCCTGAGCGTGGGGAGGTTCCACCAACGGTCGGCAGCGCGTGGGTTCTAACGGAATGCCTAACTCGTCTCCCCTGAGGGTATTCCTAGTGTCTCTGTGCCAGGGAATGCTAGAGGGGTTTGCAGGATATCCCAGTGACAGCGGCTGCCTCCCCAAGGTCAGGGAAATTATTTCTCGGACTACCCGAACAGGGAACACCTGTGACTGAAGAGAGCTGGGTGGAGTAGTCTCTCGAGCTCCCACACGCACTGACAATGTTTCCGGAATCCTGAGCGTGGGGAGGTTCCACCAACGGTCGGCAGCGCTTGGGTTCTTACGGAAACCCTAAGCTCGTCTTCCCTGAGGGTTTTCCTAATGTCTCTGTGCCAGGGAATTCAAGGGGTGTTTGCAGGATATCCCAGTGTCAAAGGCGACCTCCCCAACCTCAGGGAAAGTGTTTCTCGGACTTCTCCGAACAGGGAACACCTGTGACTGAAGAGAGATGCGTGGAGTTGTCTCTCGAGCTCCCCCACGCACTGACCATGTTTCCGGAATCCTGAGCGTGGGGAGGTTCCACCAACTGTCGGCAGCGCGTGGGTTCTAACGGAAAGCCTAAGCTCGTCTCCCCTGAGGGTTTTCCGAATATCCCTGTGCCAGGGAATGCTAGGGGGGTTTGCAGGATATCCCAGTGACAGAGGCGACCTCCCCAAGCTCAGGGAAGGTATTTCTCGGACTTCCCCGAACAGGGAACACTTGTGACTGAAGAGAGCTGCGTGGAGTTGTCTCTCGAGCTCCCCCACGCACTGACAATGGTTCCGGAATCCTGATCGTGGGGAGATTCCACCAAAGGTCGGCAGCGCGTGGGTTCTAACGGAAAGCCTAAGCTCGTCTCCCCTGAGGGTTTTCCTAATGTCTCTGTGCCAGGGAATGCTAGGTGGGTTTGCAGGATTTCCCAGTGACAGTGGCTGCCTCCCCAAGGTCAGGGAAGGTATTTCTCGGACTTCCCCGAACAGGGAACACCTTTGACTGAAGAGAGCTGCGTGGAGTTGTCTCTCATGCTCCCCCACGCACTGAAAATGTTTCCGGAATCCTGAGCGTGGGGAGGTTCCACCAACGGTCGGCAGCGCGTGGGTTCTAACGGAAAGCCTAAGCTCGTCTCCCCTGAGGGTTTTCCTAATGTCTCTGTGCCAGGGAATGCTAGGGGGGTTTGCAGGATATCCCAGTGACAGTGGCTGCCTTCCCTTGGTCAGGGAAGTTATTTCTCGGACTTCCCCGAACAGGGAACACCTGTGACTGAAGAGAGCTGCGTGGAGTTGTCTCTCATGCTCCCCCACGCACTGACAATGGTTCAGGAATCCTGAGCGTGGGGAGGTTCCTCCAACGGTCGGCAGCGCGTGGGTTCTAATGGAATGCCTAAGCTCGTCTCCCCTGAGGGTTTTCCTAATGTCTCTGTGCCAGGGAATGCTAGGGGGGTTTGCAGGATATCCCAGTGACAGAGGCTGCCTCCCCAAGTTCAGGGAAGGTATTTCTCGGACTTCCCCTTACAGGGAACACCTGTGACTGAAGAGAATTGCGTGGAGTTGTCTCTCGAGCTCCCCCACGCACTGACAATGGTTCCGGAATCCTGTGGGTGGGGAGGTTCCACCAACGGTCGGCAGCACGTGGGTTCTAAAGGAAAGCCTAAGCTCGTCTCCCCTGAGGGTTTTCCTAATGTCTCTGTGCCAGGGAATAGTTGGGGGGTTTGCAGGATATCCCAGTGACTGTGGCTGCCTTCCCAACGTCAGGGAAGTTATTTCTCGGACTTCCCCAAACAGGGAACACCTGTGACTGAAGAGAGCTGCGTGGAGTTGTCTCTCGAGCTCCCCCACGCACTGACACTTTTTCCGGAATCCTGAGCGTGGGGAGGTTCCACCAACGGTCGGCAGCGCGTGGGTTCTAACGGAAAGCCTAAGCTCGTCTCCCCTGAGGTTTTTCCTTATGTCTCTGTGCCAGGGAATGCTAGGGGGGTTTGCAGGATATCCCAGTGAAAGAGGCTGCCTCCCCAAGGTCAGGGAAGATATTTCTCGGACTTCCCCGAACATGGAACTCCTGTGACTGAAGAGAGCTGCGTGGAGTTGTCTCTCCAGCTCCCCCACGCACTGACAATGGTTCCCGAATACTGAGCGTGGAGAGGTTCCACCAACGGTCGGCAGCGCGTGGGTTCTAACGGAAAGCCTAAGCTCGTCTCCCCTGAGGGTTTTCCTAATTTCTCTGTGCCAGGGAATGTTAGGGGGGTTTGCAGGATATCCCAGTGACAGAGGCTGCCTCCCCAAGGTCAGGGAATTTATTTCTCGAACTTCCCCGAACAGGGAACGCCTGTGAATGAAAAGAGCTGCGTGGAGTTGTCTCTCGAGTTCCCCCACGCACTGACAATGGTTCCCGAATCCTGAGTGTGTGGAGGTTCCACCAACGGTCGGCAGAGCGTGGGTTCTAACGGAATGCCTAAGCTCGTCTCCCCTGAGGATTTTCCTAATGTCTCTGTGCCAGGGAATGCTAGGGGGGTTTGCAGTATATCCCAGTGTCAGAGGCTGCCTCCCCAAGGTCACGGAAGGTTTTTCTCGGACTTCCCCAAACAGGGAACACCTGTGACTGAAGAGAGCTGCGTGGAGTTGTCTCTAGAGCTCCCCCACGCACTGACAATGGTTCCGGAATCCTGAGCGTGGGGAGGTTCCACCAACGGTCGGCAGCGCGTGGGTTCTAACGGAAAGCCTAAGCTCGTCTCCCCTGAGGGTTTTCCTAATGTCTATGTGCCAGGGAATGCAAGGGGGGTTTGCAGGATATCCCAGTGGCAGAGGCTTCCTCCCCAAAGTCAGGGAAGTTATTTCTCGGACTTCCCCGAACAGGGAACACCTGTGACTGAAGAGAGCTTCGTGGAGTTGTCTCTCGAGCTCCCCGACGCACTGCCATTGGTTCCGGAATCCTGAGCGTTGGGAGGTTCCACCAACGGTCGGCAGCGCGTGGGTTCTAACGGAAATCCTAAGCTCGTATCCCCTGAGGGTTTTCCTAATGTCTCTGTGCCAGGGAATGCTAGGGGTGTTTGCAGGATATCCCAGTGACAGAGGCTGACTCCCCAACGTCAGGGAAGGTATTTCTCGGACTTCCCCGAACAGGGAACACCTGTGACTGACGAGAGCTGCGTGGAGTTGTCTCTCGAGTTCCCCACGCACTGACAATGGTTCCGGAATCCTGAGCGTGGGGAGGTTCCACCAACGGTCGGCAGCGCGTTGGTTGTAACGGAAAGCCTAAGCTCGTCTCCCCTGAGGGTTTTCCTAATGTCTCTGTGCCAGGGAATGCTAGGGGGGTTTGCAAGATATCCCAGGGACAGAGGCTGCCTCCCCAAAGTTAGGGAAAATATTTCTCGGACTTCCCCAGACAGGGAACTCCTGTGACTGAAGAGAGCTGCGTGGAGTTGTCTCTCGAGCTCCCCCACGCACTGACCATGTTTCCGGAATCCTGAGCGTGGGGAGGTTCCACCAACTGTCGGCAGCGCGTGGGTTCTAACGGAAAGCCTAAGCTCGTCTCCCCTGAGGGTTTTCCGAATGTCCCTGTGCCAGGGAATGCTAGGGGGGTTTGCAGGATATCCCAGTGACAGAGGCGACCTCCCCAAGCTCAGGGAAGGTATTTCTCGGACTTCCCCGAACAGGGAACACTTGTGACTGAAGAGAGCTGCGTGGAGTTGTCTCTCGAGCTCCCCCACGCACTGACAATGGTTCCGGAATCCTGAGCGTGGGGAGATTCCACCAAAGGTCGGCAGCGCGTGGGTTCTAACGGAAAGCCTAAGCTCGTCTCCCCTGAGGGTTTTCCTAATGTCTCTGTGCCAGGGAATGCTAGGTGGGTTTGCAGGATTTCCCAGTGACAGTGGCTGCCTCCCCAAGGTCAGGGAAGGTATTTCTCGGACTTCCCCGAACAGGGAACACCTTTGACTGAAGAGAGCTGCGTGGAGATGTCTCTTATGCTCCCCCACGCACTGAAAATGTTTCCGGAATCCTGAGCGTGGGGAGGTTCCACCAACGGTCGGCAGCGCGTGGGTTCTAACGGAAAGCCTAAGCTCGTCTCCCCTGAGGGTTTTCCTAATGTCTCTGTGCCAGGGAATGCTAGGGGGGTTTGCAGGATATCCCAGTGACAGTGGCTGCCTTCCCTTGGTCAGGGAAGTTATTTCTCGGACTTCCCCGAACAGGGAACACCTGTGACTGAAGAGAGCTGCGTGGAGTTGTCTCTCATGCTCCCCCACGCACTGACAATGGTTCAGGAATCCTGAGCGTGGGGAGGTTCCTCCAACGGTCGGCAGCGCGTGGGTTCTAATGGAATGCCTAAGCTCGTCTCCCCTGAGGGTTTTCCTAATGTCTCTGTGCCAGGGAATGCTAGGGGGGTTTGCAGGATATCCCAGTGACAGAGGCTGCCTCCCCAAGTTCAGGGAAGGTATTTCTCGGACTTCCCCTTACAGGGAACACCTGTGACTGAAGAGAATTGCGTGGAGTTGTCTCTCGAGCTCCCCCACGCACTGACAATGGTTCCGGAATCCTGTGGGTGGGGAGGTTCCACCAACGGTCGGCAGCACGTGGGTTCTAAAGGAAAGCCTAAGCTCGTCTCCCTTGAGGGTTTTCCTAATGTCTCTGTGCCAGGGAATAGTTGGGGGGTTTGCAGGATATCCCAGTGACTGTGGCTGCCTTCCCAAGGTCAGGGAATTTATTTCTCGGACTTCCCCAAACAGGGAACACCTGTGACTGAAGAGAGCTGCGTGGAGTTGTCTCTCGAGCTCCCCCACGCACTGACACTTTTTCCGGAATCCTGAGCGTGGGGAGGTTCCACCAACGGTCGGCAGCGCGTGGGTTCTAACGGAAAGCCTAAGCTCGTCTCCCCTGAGGTTTTTCCTTATGTCTCTGTGCCAGGGAATGCTAGGGGGGTTTGCAGGATATCCCAGTGAAAGAGGCTGCCTCCCCAAGGTCAGGGAAGATATTTCTCGGACTTCCCCGAACATGGAACTCCTGTGACTGAAGAGAGCTGCGTGGAGTTGTCTCTCCAGCTCCCCCACGCACTGACAATGGTTCCCGAATACTGAGCGTGGAGAGGTTCCACCAACGGTCGGCAGCGCGTGGGTTCTAACGGAAAGCCTAAGCTCGTCTCCCCTGAGGGTTTTCCTAATTTCTCTGTGCCAGGGAATGTTAGGGGGGTTTGCAGGTTATCCCAGTGACAGAGGCTGCCTCCCCAAGGTCAGGGAATTTATTTCTCGAACTTCCCCGAACAGGGAACGCCTGTGACTGAAAAGAGCTGCGTGGAGTTGTCTCTCGAGTTCCCCCACGCACTGACAATGGTTCCCGAATCCTGAGTGTGTGGAGGTTCCACCAACGGTCGGCAGCGCGTGGGTTCTAACGGAAAGCCTAAGCTCGCCTCCCCTGAGGGTATTCCTAATATCTCTGTGCCAGGGAATACTAGGGGGGTTTGTAGGTTATCCCAGTGTCAGAGGCTGCATCCCCATGGTCAGGGAAGGTATTTCTCGGACTTCCCCGAACAGGGAACACCCGTGACTGAAGAGAGCTGCGTGGAGTTGTCTCTCGAGCTCCCCCACGCACTGAAAATGGTTCCCGAATCCTGAGCGTGGGGAGGTTCCACCAACGGTCGGTAGCGCGTGGGTTCTAACGGAATGCCTAAGCTCGTCTCCCCTGAGGGTTTTCCGAATGTCTCTGAGGCAGGGAATACTAGGGGGATTTGCAGGATATCCCAGTGACAGAGGCTGCCTTCCCTTGGTCATGGAAGGTATTTCTCGGACTTCCCCGAACAGGGAACACCTGTGAGTGAAGAGAGCTGCGTGGAGTTGTCTCTCATGTTCCCCAACGCACTGAAAATGGTTCCGGAATCCTGAGCGTGGGGAGGTTCCACCAACGGTCGGCAGCGCGTGGGTTCTAATGGAATGCCTAAGCTCGTCTCCCCTGAGTGCTTTCCTAATTTCTCTGGGCCAGGGAATGCTAGGATTGTTTACAAGATATCCCAGTGACAGAGGCTGCCTGCCCAAGTTCAGGGAAGGTATTTCTCGGACTTCCCCGAACAGGGAACACCTGTGACTGAAGAGAGATGCGTGTAGTTGTCTATCGATCTTCCCCACGCACTGACAATGGTTCCGGAATCCTGAGAGTGGGGAGGTTCCACCAACGGTCGGCAGCGCGTGGGTTCTAACGGAATGCCTAAGCTCGTCTCCCCTGAGGGTTTTCCTAATGTCTCTGTGCCAGGGAATATTTGGGGGGTTTGCAGGATATCCCAGTGACTGAGGCTGATTCCCCAAGGTCAGGGAAGTTATTTCTCGGACTTCCCCGAACAGGGAACACCTGTGACTGAAGAGAGCTGCGTGGAGTTGTCTCTCGAGCTCCCCCACGCACTGACACTTGTTCCGGAATCCTGAGCGTGGGAAGGTTCCACCAAAAGTCGGCAGCGCATGGGTACTAACGGAATGCCTAAGCTCGTCTCCCCTGAGGGTTTTCCTAATGTCTCTTTGCCAGGGAATACTTGGGGGGTTTGCAGGATAACCCAGTGACTGAGGCTGCTTCCACAAGTTCAGGGAAGTTATTTCTCGGACTTCCCCGAACAGGGAACACCTGTGACTGAAGAGAGCTGCGTGGAGTTGTCTCTCCAGCTCCCCCACGCTCTGACACTTGTTCCGGAATCCTGAGCGTGGGGAGGTTCCACCAACGGTCGGCAGCGCGTGGGTTCTAACGGAAAGCCTAAGCTCGCCTCCCCTGAGGGTTTTCCTAATGTCTCTGTGCCAGGGAATGTTAGGGGGGTTTGCAGGATATCCCAGTGACAGAGGCTGCCTTCCTAAGGTCAGGGAAGTTATTTCTCGAACTTCCCCGAACAGGGAACACCTGTGACTGAAAAGAGCTGCGTGGAGTTGTTTCTCGAGCTTCCCCACGCACTGACGATGGTTCCCGAATCCTGAGCGTGGGGAGGTTCCACCAACGGTCGGCAGCGCGTGGGTTCTAACGGAATGCCTAAGCTCGTCTCCCCTGAGGTTTTTCATAATATCTCTGTGCCAGGTAATGCTAGGTGGTTTTGCAGGATATCCCAGTGTCAGAGGCTTCCTCCCCAACGTCAGGGAAGGTTTTTCTCGGACTTCCCCAAACAGGGAACTCCTGTGACTGAAGAGAGCTGCGTGGAATTGTCTCTCGAGCTCCCCCAAGCACTGACAATGGTTCCGGAATCCTGAGCGTGGGGAGTTTCCACCAACGGTCGGCAGCGCTTGGGTTCTAACGGAAAGCCTAAGCTGGTCTCCCCTGAGGGTTTTCCTAATGTCTCTGTGCCAGGGAATGCTAGGGGGGTTTGCAGGATATCCCAGTAACAGAGTCTGCCTCCCCAGTTCAGGGAAGGTATTTCTCGGACTTCCCCGAACAGGGAACACCTGTGACTGAAGAGAGCTGCGTGGAGTTGTCTATCGAGGTCCCCCACGCACTGACAATGGTTCCGGAATACTGAGCGTGTGGAGGTTCCACCAACGGTCGGCCACGCGTGGGTTCTAACGGAATGCCTAAGCTCGTCTCCCCTGAGGGTTTTCCTAATGTCTCTGTGCCAGGGAATAGTTGGGGGGTTTGCAGGATATTCCAGTGACTGAGGCTGCTTCCTCAAGTTCAGGGAAGTTATATCTCGGACTTCCCCGAACAGGGAACTCCTGTGACTGAAGAGAGCTGCGTGGCGTTGTCTCTCGAGTTCCCCACGCACTGACAATTGTTTCGGAATTCTGAGCGTGGGGAGGTTCCACCAACGGTCTGCAGCGCGTGGGTTGTAACGGAAAGCCTAAGGTCGTCTCCCCTTAGGGTTTTCCTAATGTCTCTGTGCCAGGGAATGCTAGGGGGGTTTGCAGGATATCCCAGTGCCAGAGGCTGCCTCCCCAAGATCAGGGAAGGTATTTCTCGGACTTCCCAGAACAGGGAACACCTGTGACTGAAGAGAGCTGCGAGGAGTTTTCTCTCGTGCTCCGCCACGCACTGACAATTGTTCCGGAATCCTGAGCGTGGGGAGGTTCCACCAACGGTCGGCAGTGCGTGGGTTCTAAAGGAAAGCCAAAGCTCGTCTCCCCTGAGGGTTTTCCTAATATCTCTGGGCCAGGGAATGCTAGGGGGGTTTGCAGGATATCCCAGTGACAGAGGCTGCCTGCCCAAGTTCAGGGAAGTTTTTTCTCGGACTCCCCTGAACAGGGAACACCTGTGACTGAAGAGAGCTGCGTGGATTTGTCTATCGAACTCCCCCACGCACTGACAATGGTTCCGGAATCCTGAGCGTGGGGAGGTTCCACCAACCGTCGGCAGCGCGTGGGTTCTAACGGAATGCCTAAGCTCGTCTCCCCTGAGGGTTTTCCTAATGTCTCTGTGCCAGAGAATGCTAGGGGGTTTTGCAGTATATCCCAGTGTCAGAGGCTGCCTCCCCAAGGTCAGGGAAGTTTTTTCTCGGACTTCCCCAAACAGGGAACACCTGTGACTGAAGAGAGCTGCGTGGAGTTGTCTCTCCAGCTCCACCACGCACTGACAATGTTTCCGGAATCCTGAGCGTGGGGAGTTTCCACCAACGGTCGGCAGCGCGTGGTTTCTAACCGAAAGCCTAAGCTCGTCTCCCCTGAGGGTTTTCCTAATATCTCTGTGCCAGGGATTGCTAGGGGGGTTTGCAGGATATCCCAGTGACAGTGGCTGCATTCCCTTGGTCAGGGAAGGTATTTCTCGGACTTCCCCGAACAGGGAACACCTGTGAGTGAAGAGAGCTGCGTGGAGTTGTCTCTCGAGCTCCCCCACGCACTGACAATGGTTCCGGTATCCTGAGCGTGGGGAGGTTCCACCAACTGTCGGCAGCGCGTGGGTTCTAACGGAAAGCCTAAGTTCGTCTCCCCTGAGGGTTTTCCTAATTTCTCTGTGCCAGGGAATGCTAGGGGGGTTTGCAGGATATCCCAGTGACAGAGGCTGCCTCCCCAAGTTCAGGGAAGGTATTTCTCGGACTTCCCCGTACAGGGAACACATGTGAGTGAAGAGAGCTGCGTGGAGTTGTCTCTCGAGCTCCCCGACGCAATGACATTTGTTCCGGAATCCTGAGCGTGGGGAGTTTCCAACAACGGTCGGCAGCGCGTGAGTTCTAACGGAAAGCCTAAGCTCGTCTCCCCTGAGGGTTTTCCTAATGTCTCTGTGCCAGGAAATGCTAGGGGTGTTTGCAGGATATCCCAGTGACAGAGGCTGTCTCCCCAAGGTCAGGGAAGTTATTTCCCGGACTTTCCCGAACAGGGAACACCTGTGACTGAAGAGAGCTGCGTGGAGTTGTCTCTCGAGCTCCCCCACGCACTGACGATGGTTCCCGAATCCTGAGCGTGGGGAGGTTCCACCAACGGTCGGCAGCGCGTGGGTTCTAACGGAATGCCTAAGCTCGTCTCCCCTGAGGGTTTTCCTAATATCTCTGTGCCAGGTAATGCTAGGTGGTTTTGCAGGATATCCCAGTGTCAGAGGCTTCCTCCCCAACGTCAGGGAAAGTTTTTCTCGGACTTCCCCAAACAGGGAACTCCTGTGACTGAAGAGAGCTGCGTGGAGTTGTCTCTCGAGCTCCCCCAAGCACTGACAATGTTTCCGGAATCCTGAGCGTGGGGAGTTTCCACCAACGGTCGGCAGCTCGTGGGTTCTAACGGAAAGCCTAAGCTGGTCTCCCCTGAGGGTTTTCCTAATGTCTCTGTGCCAGGGAATGCTA
This sequence comes from Vicugna pacos, assembly GCF_048564905.1. Lineage (NCBI taxonomy): Eukaryota > Metazoa > Chordata > Mammalia > Artiodactyla > Camelidae > Vicugna > Vicugna pacos. The sequence continues at coordinate 30,972,711 of NW_027328721.1, read as the reverse complement.
GGGGGGTTTGCAGGATATCCCAGTAACAGAGGCTGCCTCCCCAGTTCAGGGAAGGTATTTCTCGGACTTCCCCGAACAGGGAACACCTGTGACTGAAGAGAGCTGCGTGGAGTTGTCTCTCGAGCTCCCCCACGCCCTGACAATGGTTCCGGAATCCTGAGCGTGGGGAGGTTCCACCAACTGTCGGCAGCGCGTGGGTTCTAACGGAAAGCCTAAGCTCATCTCCCCTGAGGGTTTTCCTAATGTCTCTGTGCCAGGGAATGCTAGGGGGGTTTGCAGGATATCCCAGTGACAGAGGCTGCCTCCCCAAGTTCAGGGAAGGTATTTCCCGGACTTCCCCGTACAGGGAACACATGTGAGTGAAGAGACCTGCGTGGAGTTTTCTCTCGAGCTCCCCGACGCACTGACATTGGTTCCGGAATCCTGAGCGTTGGGAGGTTCCACCAACGGTCAGCAGCGCGTGGGTTCTAACGGAAAGCATAAGCTCGTCTCCCCTGAGGGTTTTCCTAATATCTCTGTGCCATGGAATGCTAGGGGTGTTTGCAGGATGTCCCAGTGACAGAGGCTACCTCCCCAAGGTCAGGGAAGATATTTCTCGGACTTCCCCGAACAGGGAACACCTGTGACTGACGAAAGCTGCGTGGCGTTGTCTCTCGAGTTCCCCACGCACTGACAATGGTTCCGGAATCCTGAGCGTGGGGAGGTTCCACCAACGGTCTGCAGCGCGTGGGTTTTAACGGAAAGCCTAAGGTCGTCTCCCCTTAGGGTTTTCCTAATGTCTCTGTGCCAGGGAATGCTAGGGGGGTTTGCAGGATATCCCAGTGTCAGAGGCTGCCTCCCCAAGGTCAGGGAAGGTATTTCTCGGACTTCCCCGAACAGGGAACACCTGTGACTGAAGAGAGCTGCGAGGAGTTTTCTCTCGTGCTCCGCCACGCACTGACAATTGTTCCGGAATCCTGAGCGTGGGGAGGTTCCACCAACGGTCGGCAGTGCGTGGGTTCTAAAGGAAAGCCTAAGCTCGTCTCCCCTGAGGGTTTTCCTAATATCTCTGGGCCAGGGATTGCTAGGGGGGTTTGCAGGATATCCCAGTGACAGTGGCTGCCTTCCCTTGGTCAGGGAAGGTATTTCTCGGACTTCCCCGAACAGGGAACACCTGTGACTGAAGAGAGCTGCGTGGAGTTGTCTCTCGAGCTCCCC